>NC_092375.1:112292401-112667401 GCF_030028105.1 Mobula birostris | reverse complement strand
TAAATCAGTTGTTATGGTTTTTCTTAAACATAAAATGCCCCACATCTTGTTATCTGCGAAAACCTACATTGGTGACACCAATGCTCTAGGATGGTTGCAGGGTTATTGAACATGTCGGCCAACGCAGTCGCCTTGAAGCTGCTGGAGTTTTTGGGGCAAAATGCTGCTACTTGGACCGTACAGGCCAAGGCCTAATTTGCGCTGCGAGAAATCTCCGCTGATGACACCAAGTTTTACTACGTAGTAGCATCACTCAGCACTCCACGTTACAGGAATCCAGTAAAGGCCAGTCATCCTAACTCCAAGGTCACCTTTGACCTGCAAAAGCTGTGATTTGAGCTTCCTTGTAGGTTTGTGGATGTGGAGCAGCAAATGTTGGCCAGACAGGATGCACGGTGGAAACCTGCATCAAGGAGAACAAGAAGTGTATCCGCTTGGGTTACCTGGAGAAATCGTCAGTAGCAGAATATTGTATTCACAATGGCCTTAAGATTGACTTCGATGCCACAAAACTACTGTGCCTCACCAATAGCTTTTGAGGCAGCCTGGTGAAGGAAGCCATTGAAATAAAACTAGAGGAAAGAATTTTAACAAAGATGAAGGTTTCGCTGTAAGTAAGAACTTGAATTCAATTGTAAGTAAGTGGGACAGCGGAAACCCAATTGGACGAGGACTAACCAATCAGGAGAGACGGACGGTTGGGGTATAAATAGTACCGGACTAGACGTGCCCGGGCATCATCCCTGATTAAGATGGCAGAGTTTGTCATCGTAACATCGGTTAAAATCGGTAACCGTACCCGGCTGGAAGCCCTAGACGAGTTTATTCATCTGTTGGAATTCTTTGAGGAGAAACAGCAGAATAGCCAAAGGAGGATCAATAGACGTTCTTTCCTTGTACCTTCAAGGCTTTTGACAAGGTGCCACACATGAGGCTGCTAAACAAGGTAAGAGCCCATGGGATTACAGGAAAGACATTAGCATAGACAGAAGCTTGGCTGACTGACAGGAGACAAAAAGAATCTAAGGACAATCCTTTAGAAGAGAGATGAGGAGGAATTTCTTTAGCCAGAAGGTGATGAATCTGTGGAATTCATTGCCATGGATGGCTGTAGGGACCAAATCATTGGGTATATTTAAAGAGCGAGTTGAAGATCAAAGATTACAGGAAGAAGACAAGAGAATAGGGTTGAGATAAATCAGCCATGGTTGAATGGAGCAGACCCATTGGGCTGAATGCCTTAATTCTGCTCCTATGCCTCATGGTCTAACAAAGTTGAAAAACTGCTCAATGCATTGAGCAGGGTTTTTACAACAGTGTTAAATGGATCAGCAGCTAATTTTAGAAGGATGTACTGCTACTCGATGCCTGAATATCCAATTATCATGGACAGCACAGGAGAGAGGGAAATTTACTTACTATTTTCTTTCCAAAATGAGAGGTTTATTTATAAACACAAATTGCAGGAGGAACTCAACAGGCCAGAGAGCATCTGTGCAGGGGAACAAACAGTCAACATCTTGGGTTGATATATTTGCAATCTGTACATTCCCTCAGATTCAAACTTAATATCCAGCCACCCTTGTCAAGGATACACTCTACCCTTCAGTCTCTCTCCAAGGATATCCTTCTTATAAACACTGCATAATTTATGTTCTTCTTGTGAATGCTGTCTGTATAATGCGGTGTCTGTGACACTGCTGCAAGGAAGGTTTTCATTTGCACTTGTGCACGTCACAATAAATAACACAGACTTTGAGACATTGATCCAGGTATAAAGATTTCTTCGGAAAAAGCAGCTGTCACCTTAGGTAGAGCCCTCGACGGCCCATTTTCTAGCTCTGTCAATGGTTGTCCCAATTCTTCCTCCCCAAAAATAAGTTTATTACATGATAAAATGATCACATTTTTATAGCACTGTACTGTCCTAAATCCAGAGTCTGCAAGCAATCTATCTAGAAATTAAAACAAAGCCATTCTCATCCAGGATTCATTCAGGACCCTCTGCAGAGGCTGGACGGAATCAATTGTGATAAGGAGTTTGCTCATTCTCTCTGTTCTGTGTTACTGTGTGGGTTTCCTCCCATACTCAAGTCAGAGTGATTGAACTGTGGGCACGCTATGTTAGTGCCAGAATCATGGCAATACTTGCGGGCTGCCCCCTGCACGTTCTCAGCCTGTGCTGGTCATTGATGCAAATGATGCATTTCACTGTAAGCTTCAATGTCGTGATGTCCACATGACAAATAAAGCTAATGTCATCTAATCTAATCTGGCATCTACAGTCTCAGAAGGTGCCAAAGGGATACCTGGATACAGAAGTATCTCAGGAAGAGGGGGCAGGGAGACAGTTTGAGCGGATCCCTCAGTGTGACTGCTGTCTCCACATGTGAATGACCATTCCTTGCTCTGGAAGTGTGTGATGGGACAGTGTAGAGTGAAGGTAACTCTCTATCTAACTGGTCCTGTTCCTGTCCTGGGAGTACAGTACAGTGTGTGTATGTGTATATGTATATATAATCTCTATATCGCTCTCTCTCAAACCAGTCCTCACTGCACCTTGAGGAGTACCCAATTACCTCAACGGCCACATCTTGGGTGGCATTCTTCAGGTGCTCCCATTTCTTTCCCGCGTCGGAGTCTGCACTTGGGGTGCCTTTACTGTCCAGTTTCTTCCTTAGCTTGATCTGGACGTTGAAATCTGGAACCTGCTCCAGAAGAAACGACCTCCCATCAGTTGGTGCTGTCTAGACCCGATGACCATGGGGCCGAGGCTGAATGCAGAGCTGCACGCAGCAGCCTCCAAGCCAAACTGAAACAGACGCAAAACTACTGGTGGACTGCCCTAGCAGAATGAACGCAGGACTACACAGACACCGGGGCAACGCTCGAGCCTTCTACAACTTGCTGCACATAGTGTAGGGTCCCACTTGTCAGATTCAAGCCCTTCTATCCCCATCCCTTCTCCATGGATTGTCACCTTGTCGTGGTGGAGAAGCTTGTGTGGTCCTGTGATCCCGAGAGCAATGCTGTCTGGAGCTATGCTCCTGGTAGGGTCACCCATGGCAGTAAGGTCAAGGGTAAGGTCCCTGACAAAGAACAATCCAACCAAGACCTCAACGGTGGAACAGGTGGACGAAGTTACTTCGAACTCAGCAGCTGTGAAGGCGGATGAAGGCTGCAACAAATCCATCAGCTCCAATCGTAGTGGTTTCCATGCCATTGGAATCAGTTGGTTGATTTGTGAAGTATCGTGTGCTTCTTGGAGTGCGACATCAAGTACACGTTAAACAAATACACGCACAGGCGTCTTCACTCTGTGGGCCACTTCTTCAGAGTGAAGACCATCATCCTCGACCTCGAGGGATAGGCACGATGATGTTCATCCAATGGCTCCAGCCTGCTGACAGACAAGGAAGCCATCATGAGGTGACGGACAGAGCACCACGAGGGCTTTTTCAAGGATAATCGTCAAGTAGGAAGCTTCCATTGAAATGATACCCCAGCACGAGGTCAGGATTACGTTTGACGACCCGCCAACTCTGGACGTGGTCAAAGCCGCTGTTTCCAAGTTTAAATGCCAGAAAGCTCCAGGCGTTAATGGGATCCCAGCAGAGATGTACAAAATGGGATTAGAGATATTTTCCTGAGCAGACTCACAAACCTGTTCACACTCTGTTGGGAGAAAAGTTCAGTCCCAAATGACCTTCGCAGCACTGTAGTTTTCTCCCTGTACAAGACCAAAGGGAGAAATCTGATTGCTCAAACTACAGAGGCATTACCCTGCTGTCCACCGTTGGGAAGATCCTCTTCAGAATTCTCATGGACAGAATCATTGCCGATGGCAACCTCACAGAGAGTCAGCATGGATTCAAAGCGAACAGAGGCACACCTGATGTGATCTTCATCCTGCACCAGATACAGGAGTGTTGAGAACAGAACATGTACGTGGCGTTCACTGACCTGACCAAGGCCTTTGATACAGTCAGCTGCCATGGTCTCTGGAAGATTCTGTCAAAGCTTGGCTGTCCCCCAAAATTCCTCACAATCCTGCAGCAGCTCCATGAAGGCCAAAGTGGTCAGGTTAAACACAACGGCGACCTATCTGACCCTTTCCCCATCAGTACCAGCATGAAGCAAGGCTGTATTTTGGCACCAGTGCTCTTTGCCATTTTTTCAGCATGATGTTATGGGAAGCGAAAGAGACCACCTCAGAGAGCATCTGCTTTTGGTTCTGCACTGACGGAAATATCTTCAACCTCCGCCGCCTTCTCACCCAAACATAAATCATTCTCGAGCCAGTATTTGTGGCTGACTGTGCTACTCTCACGCACACAGAAGGTGCTCTACAGGCTACAGTCACTCAGTTCGCCAAGGCTGCAAGGGCTTTCGGGTTCATGGTCAGTCTGAAGAAAGCAATGATCCTCCATCAGAAGCCCCCTCGTGGCATTTACAACCCACCTCGGATCACCATTGACGGCCACCCTCTCACCACCGTTAAGTAGTCAACCTACCTGGGCAGTGTCATCTCCAATGTCACTACAGGAGTAAGGGACGTTGACAATCGACTCGCCAGAGCCAGCAGTGCCTTCGGGCGCCTCCAGAAACACGTGTGGAAGAACCACAGCTGTGTCTGTCCACAAAAATCCAAGTGTATGGGGCTGCCGATGTCACAACACCGCTCTACGGCTCCGAAGCCTGGGTCTTGTACCGCCAGCGAATCCGGTTGCTCGAGCATTTCCATCCGCACTGCCTCCACTCCATCATAGGTATCAGATGGCAGGATCATGTCCCCAACAATGGGGTCAACTTCCAAGCGTTGAAACCACTTTGCTGCTCAGGCAGCTCCGCTGGCCAGGCCACGTGCCTCACATGGACAACTCCGGGTTACCGAAAGCAGTTCTCCACGGAGAACTTTCTCAGGGCAAGAGAGCTCGTGGTGCCCCACGCAAGAGGTGCAAAGGCCAATTTAAATGGCAGCTCCCTCAGGCAAATAGAGCTCAATGAGTGGCAGCAGCCCACTTGTGACAGAGACTGCTGGAGAACACTGATCCATAGAGCAGCCGAGAATGCTGAGGAATCCAGAAGAGCGGCTGCTGAAGAGAAGAACAGATGCAGGAAGGATCTGACCACCCAAGTGTCCGCATCCCAGCTGTTCCTGTGTCCCTACTCCCAGAGTCTGCAGATCCACAATTGGCCTCTACAGTCACCAACCATCGTGCCGTCGCTGAGAGCAAAGGATGTTGGGAATGTCGAGGGTAGAGAGCCGCGAGAAGGGTGTGGGACAGGTGGAAGGAGTGCCAGGGTGGAGAGCTGGCGCATATGCAGACACACCCAGCCTGAGGCACCAGGTAAGGTCAATTGATTCCAAACAATTAGTTTATTGATCATTACAGAATGTCTCTCCAGTGCTTCCTGCTCTCTCTCTCCCCTCTCCCTCCCCCTTTTCTCAACTTCTCCCTGCCTCCTTCCCACTCTCAGTCTACAATAGAGACTGATATCAGAATCAGGGTTATCACCACATCATGAAATTTGTTTCTTTTGTGGCACGGTATAGTGGAAGACATAAAATTATTACCGTACTGTGCAAAAGTCTCAGGGACCCGACCTATATATATGTGCCTAAGACTTTTGCTTACCACTGTATGTGATGGAATGTTGTAGAGGGGAGCTTCACTCTGTCTCTGACCCCAGGAGTGTGTGATGCGACAGTGTAGAGGGAGTTTCACTCTGTGTCTGACCCAGGAGTGTGTGATGGGACAGTGCAGAGGGAGCTTCACTCTGTGTCTGACCCTTTTTTTTTCTTAACAAAATTTTTTATTACCAATATCGGTGCTATACAATATTTACAAAACCAGTGACTAACACATTTACTACACTACAAACAGACCCAATACATGTTACACCAATATATTGCCATCCTCATCAATGATGGCATTTACACCCCACGGAGCCCAACGGTCCCGGAACACCTCTACGGTCGCCGTGGACTGTGCGTATTCCTTTTCAATGTTCACCTGGGCATGAACATACCCCCTAAACATAGCCAGGCAGTCCGCCCGGGGAGAACCTCCTGCCACCCTTTTCCAGGAGCCACGGATGGCAATTTTCGCCAGCCCCAGGAGCAAGTTGACAAGGACATCCTCATCCCTCTGTGCCCCCCTCCTTACTGGATGACCATATATGAATAGGGTGGGACTGAAATGCAACCAGAAGGCGAGAAGCAGCCCACGCAAATACGCGAAAAGGGGCTGCAGCCTCACACGCTCCACGTACATATGGTACACGGTCTCCTCCAGCCCGCAGAAGTGACACGTGGCTGGGAGATCCGTGTACAAACTAAAGAACTTATTGCAGGGCACCGCTTTATGCAGCACCCTCCAGCCGAGATCCCCAAGGTGCATGGGAAGGACTCCCTTGTAAAGGGACTTCCACTGGGGACCCCCCCTCACCTCCAGGTGGGAAGACCGACTGCCATGGTGTGTCAGGATGGTGGACAAGGGCTAGGAAGTGGAGGGTGTGGAGCAACAGCCCATAAAGGTACCTCCTGCCTGCATCCCTGAATGGGATTGTGGGTGTCAATGGAAGACGGCTCAAGTTGTGTGGATTCGTCTCTCGGGTAAGGCTGCGGGACCTGGGCCCGACGAGCAGCTCAGCTTGAGTCGTTCCACACACCTGAGCCGCACCGACATCCGTTGAGACGGGGCAAGGGTCGGCCAGGACCCCGCCCTCTGCCAGAGGAGGGGATTCCTGGCCTTGAGGCAACCATGTTCCAGACTCTCAGTAGGTCCTGATAGAAGCCGGGCAGCCTCTGCAAAGCAGCACGGCTAACGCCCGCCGGCGGTAGCTGCATATCTTCGGCAAGACAGCAGCCCCTCCGGAGGAAGAAAGTCGCCAACACGTGCCACCTGGGAGGGTGCTAAGCGTACAGGAATCTCTGCAGAGTCCTGAGGCAGAGAGCCGCCAGTCGTGTGCGTACACACACCAGCGACTGTCCGTCCTCTCCCACTGGGAGACTCAGAACCACTGCAGAGACCCAGTGCTTCCTGTTTCCCCAGAAGAAGTCCACTAGCTTCCTCTGCATTCTTGCGACAAAAGGGGCAGGGGGGGCCAAGGTGACCATCCGGTACCACAACATGGAGACCACCAGCTGGTTTATGACCACCACCCTGCCTCGATAGGAAAGCACCCTGAGAAGGCCTGACCAGCGCCCTAGCCGGGCCATGACCTTTGTCTCCAGGTCCTGCCAGTTCGCCAGCCAGGTCTCCCCAGAAGGACTCAGGTAAACTCCCAGATAGAGAAGGCGTCTGGTGCTCCACTCAAAAGCTCTCATCTCCTCTGGCAGGGACTCCACCTGCCACTGGCCTACTAAGAGTCCGGAACATTTCGCCCAGTTGATCCTCGCGGAGGATGCCGCCGAGAAAACATCTTGGCACTCGCGCATCCTCCGCAGGTCACAGGGGTCTGTCATCATGAGGAGTACGTCATCGGCGTAGGCCGAGAGGACAACCCCCATGTCCGGTTCGCGCAGAACCAGACCTGTCAGCCTTCGCCGAAGAAGGCTGAGGAATGGCTCGACACAGATCGCATACAGTTGACCAGACTTGGGGCACCCCTGACGCACTCCTCTTCGGAAGGGAATAGGTCCTGTCAATGATCCATTAATCTTAACTAGGCACTCTGCAGCAGAGTACAGGAGCCGAACTCGGGCCACAAAGTGTGGTCCGAGCCCAAAAGCCTGCAGGGTGCCCACCAGGAAACTGTGGTCCACCCGGTCAAACGCCTTCTCCTGGTCAAGAGAAAGAAACGCTGCCGGGGTCCCAGTCTCCTGGAGTAGGTGGATCAGGTCCCGTACTAAGTGGACATTGTCCTGGATGGAGCGCCCCGGGACTGTGTAAGATTGGTCAGGATGGACCACCTGTCCAATTACCAAACCCAGACGGTTGGCCATTGCCCGGGCGAAGATCTTGTAGTCCGCGCACAAGAGGGAGACCGGCCGCCAGTTCTTTAGCAGGCGGAGGTCTCCCTTCTTGGGCAGTAGGACCACAACAGCTCTCCGCCATGAGAGGGGCGTTTCTCCGGTGGCTAGGCTCTCCCCTAGGACAAGGCTGTAATCATCCCCCAGGACATCCCAAAAAGCCTGATAAAACTCAACACTCAGTCCATCCAAGCCAGGGGACTTGCCCCTCCGGAGTTGCCGAAGGGCAGTGGACAGCTCCTCCCGAGTCAGGGGGGCGTCCAGACGCACTGCGTCCTCTGGACTGACCTTAGGCAAATCCTTCCAGACCTCACTACACGCCTCCGCATTTGACGGATCAGGCGAGAATAAGGACCGATAGAATGAACGGACTTCGTTGTTAATTCCATCAGGGTTCGTGATGGAAGAGCCATCGGCAGCCAGCAGCTCCACTAGCTGCTTTTGAACTCCCCGCCACCTCTCCAACAGTTAGAAGAAGGGTGAGCCACGGTCCAAATCCTGCAGCATTTGGATCCGTGACCTCACGTATGCACCTCGGGACTGCTGAAGCTGCAGGTTCCTTAGTGCATCCTTCTTCTCCTGGTATTCCTGCCACAGCTGTTGGTCTCCAGCGGTCGGACCGAGGTGGGACTCCAGGTCAAGCAACGCTCTCTCAAGCCGCTCAACCTCAGAGCTCCGCCTCTTTGTCGACCCCCTAGTGTACTCCCGACATAAAAACCGGATGTGGGCTTTGCCCACATCCCACCATAGCCGTAGGGAGCAGAACTCTCTCCGCCTCTCCTTCCAGGAGACCCAGAACGCTCGGAACGAATCCCAGAATCGGCTGTCCTCCAGCAGCCGGTTGTTAAAATGCCAATACCCGGATCCCACCCGAGGGTGTAGTGGAATAAATTCCATCCACACAAGGTGATGATCCGAGCACGACACTGGCCGCATGGAGGACGCCGACACGCGGGAGATGTAGACCCGAGAGATGTACATGCGGTCTATCCTGGAACCTCCTTCTCTAGACCTTCTCGAGAAGGTGCTAGAGTTGGGGTGAAGATTCCGCCAGATGTCCACCAAGTCAAAGGAGCCGACTAGCTCCTTTAACTTTTTTGCTGATGCTGGGTCGCGTTGGAGGCCCGAGCGGTCCTCCGCCTCGAGGGTACAATTGAAATCTCCCCCGAGGATGACGCAATCCCCAGGATCGATGGAGCTCAGCAGGGTGGACAGCTGGCAGAATAGGCGCATCTGCATCACACCGCGCCTGGGAGCATACACATTGATAAAATGCAATGGTACGCCATTCAGGAGCACAACCAGGTGGAGCAGACGGCTGGGCACAACGTCCTGGACTCTTTCAATTACTGGCTGGAAGGTCGGGGCCAACAGGATCGCCACCCAGCTAGAAATGGAGCTGAGGTGGCTCATGCAGACCCTGCCCTGCCACTCCAGGAGCCAAGCAGACTCGTCCCCAGGGATGGTATGGGTTTCCTGCAGGAAACTCACCGTATACCGCCCATCCCTGAGGGCTGAGAGATTGTTATGCCTGCGAAGAGGACCCCTGCTGCCGTTTACATTGAGACTAGCTATGGTAAGCTTCATGTCGGGAGTACACTAGGCCTCAGCAGCTGTGTCCATTCCGGTGAGAGCGGAGGCGCCCTCCACCACACTGTCCCGAAAGAAAGCAAGGATACTTTTTGCCTTCTGGGCTTCAGTGGTACCAGCGACACCCTGTGACCCGCCATCCCCCGTTGGAGCGAGGCTGCTTCTCCCTCTGATGTCCCTTACTAGGTCATCTAGGAAAGATTTTAGTTGCCGTCTGTCGTTCCCCGACACCGCATTCCCCTTTCCCTTTCCCTTCCGTCTGAGGATGACTCTCAGGGACTTCACCAGCCTCGGCATGCTGGGCCAGCGAAGCGAGGCCAGTTGAGGCCGGTGCTTGGCACCCTCACAGGTGAGAATGAAATGCTTAATTTCCTCTACAGGTATCAATGGGGACTTCTCAGGAGGGGTGAGGATGTCCATTGTTTCACTATCGAAAGAGTCCCCCTCCAACCCGTCACTGCAGACAGAATCCCCATCGGCCTCCCCGCATGTTCCAAAAGATGGCTGCGCTTGTGACCCATACCGCGCAGCGGGCACCTCGCTCTTACCTGCCCGCTCCACCGTCGCATCAGCCTCATCCACATTTGCGACAGTGGAGGGACAATCCCCAGGGACTCCCTGCAAGTCATTAATTGCTGGGGTCGACGTGCATAGAATATCATCCTCCCCAGGGGGCAGGCATAGAGGGGAACCCGGCACCTTTGGTCCAAGGGACTCACAAGCAGCCTGGTGCTGAGAATGAGAGAGCTCTGTCTCGTCTCCTCTTACATTATTCGGTTCGCTTGCCTCCAGGGAGGCACTGACTAGTAAGTCCTGGGTGGAGGCCTCCAGAGCTGCCTCATTTGTGCAAACAGGGCTGTCACAAGCTTTTTGCACAACCACAGCAGCTACCCCAGGACTGGTGGCTACATCTGGGGACTCAGGTTTCGAACTAACATCCGCCCGGTCTCCCACCTCTTCCTGGGACTCCCCCGCATCTACATCCCCTGCCCTCTTGCGGGAACATTCCCTTCTCCTCTTCACACCGGAGGAGCACACAGGTGCAGGCTTCACCGATGGGGCGGTGCTTTCTGTTTCCATCACCCCATCTACTTGCGCACCTCCCCGAGCCCCACGCTCCACTTCAGGGCAAATGGGCGTGAGCTCTGCGGCCTCAGAGGCCGACTTCTTAGGGTATTTGGATTTCTTCTTTGCCTTCTTACTCAGCACAGACTCCACCCCATCCCCCATCTGAACCACAGGGAGAGGAGCAGGGACCGACACAACCGTAGGAGTAGGGACAGGGGTAGGGGCAGGGTGAGGGGCCGGGGCAGGATCAGGGGCGGGGGCAGGGTCAGATGCAGGCGCAGACGCACGCGCAGGAGTAGGATCAGGGGCAGAGGTAGCTGGGGCACTGGTGCCCGATGTGGGCTCCCTCGGGTTCCGGGTGGTAGGACAGTCCCTCCGAAAGTGCCCCACCTCCCTGCATGCATGGCACCGTGGGCACTCGGAGCTCCAGTACACCTGATAATCTACTCCCTCGTGCCAGACAGTAAACCAGCCCTCAACATCGTCCTCCCTTTCCAGCTGCATGAATACCTGACGCCGGAAAGAGAGTACGGTGCGGAGGGTGCGTCTCTTAAATTTGTGTCGGATGGCAGTGGTCTCCGACCTTACTTGCCCTAAACGGGCCAGTGGGGGAAGCAGGTCCTCATTTGGAATGAAAGGCTTAACATGCCCAAGCACGATACGTTGCGTGGGGGCCATCACCAGCTCCATCGGTAAAAAGATGTTGTCTACCATGACTCCCCTGCTTGGTGCACTAGCTCTTCATTCGCCAGATAAAACACCGCCTTTCCGAACTCCTTTTCGGTGGCCAGAATACCACCTTTCCCCACAAGGTCCTCCATTGCCTCCGCACACTTTTCTAGTGTCATTCCAGGGTGCAAAATACATTGCACCCCACGTTCCACCTTCACCGACCGGAACAGGGCGTTATCCGAGTCCGGGGAGGCAGCCGCTCTTGCGTAACTCCCCGCAGGTGTGCGACTCCCTGGAGACCGGTCCGGCATGCTGGCACTGTTTCCAGTCCGCGAATTTTACAGCGGTGCCGGTTAGAAGTCCTGGAGCGAACAAATAACTGGACGGGAAAGTTTGCAGTCGACAGTTCCTCGCTGGCTTGGCGCCAGGAAAGGCTCCGTCGGACTTGCAGAAACCCAGGCCGGGAGAGGCCGAAACGTCTTTTCAGATGCTCCGGCTCCGACACCGGATGAAAATCAGGAAGATAAAGGAGGAGGAACGTTGCCCCAATGTCAATGGGGGGAACGACGGCGTTTGCCTCTGGTTTTGGAGCAAACCAGCTTCCTGGCGAGTTGCCAGCGGCCGCAGCTGGGAGCTACGCAGTTAGCAGCCGCTGACAAACCCAGTCCAAACCGGCAGTAAAACTCCACACCGAGCTTCCACACCAGCGCCGTCACTCACTCAGTTGTCCAAGAGGGTTTTGGAGTCACCTCCAAAGTATTCCACGAACCTTATCCAGTAGTTTTGCCTCAATTTCTCCCAGCTCAGTCAGCACAGCTCCTCTCTGTGTCTGACCCCGGGAGTGTGTAATGGGACAGTGTAGAGGGAGATTCATTCTGTGTCTGACCCACGAGTGTGTGATGGGACAGTGTGGAGGGAGCTTCACTCTGTGTCTGACCCTGGGAGTTTGTGATGGAACGGTGTAGAGAGAGATTCACTCTGTGTCTGACCCTGGGAGTGTGTGATGGGATGGTGTAGAGGGAGATTCACTCTGTGTCTGACCCAGGAGTGTGTTGTGGGACAGTGTGGATGGAGATTCACTCTGTGTCTGACCCAGGAGTGTGTGATGGGGCAGTGTGGAGGGAGCTTCACTCTGTCTGACCCCGGAGAGTGTGATCAGTCAGCGTTGAGGGAGCTTCACTCGGTGGTTGAACCTAGGAGAAAGTGATAGGAGTGTAGAGGGAGCTTCACTCTGTGTCTGACCCTACCTTTTTTCCCCGCTCCCCGACCTGGCCCCATCTGCCCTTCATCCCCCCTCCACACCTGGCTCCACTTATCACCTGCCAGCCCTGGCCTCACCCTCTCTTCCACCACCTGTTACGCCTCTACGCTCTCAACCAGAAACGTCGATCATCCCTCTGCCTCCATAGAGACTGCCTGACCTTGAGTTTCTTCAGCAGTTTGTGGATTACATAGAGGATTTTTCATACAACTTTGGGTGTGCCTCCACATTAAAGCTTCTATATAAATGCAAGTTGTGGCTATAGTGGTCAATACATTCCCGTATCTAGACCAGCTGGGCTCAGGACCATTATAAGGAAATTCAGCCAAGGTTGGAGATCACCGGTGTGGGAGTGCTGACCACAGAAATTCTCAGTTTCTCACTAATGATAAACCTGAGTTCCCCACCACCAGAGACATCTTCAAAAGGTGATGCCTCAAGGCGGCATCCATCGTAAGAACCCTCACATTCCGGGACATGCCCTCTTCCCGTTACCCCTATCACGGAGGAAGTACAGGAGCCTGAAGACCCATATTCAATGTTTTAGGAATAGATTCTTCCCCTCTGCTGTCAGATTTTGGAATGGTCTGTGAGCCCCATGGATACAACCTCACTGCTCTTCTTTCACACTACTTATTTAATTTTTTTTAATTGTAACTAGTAGTAGTTTATTATACTTGTATTGTACTCCTGCCACAAAACAACAAGTTTCATGACTGATGTCAGTGACAATAGACTGATTCTGCCTCCCCACCATTATCTCCATAAAATTGGGCACATTGTTGCACCTTATGGATTAGATTTCCCTCTCACCTTGCCATAGGGTCATAAAGCTTGCAAATAGGCCCTTTGACCCAACTCACCCATGCCAACCAACCAATAAACTTACCTGAGCTGCTCCAAATTGTCCATGTCTGGCCCATATCCTTCTAAACTAGGGGTTCCAACCTTTTGTATGCCATGGACCTATGTCATTAAGCAAAGGGTCCACAGACACCCATTTGGGAGCCTGTACTCTAAACCTTCCTATCCATGTACCTATCCAAATACCCCGTCAATGTAACTGCCTCAACCACTTTCTCTGGCAGCTCATTCAATATACTGACCATTCACTGGATGAAGTTTTTTTTAACAAAGAGAACTTGGCATTTTTTGTCACAGGTACATTGAAAATGGAAGTATGCAGTGAAATCAGTTGTTTGTGTCAATGACCAACGCAGTCCGAGTGGCAGCCCTCGTAGGCATTGCCATAGCATGCCCACGTGGTTGTCACTCAGGTTCCTGTTAAACCTCTCCCCTGTCACCTTAAACCTATGCCTTCTACTTCTTTATTCCCCAACTCTGAGAAAAAAACGACTGTGTGCAGTGCAAGGAATTCAGGTCACAGTGTGCACAATGCAACCTCTGGGAAGATAAGTAATTCATAAAGATTTGCATAAATCTGCACAGGTTAATTAGGTACCATAATTATCCAGTCAGAGTGTTTCCTGTGAAACTGCAATAGAGATTAGCTTCCATCCACTTAATCCACACTCTTTTCCAAGAGTAATCTTCTTGAACTCTATTTTCCTAATTCCTTGTCAGTACTTTGCTTCAGTGCTCGGGGTTCAGTTCCTGCTGCTGTCTGTGGGGGATCTTGTAGGTTCTCCCTGTGACCCAATGGGTTTCTCCCATTCTCCAAAAATGTACGGGTTAGAGATTCATTGGTCACAAGGGTGCAATTGGGCAGTGTGAGCCCGTTGGGCTGGAAGGGCTGGAATCATGCTGTATCTCTGAATGTAAAACAAAATAATTTCTGAAGAAGATTGGGGTTGCATCTCCGGTCAAAACTCATGCAAATTAGGAGCACGACTAGGCCATTCGGCCTCTCGAGCCTGTTCCACCATACGATACAATCATGGTAAAACCTCAGCATTACATTCCCGTCCACACCCTGTAAACTTTCAAAAGTTCCATCTAACTTTGCCTTGGAGATCTGCCTCCCTACCACCCTTTTTGAAAAGCCAGCACTGAGGGAAAACCTTCATATCTGTCTTTAAAGGGGTCATCCTTTATCTTTATAAACAGTGGCCCTTAGTCCCAGATTTTTTCACAAAACTTCAAAATTCAAAGAAAATTTCTTATTAAAATACACCTATGTTACCATATACTACCTGGAGATTTATTTCTTATAGGCATTCACTATAGAACAGAGAAATGAAACACTACACACAAAGACTGAAGCAACCACTGTGCAAAAAATTAAATAAACTTAAACAGATAAACAAATAATTCTGAGAACATGAGTTGTAGAGTCCTTGAAAGTGAGTCTATAGGTCTTGGAGGCAGTTCAGAGTTAAGATGAGTGAAGTTATCCATGCTGGCTCATAAGCCTGATAGTTGAAGGGTAATAACTGTTCCCGAGCCTGGTGGTGTGGGACCCAAGGCTCCTGTACCTCCTTCCTGATGGCTGCAGTGAGAAGAGAGCATGGCCTGGATGGTGGAGGTCCTTGATGATGGATGTTGCATTTTTGTGGCAATGTTTCTTGTTGATGTGCTCAATGGTGGAAGAGAAAACATCCCCTTCACATCTGCCCCTTCCACATCCCTTAGGACCTTATGTTTCAAGTCTCAAATAAGAATGAGTCAGAGTACGAGGAGCAGATAGAGGGCCTACTGACATGGTGTCAAGAAAACAACCTGTCCCTCATTGTTAACAAAACAAAAGAGCAGATCATTGACTTCAGAAAGGGGGGAGTTCTACAACAATGGTGTTGAGGTTGGAGCTTCAAGTCCCTAGAAATGTACATCACCAAGTCTGTTCTGGTCCAACCATGTTGATGTCGCCTCCAAGCAAGCTCACCAACACCTCTACTTCCTCAGGAAGCTGAAGGAATTTGGCATGTCCCCATTTACTCTTACCAATTTTTATCAAGAAACCACAGGAAGCAATCCATTTGGACACACGAAGGTTTGTATGGCAACTGTTCTGCTCGTGAGTGACGTGGCCACAAAAAGCTGCAGAGCTGAGAACACAGCTCAGCAAATCTCGAAAATTCCAAAATCAGTGGCGCAAAAGGGCTTGAAAATCCTCATGCCAGATTCCCTGAAGGTTCATTCGCAGGGCAAGTCGGCAGTAAGGAAGGCAAATGTAATGTTAGCATTCATTTCAAGAGGACTAGAATATAAAAGCAAGGATGCAATGCTGAAGCTTTATAAGCCATTGGTCAGATCGCACTTGGAGTATTGTGAGCAATTTGGGGCCCCTTATCTAAGAAAAGATGCTCTGGCATTGGAGAGGGTCCAGAGGAGGTTCACAAAAATGATTCTGGGAATGAAAGGGTTAATGTATGGGGACCATTTGATAGTTCTGGGCCTGTACACTCTGGAGTTTAGAAGAAAGAGGGAATTGAATTGAAACCTATTGAATACTAAAAGGCCTAGATAGAGTGGACTTGGAGAGGATGTTTCCTATAGTGGGAGACTCTAGGCCCAGAGGCACATCCTCAGAATAGAGGGACGTTCATTTGGAACAGAGATGAGGAGAAATTGCTTTTGCCAGAGGGTGGTGAATCTGTGGATTTCATTGGCACAGACAGCTGTGGAGGCAAATTCATTGGGTATATGTAAAGCAGAGGCCAATAGTTTCTTGAACAGTAAGGGTATCAAATGCTACTGAGAGAAGACAGAAGAACCTGGTTGAGAGGCATAATAAATCAGCCATGATGGAATGGCCGAGCAGACTCGATGGACTGAATGACTTAAATTTGCTCCTAACTGTATGTTTCATTGAAACTAGCCTTCCCTCCATGAACTCTGTCTACACTTTTCACTGCCTCAGTAAAAGAGCCAGCATAATCGAAGACCCACCCCGGACATTCTCTCTTCTCCCATCGGGCAGAAGATTCAACAGCCTGAAAGCACGTACTGTACCTCCAGGCTCAAGAACAGCTTCTGTCCTGCTGTTATGCGACTCTTGAATGGGCCTCGTATGATAAGATTGACTCTTGGCCTCACATATTGGCCTAAACTTGGCCTACTTCATTATGATGTTGCACTTTATCATTCACCTGCATTGCACTTTCTCTGCAGCTGTTACACTTTATTCTGCAGTGTTATTGCTCTACCTTGTTCTAGCTCAAAGCACTCTGTAATGATCTGATCTGTATGAATACTATGCAGGACATATTTTTCCACTGCATCTCAGTACATGTGACAATAATAAGCCAATTCCGACACTCAGTTTACAGATCACATTGTGCGATTGGTTTCTTGTCCAGTCTAGGTAAGGCTGGCCAAAAAGCTATTTTCATTGGCACAGACAGGAATGTCCTTCATTGACTACGTCTACACCATCCTCTATACCAGGATGCTGCCTGGATTAGAGAACATGTCTTATGAGGATAGGGCTTTTCTTTTTGGAGCACAGGGGGATGAGAGGTGGCTTGACAAAAGTGTACCATGATGAGGCATAGATTGAGTTGATAGTTGGAGGTGTTTTCCCAGGGCAGAAATGGTTGGTATGGGGCGGGGGGCACAATTTTAAGGTGATTGATGGAAAGTAATGAGGAGAACGTCAGAGGTAAGTTTTATTTTTACACAGAGAGTGGTGGGTGCGTGCAACATGCTGTCAGGGATGGTATTTCAGGCAGATATATTAGGAACACATAAGATACTCTTAGATAAACACATGAATGACAGAAAAATAGAGGGTTACGTAGGAAGGAATAGTTAGATTGATCTTAGAGTGGGCTAAAAGATCGGCACTACATCGTGGGCTGAAGGGGTTGTAATGTGCTATAGTATTCTAAGTTCTATGGTCTATGTAATGTTTTGATCTGCATGAATAGTACACAAGACAAGATTTTCACTGTATCAAAGCAATGGCAAACCAGTTCTAATACAGTACTCAGTTTACAGAGCATGGTGTGAGATTGGCTGTTTGTCTAGACCAGACAAGACAGGCCTAATAGCCTTTCTCTTGGCGATAATATCTCAACTGACTGTGGCACCTGCCCGAAGTTGATTTTAGTGTGCCACTGACCTTGGACAGGCAGGTCCAACAAGTTCAGGCAGCTCCCCATTGCCAGATCGAACCCGGGAGCCCCAGGCATTGTTAAATTATTGGAATACTGCAATTTGCTAAAGGCCATTTAGACTTTGTTTTATTCCCATCAATTCAAACAAGCCACTTTGTAAATTGCTGCTGTGGAACATTAATCAGACTCTTCCGGTCTGACACATGATAGATCAATAAGATATATTCCTTTTTAAACAAGATGTACTTTGAAAGGTCTTGTCATCTATGCCTCATTTATCTCCACCTCCTGTGTTCACGAACGTACATTTGAACAATGTCTCGATTTTTAAAATTTGTTTTCTTGGATTTACCTCCTCCTACCCCGACGACATCCTCCATGCCCACAACTCAACGGAAAGAGGAAGCTGCAAAGTCTTTACTTTCTTCAGAGGTTACGTAGGTCTGGCTCATCACCAAATACTTAAAGAAACTTTTGCAGATGTACTGTTGAAAGTATCCTGGCTGTGGTTGTATCACAACTGGTATGGCAATTTGAATGCACAGAAGTATACAGCAAGAAGCTGCAGAGAGCAGTGGACTCAGCCCAATACATTATGGGCACATCCCACCCCATGAGTGGTCATATCTACGGGAGGAGCTGCTTCAAGAATGCAAAATCCATTATCAAATAACTCCATCCTCTCACAGTTACCATCAGTGAATACAGTACAGAAATTTAAAGTCCCACACCACCAGTTTCAAAAACAACTACTTCCCTTCAACCATTCAGTTTTTGAACTAACCAGCACAACCCTAATCACTACCTCAGTTTAGCAACACTTTGATCACTTTCTAATAAAATGAATCAGAATTAGGTTTTATAAAATTTGTTGTTTTGAAGCAGCAGTACAGGCCTGTGACAATGCTACACGTTTTTCAGTACACCTGTGCACACACGTACTTGTGCATTTGACAATAAACTTGAATTTGACACTTCACGACTCCACCAACCTTCACGTCAGCTGCCAGCTTACTAACTCACACTTCCACTTTCTCGTCTAAGTTATTTATAAAAATTACAGAGAGCAGAGGTTGCAGAACAGATTCCTGCGGTCACTAACCTCCAGACAGAAAATGCTCCATCAACAATGACTCTCTGCCTTCTGTGGGCAAGCTAATTCTGGATCCACACAGCAAGGTTTCCCTGGACCGGTGCCTCCTTTGTGAATGAGCCTACCATTGGGAACCGTATCAAACTCCTTTCTAGAATCCAGATATACCACGTCCATTACTCTACCTTTGTCACTCCTTCAAAGATTCAATCAGGCCTGTGAGACATGACGGGTCCCTCACAAAGCCATGCTGACTGTCCCTAATCAGACTGTGCTTCTCCAAATGCTCCTGAGTCCTGTCTTTAAGAATCTTCTCCAATAATTTGCCCACCACTGAAGACTCACTGGTCTATAATTCCCAGGGTTATCCCTATTTTCTTTGTTGTTGCTGTTGTTACTTGTATTGTTCTGCTGAGCACCATGGACACGTTATGTTGGCGCTGGAATGTGTGGCGACACGTGGCTGCTCCCAGCACATCCTTGGTTGTTAATGTAAATGATGCATTTCACTGTATGGCCAGAAGATGATTCAGGAGCAGAATTAGGACATTCGGCCCATCGAGTCTGCTCTGCCATATCATGGCTGATCCAATTTTCCTTTCAGCTCCAATCTCCTGCCTTCTCCCTGTATCCCTTCACGCCCTGACCAATCAAAAATCTATCAACCTCTGGCTTAAAGATACATAAAGACTTGGCCTCCACAGCTGCCTGTGGCAAAGAATTCCACAGATTCACCATTCTCTGACTGAAGATATTTCTCCACATCTCCGTTCTAAAAGAACGTTGGTAGTGGGTAAGTTATTGGAGGGAGTACTAAGAGACAGAATCTACAAGCATTTGGATAGACAGGGACTTACTAGGGAGAGTCAACATGGCTTTGTGCGTGGTAGGTCATGTTTGACCAATCTATTGGAGTTTTTCGAGGAGGTTACCAGGAAAGTGGATGAAGGGAAGGCAGTGGATGTTGTCTACATGGACTTCAGTAAGGCCTTTGACAAGGTCCCGCATGGGAGGTTAGTTAGGAAAATTCAGTTGCTCGGTATACATGGAGAGGTGAAAATTGGATTAGACATTGGCTCAATGGAAGAAGCCAAAGAGTGGTAGCAGAGGATTGCTTCTCAGAGTTGAGGCCTGTGACTAGTGGTGTGCCACAGGGATCAGTGCTGGGTCCATTGTTATTTGTCATCTATATCAATGATCTGGATGATAATGTGGTAAATTGGATCAGCAAATTTGCTGATGATACAAAGATTGGAGGTGTAGTGGACAGTGAGGAAGGATTTCAAAGCTTGCAGAGGGATTTGGACCAGCTGGAAAAATGGGCTGAAAAATGGCAGATGGAGTTTAATACAGACAAGTGTGAGGTATTGCATGTTGGAAGGACAAACCAAGGTAGAACATACAGGGTAAATGGTAAGGCACTGAGGAGTGCAGTAGAACAGAGGCATCTGGGAATACAGATACAAAATTCCCTAAAAGTGGCGTCACAGGTAGATAGGGTCATAAAGAGAGCTTTTGGTACATTGGCCTTTATTAATCAAAGTATTGAGTATAAGAGCTGGAATGTTATGATGAGGTTGTATAAGGCATTTGTGAGGCTGAATCTGGAGTATTGTGTTCAGTTTTGGTCACCAAATTACAGGAAGGATATTAATAAGGTTGAAAGAGTGCAGAGAAGGTTTACAAGGATGTTGCCAGGACTTGAGAAACTCAGTTACAGAGAAAGGTTGAATAGGTTAGGACTTTATTCCCTGGAGCGTAGAAAAATGAGGGGAGATTTGATAGAGGTATATAAAATTATGATAGGTATAGATAGAGTGAATGCAAACAGGCTTTTTCCACTGAGGCAAGGGGAGAAAAAAAACCAGAGGACATGGGTTAAGGGTGAGGGGGGAAGAGTTTAAAGGGAACACGGGGGGGGGGGTTTCTTCAAACAGAGAGTGGTGGGAGTGTGGAATGAGCTGCCAGACGAGGTGGTAAATGTGGGTTCTTTTTTAACATTTAAGAATAAATTGGACAGATACATGGATGGGAGGTGTATGGAGGGATATGGTCCGTGTGCAGGTCAGTGGGACTAGGCAGAAAATGGCTCGGCACAGCCAAGAAGGGCCAAAAGGCCTGTTTCTATGCTGTAGTTTTTCTATGGTTTCTATGGTTTTCTAATACCCGTCTATTCTGAAGCTGTGTCCCCGGTCTTAAACTATCCCACCATAGGAAACATTCTCTCCACGTCCACTCTGTCAAGGCCTTTCACCATTCGATAGGGTTCAATGAAGTCACCACTCATTTTTCTGAATTCTGGTGAATACAGGCCCAGAGCCATCAAACACTCTTCATATGACAAGCCATTCAATCCTGGAATCATTTTCGTATGTTTCAAGTTCATATGATAAATAATCTGAATAAGAAACATTGACTGTCCATTTCCCACAGACATTACCTGACCTGACGATTCCTCGGTTCAAAGTAAGTTCATTACCAAACTACATATGTCACCATATGTGAGATTTATTTTCTTGCAGGCATTCACAGTAGAAGAAAGAAATACAATAGAATGAAAAACTACACACAAAGTCTGACAAACAACCAATGTGCAAAAGACAAACTACAAATACAAAATAATAATAATAATAAATAAATAAATGATTAAGTAATATTCAGACCTTGAGTTGTAGGGCCCTTGAAAGTGAGTCCGTAGGTTGTGGACTAAGTTCAGAGTTGTGCTGAGTGAAATTATCTCAGCCAGTTCAGGAGCCTGATGGTTGAAGAGTAACAACTGGTCCCACGCCTGGTGGTGTGGGACCCAAGGCTCCTGCAACTCCTTTCCAAAGGAAGCACTGAGAAGAGAGCACTGCCTGGATCATGGGCACTGCTTTCCTGTAGATGGCAATCCAGTCCCTCCAAGTTCCCCATTCCACTAACCCACCTCTGCACTCTCCCCACTATATAATCTTCATTTCTTTTTATCAAGTCTCCAATTAAAAAAAATTGGCAAATGATGCAGAAAAGGCTTGGAAAATGTCAGAGTCTGATGGTTGTCATAGAAACTGGCATCTTTTGCCTTTCCTGAATAACTATATTTTTCCACAGAATTAGTCACGACCAATCCAGTGACTCACGTACCCTTTCTCTGACCTATACTCTCTCACAGACAACTCAAACCCAAATCGTTGGCCCCAAGATTGGGAAGTTCATAAATCCCTGTTCTTCTCCTCTCTTTTTCAATATTTTTATTGATTTCTTACATAAAAGAATACAGAGTACAGTAGGATATATAACATATATTGATTACAATATATCAGAATCACAAATATAGTCTCAGTACCCCATGCCCATATACATTAAATTTAAACATAATATTGAAGAAAGATAATTTTATCATACAAAAAAAATCTAAACCCACTACCAGAAAAAAACAGCTGCTTGGTTGAAAAAAAGAAAAGGAAAAAATTATTATCATATAATAAAACATATTGTTAGCCAACATCTGTGCTCTTCTCCTCTCAAAATGAATATTCATACTGTTTAAAATCCAGTAACTTCTGCAGGACAGCAAAGCTCTCTCAACATGCAATGATGGAGCACCACACTGTGGGATGGGCTGTACTGAGACAGCATCACACTGTGGGAGGGGGTACTGTGTTGTGCTGACCTTTTAACCTACTCTAAGATCAATCTAACACTTCCTCCCACGTAGCGCTCCATGCTTCTTTCATCCGTGTCTCCTAAATGTCCCTAATTTATCCTCCTCTACTAGCGCGTAGTGAGTTGGGGGCATGCTATGTTGGCATGGAAACATGCTGACTCTTGTGGGCTGGCCACAGCACAGTCAGACTGTGTTGCTATTGATGCAAAGTGACGCGTTTTCTTGTATGTTTCAATGTACATGTGACAAACAAAGCTAATAAGACCATAAGACTGATATATCAACCCCCTCAACCCCATTGTCCTGCTTTCTCCCCATAACCTTTGACACCCTTATTAATCAAGATCCTATCAACATCCACCTTAAATATACCCAAAGACTTGGCCTTTGCACTGTCCATGACAATGAATCCACAGATTCACCACCCTCTGGCTTAAGAAATTCCTCCTCATCTCTGTTCTATTCCGAGGCTGTGCCCTTGGGTTCTAAACTTTAATCTTCATCTTTAAACAGTGAAAAGCTCGTCTTGCATAGAGTTCATACAGATCAGTTCAATGAGGTAGAATAAAGGGAAAACAATACCAGAATCTAGAATCACATGGATCACATGTCAGCCAGACCAGGTAAGAATGGTGATATCACAAACATGAGGAAATCTGCAGTTGCTGGAAATTCAAGCAGCACACACAAAATGCTGGTGAATGCAGTGGACTAGGCAGCATCTATAGGAAGAGGTACAGTCGATGTTTCGGGCCGAGACCCTTCAGCAGTCCTGACGAAGGGTCTCGGACTGAAACGTCGACTGTACTTCTTCCCAAGAATGGTGACATACTCCCTGAAGGGTGTTGGTGAACTGGACAGATGTTTACAACACACAGGTAGTCATCATTCCTAATGACTAGTTTATTTTTTTTTTAAGTATCCAAATTCCTAATCTTGTAAGCCCTGGTTTAAGATGGCACTACTGAAGGTAAGCAACAGCTTGAAAGGTTTGAAAGGCAAAAAATTATTAATAACACCTTTTCCGAAGTAAATTGTGGTAAACCATCACAGCAAACAATGAAGAGGCAAGCAAATGCAAAGCTGATTGGAGGGAAGAGCCGTGCTGGTACACTGCAAAACCTAAGCATAACGTGTTCGATACGGGGTTGCAGGTAGGAGCTGGAGTGAGTGACTGGGAGAGGACGAGTCAAAGCTGAGGTACACGGTTGTATTGCTCTCAGTGCTGAGCTGATTTGGAGGGATCGAGGTGGCTTCCGGCTGGGCAGCAAGGCCTGGGCCCAGAGTATATTCCTGGTCAGCAAGGCCTAGGACCAGAGCATGTCACTGTGCCCTAACGTGAGGCATGATCCACCCTTTGGACAATTTAAATGCCCGTCCATGTGGACTGTTAAGCCAGAGTGTCAGGACTGGAGGTGAGGGTCAGGCCGAGGCTGAGAGACTGCTTCGTGGCGATTTACCCCAGTAATACGATGAACTGAGACCGAGGCTTTGGGCCTACTTTAGGGATTTGGATCCAATCTGGTTCAGAATGCTGTTGCTTGCTTCTATTATTTGCGTGATTTGTGCTTTTTTTCCTCTTTCTCTATGCATTGGGTGCCAGTCTTTATTTATTTTTAATTGGGTTCTTTCTGGTTTCTTGCTTTGTGGCTGCCCGTAAACAGACAAATCTCAAGGTTGTATAGTTTATACATTCTTTGACAATAAACGTACTTTGAATCTTTGATTGCTCACTGAATTATTAATTGAATTTAAATTCTGTATCTGCCATGGGAGAATTATTTTATTTTTTATTTAGGGATACACACAGTAACAGGCCCTTCCGGCCCAATGAGCCCTCACCACCCAATTACACCCATGTGACCAATTACCAACCCATACACGTTTGGAATGTGGGAGGAAACCGGAACACCCAGAGACAGTGAGGTCGCGTCCACGTGTTCATCGTCCGTTCAGAAATCTGATGGCGGAGGGGAAGGCACTGTTCCTGAAACGCTGACTGTGCGTTTTCAGGCTTCTGTACCTGCTCATTAATGATGGTATCCAGAGTGACTGGTGATTGCTTTTGCAAATAAGGAATCTGAACATTCATAAGGTTAATAACTGGTTAGTATCTGTATCCAACTAGTCAACGTCTGTATAAATATTACATTTCTTTTTCCCAGCTTCAGATCAGTATGGTGACAGGCCAGGCTTGTGCACAAAGTAAAGTGTGATTGAGGAATGAATGTGTGTGTGTGTGTTTTCTCAGAGTCCAGGTAATACTTGACAACAATCAATGAGAAGACTTTGTTTGCATGCCATCCAGAGATCATCTCATATGCACTCCCATGGAGGCAATACAATACAGTACAGAATACAGTGAGCCACAAGAGACTGCAGATGGTGGAGTCTGGAGCATCAAACAATCTCCTCGAGGAACTCAGCAGGTCGAGCAGCATCTGTGGGGATTATACTGATGCAGGGTTTTGACCTGAAACACCTACAATCCCAGGGTGCCATGGTACCGGAGTGGTTAGCACGACCCTATTACAGCTCGGGGTGGGAGATTCGGGAGTTCGATCCTGGCACCCTCCGTAAGAAAGCTTGCATGTTCTCCCTGTGACCTTGTGGGTTTCTTCTGGGTGCTCTAGTGTCCTCACACAGTCCAAAGATGTACCAGTTAGTAAGTAAACTGTCCTATGATTAGGCTGGTGTAAATTGGTGGATTGCTGGGTGGCAAGGCTCAGTGGGCCTGTTCTGCAGTATACCTCTATATAGATAGATGCTGCTCGATCTGTGGAGTCCCTCCAACAGACTATCTGTTGTTGCAGAATAAAGTGTCACAGTTACAGAGGAGATGCAGTCCAGTGCAATGCTACATTTAAAGCAGAGGTCAATACCTACCAAATATTGAAAGACCTAGATAGTGTGGACATGGAGAGGATGTTTCCTATAGTGGGAGAGTCGAAGACCAGAGGGCACAGCCTCAGAATACAAGGACAGACTTTGAGAACAGGGATGAGGGAGAGTTTCTTTAGCCAGAGAGTAGTGGATTTGTGGAATTTATTGCTGCAGACAGATGTGGAGGCCAAGTCATTGGGTATGTTTACATAGAACATAGAACATAGAATAGTACAGCACAGTACAGGCCCTTCGGCCCACAATGTTGTGCCGACCCTCAAACCCTGCCTCCCATATAAGCCCCCACCTTAAATTCCTCTATATACCTGTCTAGTAGTCTCTTAAACTTCACTAGTGTATCTGCCTCCACCACTAACTCACGCAGTAAATTCCACGAACCAACCACTCTCTGAGTAAAAACCTTCCTCTAATATCCCCCTTGAACTTCCCACCCCTTACCTTAAAGCCATGTCCTCTTGTATTGAGCAGTGGTGCCCTGGGGAAGAGGTGCTGTCTATCCACTCTATCTATTCCTCTTATTATCCTGTACACCTGTATCAAGTCTCCTCTCATCCTCCTTCTCTCCAAAGAGTAAAGCCCTAGCTCCCTTAATCTCTGATCATAATGCATACTTTCTAAACCAGGCAGCATCCTGGTAAATCTCTTCTGTACCCTTTCCAATGCTTCCACATCCTTCCTATAGTGAGGTGACCAGAACTGGACACAGTACTCCAAGTGTGGCTTAACCAGAGTTTTATAGAGCTGCATCATTACATCGCGACTCTTAAACTCTATCCCTCGACTTATGAAAGCTAACACCCCATAAGCTTTCTTAACTACCCTATCCACCTGTGAGGCAACTTTCAGGGATCTGTGGACATGTACCCCGAGATCCCTCTGCTCCTCCACACTACCAAGTATCCTGCCATTTACTTTGTACTCTGCCTTGGAGTTTGTCCTTCCAAAGTGTACCACCTCACACTTCTCTGGGTTGAACTCCATCTGCCACTTCTCAGCCCACTTCTGCATCCTATCAATGTCCCTCTGCAATCTTTGACAATCCTCTACACTATCTACAACACCACCAACCTTTGTGTCGTCTGCAAACTTGCCAACCCACCCTCCTACCCCCACATCCAGGTCGTTAATAAAAATCACGAAAAGTAGAGGTCCCAGAACAGATCCTTGTGGGACACCACTAGTCACAATCCTCTAATCTGAATGTACTCCCTCCACCACCACCCTCTGCCTTCTGCAGGCAAGCCAATTCTGAATCCACCTGGCCAAACTTCCCTGGATCCCATGCCTTCTAACTTTCTGAATAAGCCTACCGTGTGGAACCTTGTCAAATGCCTTACTAAAATCCATATAGATCACATCCACTGCACTACCCTCATCTACATGCCTGGTCACCTCCTCAAAGGACTCTTATCAGGTTTGTTAGACACGATCTGCCCTTCACAAAGCCGTGCTGACTGTCTCTGATCAGACCATGATTCTCTAAATGCCTATAGATCCTATCTCTAAGAATCTTTTCCAACAGCTTTCCCACCACAGACGTAAGACTCACTGGTCTATAATTACCCAGACTATCCCTACTACCTTTTTTGAACAAGGGAACAACATTCGCCTCCCTCCAATCCTCTGGTACCATTCCCGTGGACAACAAGGACATAAAGACCCTAGCCAGAGGCTCAGCAATCTCTTCTCTCGCCTTGTGGAGCAGCCTGGGGAATATTCCGTCAGGCCATGGGGACTTACCTGTCCTAATGTATTTTAACAACTCCAACACCTCCTCTCCCTTAATATCAACATGCTCCAGAACATCAACCTCACTCATATTGTCCTCACCATCATCAAGTTCCCTCTCATTGGTGAATACCGAAGAGAAGTATTCATTGAGGACCTCGCTCACTTCCACAGCCTCCAGGCACATTTATCCTTTATCTCTAATCGGTCCTACCTTCACTCCTGTCATCCTTTTTTCTTCACATAATTGAAGAATGCCTTGGGGTTTTCCTTTACCCTACTTGCCAAGGTCTTCTCATGCCCCCTTCTTGCTCTTTTCAGCCCCTTCTTAAGCTCCTTTCTTGCTTCCCTGTATTCCTCAATAGACCCATCTGATCCTTGCTTCCTAAACCTCATGTATGCTGCCTTCTTCCACCTGACTAGATTTTCCACCTCACTTGTCACCCATGGTTCCTTCACCCTACCATTCTTTATCTTCCTCACTGGGACAAATTTATCCCTAACATCCCGCAAGAGATCTCTAAACATTGACCACATGTCCATGGTACATTTCCCTGCAAAAACATCATCCCAATTCACACCCACAAGTTCTAGCCTTATAGCCTCATAATTTGCCTTTCCCCAATTAAAAATTTTCCTGTCCTCTCTGATTCTATCCTTTTCCATGATAATGCTAAAGGCCAGGGAGCAGTGGTCACTGTCCCCCAGATGCTCACCCACTGAGAGATCTGTGACCTGACCCAGTTCATTACCTAGTACTAGATCTAGTATGGCATTCCCCCTGCTCGGCCTGTCCACATACTGTGACAGGAATCCGTCCTGGACACACTTAACAAACTCTGCCCCATCTAAACCCTTGGAACTAATCAGGTGCCAAACAATATTAGGGAAGTTAAAGTCACCCATGATAACAACCCTGTTATTTTTGCACCTTTCCAAAATCTGCCTCCCCATCTGCTCCTCTGTATCTCTTCTGCTACCAGGGGGCCTATAGAATACCCCTAATAAAGTAACTGCTCCCTTCTTGTTCCTGACTCCCCATCTGCTCCTCTGTATCTCTTCTGCTACCAGGGGGCCTATAGAATACCCCTAATAAAGTAACTGCTCCCTTCTTGTTCCTGACTTCCACCCATATTGACTCAAAAGAGGATCCTGCTATATTACCCACCCTTTCTGTAGCTGTAATAGTATCCCTGACCAGTAATGCCACCCCTCCTCCCCTTTTTCCACCCTCCCTATCCCTTTTAAAGCACTGAAATCCAGGAATATTGAGAATCCATTCCTGCCCTGGTGCCAGCCAAGTCCCTGTAATGGCCACTACATCATAATTCCATGTATGTATCCAAGCTCTCAGTTCATCACCTTTGTTCCTGATGCTTCTTGCATTGAGGTACACACATTTCAGCCCTTCTACCTTACTGTCTTTACACCGTTTATTCTGCTTCTCTTTCCTCAAAGCCTCTCTGTATGTTAGATCTGTCTTTACTCCATGCACTTCTTCCACTGCTCTATCGCTCTGGGTCCTATCCCCCTTGCAAATTAGTTTAAACCTAAAGTGGATGTTGACAGGTTCTTGATTAAGTATTAAAGTTTAGCTTTATTTATCACATGTATGTCCAAACATAGAAACATAGAAAACCTACAGCGCAATACAGGCCCTTCGGCCCACAATGCTGTGCTGAACATGTACTTACTTTAGAAATTACCTAGAGTTACCCATAGTCCTCTATTTTTCTAAGCTCCATGTATCTATCCAGGAGTCTCTTAAAAGACCCTATCATATCTGCCTCCACCACTGTCGCTGGCAGCCCATTCAACACACTCACCACTCTGAGTAAAAAAAAAACTTACCCCTGACATTTCCTCTGTATGTTCTTCCAAGCACCTTAAAACTGTGCCCTCTCATGTTAGCCATTTCAGCCCTGGGAGAAAGCCTATGACTATCCACACGATCAATGCCTCTCATTACCTTTTACACCTCTATCAGGTCACCTCTCATTCTCCGTCGCTCCAAGGAGAAAAGGCCGAGTTCACTCAACTCATTCTCATGAAGCATGCTCCCCTATCCAGGCAACATCCTTGTAAATCTCCTCTGTACCCTTTATATAGTTTCCACATTGAAAGATACAGTGAAATGTATCTTTTGTGTCAAATCAAATCAGTAAGGATTGTGCAAGTGAAGTGTTGGTGCACTTCTGGCTCTAACAGAGCATGCCCACAACTCACCTACCCTAACCCATTAACCCATTCATCTTTGGAACGCAGAGGGAACCACAGCATCCAGAGCCATGGGGAGAACATCAGCAAATGGCATCAAAGATGGCAGAGAATGGGGGTTGAGAGGGAAAATAAATCAGCCATGATGGGTCACATGGCCTAATTCTGTTCCTAGAGTAGGTCTCATGGCTATGACGAGGTACACAGAGATCAGAAGTTCAGTTTTAGCATGTCCGAGTCCATTCAAGAGTCTTGTAACAGTGGCACAGGAGCTGTCCTTGAGTGAGGTAGTGCGTGCCTCACTGTTCACCTCAGAACCAGAGAGGAACCATTTCATACTCAATGGACCATTGAAGGAACAGAAGAATTGCCCTTTACTCAGACTGGTTCGCGTAGTACATGTACGTGTACATACACACACACACTTACACTTCCCCTTGTTGCAATCTAGATACTTTCCTCTCTAATTTGAAATGAGCCAGCTCCCAATTAGCACATCAATGCTTTCTGTGTGATTAATTCTTTTTATAGAGATTGCAGGAGCTTCTTGACACTCACATAAACATCGAGAAATCATGTCCTGATTAATTGTTCAACAGCTCCACAGGACACCGAGTGCAACACTGGAGCACAGCAAGGTCTTAACCAAACACTGCACAATGGTAAAGAGGGTGGCACGGTGCCATAGCAGTCAATGTAACACTATTACATCAGGGTTCGATTTCTACTTCTCTCTCTGTAAAGAGTTCATACGTTTTTCCCCATGACCATGTGGGTTTCCTCCGGGTACTCTGGTTTCCGCCTACATTGCAAAGATGTACAGGTTAGGGTTCGTAAGTTGTGGGCATGCTATGTTGGCACCAGAAGCGTGGCAACACTTATCAGCTGCCAAGCACAACCTTTGATAACTTGGTTTGATGTAAATGACACATTTCACTGTCTTTACCTGCCCCTTTCATTAGGTACATAGAACATGCCTGCCTTTTTGTTAGCTACGTAGAACAGTCCATGTTCGAAGCCTTTCCTAGTAATGCTCTCCAACTTTCCCTCCGCTACATTCACAACTCCATTGGTGCTGCTTCCTGCACCCACGCCAGGCTTGTCAATTTCATCAACTTTGCCTCCAACCTCTGCCCTGCCCTTTAATTCACTTGGTCCATTTCTCAGACCTCTCTCCCATTCCTCGTTCCCTCTGTCTCCATTGCTGGAGACAAACTATTGACCGAGATCTTTTATGAACCTACCGATCCCCACAGCTAACTTGACTATACCTCTTCCCACCCTGTCTCCTGTAAAAATGCTATTCCCTTTTCACAGCTCCTTTGTCTCTGCCACATCTGTTCCATTATGCAGTTTTCCATTCAAGAACATCTGAGATGTCCTCCTTCAAAGAATGGGTCTTCCCTTCCTCCGCCGGTGATGCTGCCCTCATCCGCATCTCCTCCATTCCCAAACATCCGCACCCACCTCACCTTCCCGCCACCTGTTCCTCAACATTACCTACCACCCCACGAGCTTCCACATCCAATACATCATTCTCCACAACCTCCACCACCTCCAGAAGGATCCTACCACCAAACATATTATTAGCTCCCCCACCCTGCCCGCTTTCCACAGGAATCACTCCCTCCATGATTCCCTTCTACAGTCGTTCCTCCTGGCACTTACCCCTGCATGTGGCCAAAGTGCTACACCCACCCATTTACCTCCTCCCTCACCTCTATTCTGAGCCCCAAACAGTCCTTCCAGGTGAGGCAACACTTCACCTGTAAATCAGCTGGGGCCATCTATTGTGTCCAGTGCTCCCGATGTAGCCTCCTCTACACTGGTGAGACCTGTTGTAAATTGAGGGGCCGCTTTGTCAAGCACCTCTGCTCCATCTGCCAAAAATGGAACTTCCTGCTGGCCAAATATTTTAATTCCAGTTCCCATTCTGACATGTCGATCCATGGCCTCCCGTTGTGCCATGATGAGGTCACCCTCATGTGGAAGAGAAACACCTTGTATTCTGTCCGGGTAGCCGACATGTTGATGGCATGAATATCGATTTCTCTTTCCCCTACCTCCTTCTATTCCCCATTGTGTCCTATTACCTTTTCTCACCTGCCCATCACCTCCCCCTGGGTCCCCTTCTCCTGTGGCCCATTCTCCTCTACTATCAGAGTTTTCCCTTTCCAGCCCTTTATTTTTCCTGTCCACCTGGCTTTACCCATCACCTTCCAGATATCCTCCTTCCTCCTCCCCCCACCATTTTATTCCACCATCTTGCCCCTTTCCAGAAGGTTTCGGACCAAATCCTCAACTCTTTGTTCCTCTCCATAGATGCTACCTGACCTGTTGAGTTCCTCCAGAACTTTGTGTCCCTTACTTCACATCTCATTGCATGTTTTGATGTACATGTCACAGATAACGCTAAATTTTATAAGGCATTTGTCAGTCCACATTTGGAGTATTGTACTTTCTCTAGAAACAGTAACCCAAACATTGTATTAGGCACAGGAATGCAGCAGTCAGTAAGTGTGCACATGCAGTGTTGGTGACATTTGCATGCTTTACCCAGCACGATTCTTGCTGATTTGTTTTGACATAAATAACACATTTCACTGCACGTTTTAATGTAAACGTGACAAATAAAGCTAATCTCTGAAACAAAATTCCAAAGATAGACCACTAAACTTACTTTGACAAGTATGGCCTTAAAAAGGTGACTTCCATCATTAAGGATGCCATCACGCAGGACATACTCTCATTCTCAAGGAGGTGGTACAGGAGCCGGAAGACACACACTCAGCTTCTTCCCCACCATAATCAGAAGTCTGAATGGACAATGAGCCCATGTACTCTACCTCAGTCTTTTTGCGCTAGTTACTGAATTTAATTCAACTCTTATTGTAATTTATAGTTTTTATCATCCATTGCACTGTGCTAATTGCCACAAAACAACTAATTTCATGACATAGATCAATGATACTAAACATGATTCTGTTTCAGCTCCAGGAATAGAGATACAGTCACCAAAAACTGCCCCAGTTCACGCCCAAACCTCCACTGCTTTTTGTTCCCGTTGTAGGGAATCCTAATGAAGCAGCTACTTTGCAGTCAATCACTCTTTTCCTGCTTAATAACCATATCCCAAATATCTCATAAATAACTGAGTTATCTCATAACCCTCAAATCACCCATAAACGACATCTGAAAGTGTTCATAATTCTCATCCCAAATCACCCATAGAAAATATCACACAGTAATCTGCACCTCGGAATAGATATGCAGCTGCTTATTAGACCATAAGAGACAGGAGCAGAATTGGGCCATTCGGCCCATCGTGGCTGATTTATTATCCCTCTCAACCCCAATCTTATGCCTTCTCCCCGTAACCTTTGCCACCTTTAGTAATCAAGAACCTATCAACCTCCACCTTAAAAATACCCCATGACCTGGCCTCCACAGACATCTGTGGCAATAAATTACACAGACTCACCACCCTCTGGCAAAAGAAATTCCTCCTCATCCCTGTTCCAAAGGGACATCCTTGTAATTTGAGTCTTGTGCCCTCTGGTCCTAGACTCCCCCACTATTAGAAACATCCTTTACATAGTCACTCTATCTAGCTCTTTCATATTTGGCAGGCATCAACCTCTGCTTTAAATATACCCTTGCACCTGGACTCTGTAACTGTAACACTTTATTCTGCAGCAACAGTCTGTTGGAGGAACTCAGCAGCCTTGATATGTTTCAATGAGATCCCTCTTCTTTCATTCCAAATTTAGTGAGTACACACCTAGAGCCATCAAACACTCTTTATGTGTTAACCCTTTCTTTCCCAGGATCATCCTCAGGAACTGCCTCTGAACCCTCTCCACTACTAGCACATCATTTCGTAGATAAGAGACCCAAAACCGGTCACAATGCTGCAAGTGTGATGTAACTAATGCCTTTTTAAGCCTCAGCATTACATACTTGCTTTTACATTCCAGTTTATAAATGGTATCTGTTGTTCTCCCTACCAGCCAGTGTATCAGAGACAGTATTATACAGCACAATTGTGAATTGATTTGCTGGGGGCTGAATGCTTTCAGATGTGACCTCAAGCCATTGTTAAATATCTGATTAAATGACTCTCGGAATCCTTCAAACCAAGGGAGTTTCTTGTTATCAGAATCTCTTTTAAATGTCGTTCCAGGACATTTAAGCCGCAGAGGAATCTAAACTCAGCCAGTTCCATCAAGGGCACAATCCTCCCCAGCATCGAGAACATCTTCAAAAGGTGACAACTGAAAGAAGGCAGCTTTCATCATTAAAGATTCCCACCAGAAGAACATGGCCTCTTCTCATTACTACAGTCAGGGAGGTGGTACAGGAGCCTGAAGGCTCACACTCAATTTAGGAACAGCTTCTTGCTTGGCACCATCAGATTTCTGAATGGACATGCTGTCTCTCTTTCTGCACCATGTATTTATTGCTGCAATTTGTAGCCATTCAATGTCTTTACGGTGTACTGCTGCCACAAAAGCCTCACATTTTCCACGTCACTGATAATAAACCTGTTTCTCAGGCAGTAAAACAACTTGAGGTGTTTTATGTTCAAGAAAAAAAATAACGACTCATTTATTGAGCTCTGCGGGAACAGAACTTCACTTAATTATGTTGTCATGTCAGACCCGGCCTCTTAAAGTGAACCCCAACTCAACGTCAGTGATTGGGAGTTATGTATGCTTCCACCAATTACATTGCCTTACACAGGCCCCACCCCCCCACTAAAATCAGCATTGTGAGCCTGTCCGGAGCTCGGGTGAGCCCTACGTTCCTGTATAGGATCAGGTCATATGTCCCATAGGTGGAGGAACAGGAAGTGCCTCTGGCTTGTCCAGAGATGTGTGGACACGCCCAGGTCATGTCGTGGTAGCAGAATCCTCCAAGTCTTGGTGGGCTGGTTTAAGGCAACCTACGGAAACACATTCAGGTTTACCCCACTTGTATATGATAAACGTCTTTTCTCTCTGTTCCAAAATGCATAAGGGGACCTAAAGCGATGTTTGGCATACATCATGGCGGCCAAACCAAGCAACCTAGGTGCTGATGAATGCCCAAGCCGTGTCCGCGGCCGTCGTCGATGCTAAAGGAACCAACTCTGGCCACCTGGTGGTACGATCCACCATGGTAAGGAGGTGCATGAAACCACGGGAGGGGGGAGAAGGACCAACAGGTCAAACTGTCACTTAGGGACCTGAAAAGGTGCCAATGGGGCCGGACATGATGGTTAGTTTTTCTTCGCGGGCACTCCCCACAGGCTGCACTCCAATCACACGCGTCCTTTTCTGAGACCGCGCCACTTAAACTTTAGCACAACCGGTTTCTGTAAGGCCTTCTGGCCCGGATGCGAGAGGCCATGTGTGGAGTCAGAAACAGTCCATTTCCAGTTTGTGGGCACTTTTGGGGGGCGGGCAACTGTTTGAGACGTCGCACAGGAGAGAAACCCCAGCTTTCCCAAACTTAATGTCAGCCAACCACAGGCCCGTGACTGCTGTTCAGTCAGCCTGGACCTCTGGGTCAGTAGTTTGGTCGGCTGCCATGCCAGCAGACTCAACCTCTTTGTGTATGGCCCTAACGGCTGGCTGTGAGAGGCAATCAGCCATGGCATTATTATCCCCTTGATGTGTTGTATATCAGTTGTGAACTCTGATAGCTGGGGTGGCTGCCATGCAGTCAACAGGTCTGATATTTCGGCCATCGCATGCTTCAGGGGTTTGTGGTCAATGAATGCTGTGAAATGGTGACCCTCTAGAAGAAAACAGAAATGGCGGACACCCAGATAGCGACCAAGAAGCTCACGATCAAACATGCTGTACTTCCATTCAAGGACACAGAGCAGCTGAAGAAAACAAGCGGCTGCCACACACCTCCGAACAACTGTTTGTGCCCAGCACCCACAGCATAGTCTGAGGCATCAGCAGTAATGGCTGTGGGTGCCTTGGGGAGCGGGTGTGCCAGTAGAGTCATTTGATATCATCAACCGCTCTGGTCATGTCTGCTGACCAGTGAAGCACGTGATTAGGGGTTTTGCCTTTAAGCGCACTATACAGGGGGAGCAGAACTTCAGCAGCTCGCCGAATGAAGCGGTGAGACAAATTCACCATGCCTGAAAACTCCTGAAGTTTTTTTGTGTAGTGGGGGGGCCGTGGGAAATCCATAATAGTGGCTACATTTGATGGGAGGGGTTTCGCACCTTCTGTGGAGATGCGATTGCTGAGAAGGTTGTGGGGAACTGACTGGGGGAGCTGAGTAATGATCCAAAGTCCTTGACATCCACAAGCCGGCAGTTCTTAAGATTGACTAACAGTCCTTGGGCTCACAGGAAACCTGCATGAAGCAGAGGGCTAGCCACTTTAGCCAGGACGAAGTCCCATGTGTAACGTTGCCAACTGAAGCAGAGTGTCACCCATCGTGTCCTCCAGTGAGGTTTCATCACTCTCTGCCTTCTCATCAACAGGTGAATCTGGCAGCACACTCACTTGAGCACCCGCGTCACACAGGAAATGTCGCCCTGCAAGGGTGTCCATAATGAACTGTAGACAACCTGGGCAGCTAAAACCCATGGTGTTCACAGACCTCTGATGTCCCGATGCACTGGCACTGTCAAAGCTGCAAGGCGGTCGGCAAAGTGAGCGCAGTAAAAACACAGGCCCGGCATAGACTGTTTTGCAGCATCAGTTAGCAAGTTCCCTACAGTCCTTCAAGGGTACGTTAGCAAGGGCTATGCGAACTTGATCAGGCATTTGCTGCATGAAGAGATCTTTTAAAAACAAAACAGGGATGGTGATTTCCCAGAAGGTACAGCATGTAGTCCATTAGTCTGACGGCTTAGCATTGCCGAGACCGGGCAAGGTGAGCAACTGTTTGGCACGCCCAGACTCCAATAGTCCAAAGGTCTGTACAAGGTGAGTTTTCAGCGATTGGTATTTATCGTGTCCGGGCGGGTGTTCTAATAGACTCACCACTCTCACAGCCGTGGAGTTGCTGAGCGACAGTACCACATTAAAAAATTTGGTGTCCTTGGCAGAGACTTCTCACAGAGTTAACTCTGGAATCACCCTGGAGTATTGAGGTTACCAATGTAGGCCAATGTTCAAGGAAAACCATAACAACTCATTTAATGAACTCCAAATACTGAACACGAAGCATAGGAACAGAACTTCATGTAATTATGTCATCACATCAGACCAGCCTCTTGCAGTGAACCACAACTCATTGTCGGTGGTTGTGAATTCTGCACATTTCCACCAATTACGTTACCCTACAGACCTGGGTGGATCCCTCGATGGTCAGACTCAGATCTGGGAACAGCTCTCCTTGGCCAGGTGTGAGAGCAGACAGACAAGGAGGATTCCCTGACTCACTCATAGCACAGTACACGCCTATGGCCCGCGATGTTGTGCCAAACTTTTAACCTACTCTTAATCAATCAAACCCTTGCTTCTCACATTGCCCTCCATTTTCCAATCATCCATGATTGACATCTAAGAGTCTCTTAAATGGCCCTAAAGTATCTGTATCAGCCACCACCCCTGGCAGCTCATTCCATGCACCCACCTCTCTCTGTGTACAGTGGGAACTTGTTCCACGCTGCACAGACCTGAGCTCACAACAGCAGGATGTCTGCAACCAGAAGATGGGGTGTACTTAGAGAGAAGAGAGCTGATGCAAAATGTCACTACTTAAGCTGGAAGTGGCCGTAGGGAAATGGATTCTGGTCTGATACAGGAGACACCCCTCACCCACCACAACCTTGGACCGTTTCATCAAGAGCCTCTGCTCCACCTGCTGTGTCAGCCCGGATCTCCCAGTGGCCAGCAGGAAGCATCATCGCTGAAATAAGTGGGGGAGGCTCCATGCGTGGGAAGGGGGGGGAGAGCGGGCTTTGGGGTTCTAACATTTTTTGTCATTCATTCTTTGGGGTTCTCCGTCTGAGAAAAGTAAGAATTTCAGGTTGCATACTGTATACATTCTCTGATATTAAACGGAACCACTGAACTGCCCGTGGATGGCCTTTACTACAGCCAGGCCGAGGCCGAGGCCAAGTGGAAAGTAGAGCAACAACACCTCGTATTCCACATGAGCAGTCTCCACACTGATGACATGATCACTGCACTCCCCACTCTCCCTTTGTCCCTTTATCCAACTGGTCCCCATCACATCCATCTCTTTTTCCACACCCACACTCTCCTCCCTGTAACCCCCCCACTTCCCTCCTCCCATTCCATGCTCTTCCGTCCTACCATATTCCATCGTTCGTAGCCCTTTGTCGCTTGCCAGCTCTTGCTCTAATCCTTCACCGCCCACTCCAGCCACTTTATACTGGCTGTCTCCCCTCTTTCTGCCAGTCCTGATGAAGGGTCTTGCCTTGAAACATCAACTCATCATCTGTCTCTACAGATGCAATGAGGCTCTAAGCAGAATTAGGCCATTCAGCCCATCAAGTCTGCTCAGTCATTCGATCACAGCTGATTTATTATCCCTTTCAACCTCATGCTCCTCCCTTCTCCCTATAACCTTTGATGCCCTTACTTTGTATCTGCTCCTATGTCTTATGGTCTTATCTTGTCCCTGTGCCTTCTAGTTTTGGACTCCCCAGTACTGGGGATATATGAAGGTATTCCAGAATCAGATATAGGGAGAGGTTACCCAGACCAGGACTTCATTCCTTACAGCACAGGAGACTGATGTGATCTTTTAAAGGTGTATAAAATCATGACGGGCACATATTTTCCCAGGGTTGGGGAATCCAGAAGTAGGGGGCATAGGTTTAAGGTGAGGGGAAAGTTTTCAAAGGAGCTTGAGAGGCATCTTCTTTTTTTAAACATAGAGGGTGGTATGCATGTGGACCGAGCTGCCGGAGGAAGTGGCTGAGGCAGGTACAAAAACTTTTAAGACAGTTGAACAGTCGATGTTGTCGTTTAAAGTTAAATTGGACAGCTATATGGACAGGAAAGGAATGGAGGGTTATGGGCTGAGTGCGGTTCAGTGCGGCTAGGTGAGAGTAAGAGTTCGGCACGGACTAGAAGGGCCGAGATGGCCTGCTTCCGTGCTGTAATTGTTATATGGTTATATAGGGATAGAAAGGCTATGGGTCAAATGCTGGCGAATCGGACTAGCTTGGATGGGCATCTTGACTGGCATGGACCAGTTGGGCCGAAGGGCCTGTTTCTGTGTGGTCTGATTCTATGACACGAACATGAGAATGATAAATGAAAGCTGGCCCAAAGAGCAATGAAACATAGACTATTACAGCAAAGAAATGGGCCTTTCAGCCCACAGTGTGAACTAGTCCCCACAGGGAGGAGGTACATGAGCCTGAAGGTACACACTCAACACTTTAGGTACCACTTCTTCCCCTCTGCCATCAGATCCTTAAATATATTTATGTATTTATTTATTTATTTATTTTTGTACAATTTATTTTTGTGTATTGCATTGTACTGCTGCCGCAAAACAACAAATTTTACTGGCGATGTCAGTGATGTTAAACCTGATTCTGATTCAACGTTGTGTCAAGCTAATTAAACTAATCACTTCTGCCTTTTTGTGGTTCACATCTCTCCATTCTCTGCACACTCATGTGCCCTGCCACCCGAGAGTCTCTGAAACACCTCTGTTATCTGCCTTTACCACCACTCTGGCAGCCTGTTCCAAACACCCACCCCTCTCTCCGTAAAGGTAGCTTGCCTCACTCATCTTCTTTCAACTTTGTCGTGCGAGGCCCCTTGGGTAAGAGTGACCACAATATGGGGGAATTCTTCATTAAGATGGAGAGTGACATAGTTAATTCAGTAACAAAGGTTCTGAACTTAAAGAGGGGTAACTTTGAAGGTATGAGACGTGAATTAGTTAAGATAGACTGGCAAATGACACTTAAAGGATTGACGGTGGATATGTAATGGCAAGCATTTAAAAATCACATGGATGAACTGCAACAATTGTTCATCCCATTTTGGCAAAAGAATAAACCAGGGAAGATAGTGCACGCGTGGCTGACAGGGGAAATTAGGGATAGTATCAATTCCAAAGAAGAAACATACAAATTAGCCAGAAAAAGTGGCACACCTGAGGACTGGGAGAAATTCAGAGTCCAGCAGAGGAGGACAAAGGGCTTAATTAGGAAAGGGAAAGAAGATTATGAGAGAAAGCTGGCAGGGAACATAAAAACTGACTGCAAAAGCTTTTATAGATATGTGAAAAGAAAAAGATTGGTTAAGACAAATGTAGGTCCCTTACAGTCAGAAACAGGTGAATTGATCATGGGGAACAAGGACATGGCAGACCAACTGAATAACTACTTTGGTTCTGTCTTCACTAAGGAGGACATAAATAATCTTCCGGAAATAGTCGGGGACCGAGGGTCCAGTGAGATGGAGGAACTGAGGGAAATACATGTTAGTAGGGAAGTGGTGTTAGGTAAATTGAAGGGATTAAAGGCAGATAAATCCCCAGGGCCAGATGGTCTGCATCCCAGAGTGCTTAAGGAAGTAGCCCAAGAAATAGTGGATGCGTTAGTGATAATTTTTCAAAACTCTTTAGATTCTGGATTAGTTCCTGAGGATTGGAGGGTGGCTAATGTAACCCTGCTTTTCAAAAAAGGAGTGAGAGAGAAACCGGGGAATTATAGACCGGTTAAGCCTGACATCGGTGATGGGGAAAATGCTAGAGTCAGTTATCAAAGATGTGATAACAGCACACTGGGAAAGTGGTGAAATCATCAGACAAAGTCAGCATGGATTTGTGAAAGGAAAATCATGTCTGACGAATCTCATAGAATTTTTTGAGGATGTAACTAGTAGAGTGGATAGGGGAGAACCAGTGGATGTGGTATATTTGGATTTTCAAAAGGCTTTTGACAAGGTCCCACACAGGAGATTAGTGTGCAAACTTAAAGCACACGGTATTGGGGGTATGGTATTGATGTGGATAGAGAATTGGTTGGCATACAGGAAGCAAAGAGTGGGAATAAACAGGACCTTTTCAGAATGGCGGCCAGGGACTAGTGGGGTACCGCAAGGCTCAGTGCTGGGACCCCAGATGTTTACAATATATATTAATGACTTAGACGGGGTAATTAAATGCAGCATCTCCAAGTTTGCGGATGACACAAAGCTGGGTGGCAGTGTTAGCTGTGAGGAGGATGCTAAGAGGATGCAGGGTCACTTGGACAGATTAGGTGAGTGGGCAAATTCATGGCAGATGCAATTTAATGTGGATAAATGTGAGGTTATCCACTTTGGTGGCAAGAACAGGAAAACAGATTATTATCTGAATGGTGGTCGATTAGGAAAAGGGGAGGTGCAACGAGACCTGGGTGTCATTGTACACCAGTCATTGAAAGTGGGCATGCAGGTACAGCAGGTGGTGAAAAAGGCGAATGGTATGCTGGCATTCATAGCAAGAGGATTCGAGTACAGGAGCAGGGAGGTTCTACTGCAGTTGTACAAGGCCTTGGTGAGACCACACCTAGAGTATTGTGTGCAGTTTTGGTCCCCTAATCTGAGAAAAGACAATCTTGCCATAGAGGGAGTACAAAGAAGGTTCACCAGATTGATTCCTGGGATGGCAGGACTTTCATATGATGAAGGATTGGATCAACTAGGCTTATACTCCCTGGAATTTAGAAGATTGAGGGGGGATCTTATTGAAACGTATAAAATTTTAAAGGGATTGGACAGGCTAGATGCAGGAAGATTGTTCCCAATGTTGGGGAAGTCCAGAACAAGGAGTTACAGTTTAAGGATAAAGGGGAAGCCTTTTAGGAACGAGATGAGGAAAAACTTCTTCACACAGAGAGTGGTGAATCTGTGGAATTCTCTACCACAGGAAACAGTTGAGGCCAGTTCATTGGCTATATTTAAGAGGGAGTTAGATATGGCCTTTGTGGCTAAAGGGATCGGGGGTATGGAGAGAAGGCAGGTACAGGGTTCTGAGTTGGATGATGGTGCAGGCTCGAAGGGCCGAATGGCCTACTCTTGCACTTATTTTCTATGTTTTCTATGTTTCTATCTTTCCTCCCCTCACTTTAAATGCACGCCCTCTGGTATTAGAAATTTTGATCCTGGGGAAGAGACAGTGGCTGTCTACTCTATCTGGCTGGGAGAATGGGTGACTACAGTGCTCCCTTTGATACAGGAAGGTTGCAAATTCAGCCAGCTCCATCATGGGCCCAACTCAACCCAACCCAACCCACCCCATCATCGAGGACATCTTCAAAAGGCAATGCCACAGGGAGGTAGCATCCATCATGGAGGACCTTCTCCATCCACAACATGCTCATTCCTACCATCAGGGGCCTGAAGACACAAATGACACATTTCACCGTGTGCTTCGATGTACCGTGCATGTGACAAACAAATCTGAATGAGTACAACAATCAATATCTGTTGAGAGAAAGGACAGATTTTGCTTACAACTAGTTAGCTAAAATTAACTAGTTAGTTTTAAGGAGCCATGCTACCCAGAACATGCCCTCTTCTCATTTCCATCAGGAAGGAGGTACATGAGCCTGAAGACACACACTCAACACTTTCGGAACCATTTCTTCCCCGCTGTCATCAGATTTCTGAATGGATAATGAACCCATGAACACTACCTCATTAATTTTGGCTCTCTTTTTGCACTACTTATTTAAATTTTGTTCACATATTTCTTATTATAATTTGTAGAGTATTTTATGTATTGCACCATACTGCTGATGCTAAACAACAAGTTTCGTGACATAATAAACCTGATTCTGATACTCACCTCCCATCAAAGGGTTAACACCGCCGATTCAGCTCAGAACTTCCCATGACCCTGTGTCGGACAGCATCCAAGCCAATTTCCTTTGAATTACAATGGACGGAGGCCTGTTGAGAAAAAAAGAACTAAGCCCAATTGTTTCTGAGGTTGGAGCCAAGATCAAACCACCCACTCTCCTATTTCTGCACCGTACCTTGGTCATCTCCTACCCCCGATGTTTGTAGATACTCCCCAACAACATCAGCCTTTCTCCTCAGCAGTTCACAGCTCATGTCAATGATAAATATTCACTGTGACCTCCACCTCCCACTGTCACACTCAGCTCCAGCGACCACTCTTTCAACTCAGCCCCAACTGACAAACCACAAAGAGCTTATTGACAAACTTCTCGTGATCAAGCTTGGGTCATGAGAGAGGCTCTGGGACAGACAAAACCATCCTCTATCTGGGCCTACGCTCTGAAAAAAAAAATCCCCCACAGTGTCAACTTTTGCTTAACTGTGTCATTCAGATTCCTCCGGATCAGTTTATCTACATCGGGATGTCTCTCTCATTTTTTTTGTTTTCTTCTCTCTCTCTCCCTCCCTCCTCCATTTCATTCTTTGTCCACCACCCCACACAGTATATTTTCAGCCAAGTACAACAGATCAGGAATTACACAAAGAGACTGCCAGTCAAATTATCAACAACATTCAGAAGTCACTTGGACAAGTATATGGATGGAACATAGAACAGTAGAGCCCTTCGGCTCACGATGTTGTGCCAGCCTTTTAACCTACAAGATCAATCTAACTCTTCCCTCCCACATAGTCCTCCATTTCTGTTTCATCCACTTGCCTCTCTGATAATCTTGTAAATGTCCCTAATGTATCTGCCTCTACCACCACCTCTGGCAGCAAATACCATGCGCCCTCACTCTCTGTTAAATAAAACCTACCTCTGATATTCCCCTATACTTTCCTCCAACCACCTTAAAATTATATCCTCTTGTATTAGTCGTTCCTCCCCACCCCACCAGGAAAAAAAATCTCTAACTGCCCAGAGGTCTATGCCTTCTATCATCTTGTACACTTCTATTAAGTAGTCTCTCATCCTCTTTCGCTCCAGAGAGAAAACCCCTAGCTCATTCAACCTATCCTCATTAAACATGCTGTCAAATCCAGGCAAATCTCCTCTGCACCTTCTCTAAAGCTTCCACGTCCTTCCTATAATAAGCTAACCAGAACTGAGCACAATACTCCACATGTGGTCTAACCAGGGTTTTACAGAACAGCAACATTACATCTTTAACTCAATCCTCTAATAAAGGCCAACACACCATACTCTTTCTTAACTAGACTAAATTTTACATGAAAGAATATTCCTTTATTTGCTTCAGTGCAGTCAAATATGAATACAATCTTCCTGCTAGCCACAGCTGTTCTGGTGGTTGTGTTGGCTGGGGGCGGGGAGGGGTGAGTTTACGGTACAGGTAACATCTCTGATTTACCCAACAGCAGTTGACTACTTACAAACAGTTCACAGGTTCATTGGAACACAAGGCAGCGGACAACCTACTTAGGTGTACTACATGGTACAGGGACAGATCCTTCGGCCACGATGGCTCAGCAGGGTAGCATCCTGTAGTATCTTGTGCAAGCTTTTCACTGCCAGCTCTTAAGATCAGGGTTCGATGCCCACCGCTGCCTGTAATTTGCTTGTATGTTCTCCCAGTGACTGCAAGGGCTTCCTCAGGGTGCTCCAGTTTCCTCCAGCATTCCACAACACCAAGATTTTTACTCCCCCACGTTGTGGGATGGATGCAAGATTTCAACAAATTCTAACTCAGAGATGCACAGGTTAGGGTGAGTGAGTTGTGGGCATGCTACATTGGGGCCGGAAGCGTAGTGATACTTGCGGGCTGCACAGCATAATCCTTGCTAATTTGATTTGACACATTTTGATGTACGGTACATGTGATAAATAAAAACTAATCTTTATGTTGTGCTGAACAAATTAAGCTGATGACACCCAACCCCTCTGCTTCCACAATGTCCAGGTCCCTCCATTCTCTGCATATTCATGTGTCTTTCAAAGAACCTCTCTTAACTGCCCCCATCATACCTGCCTGCACCACCACCCCTGGCACTGCACTCCAGGCACCCACATACTCATATTAGAAAGTTCACCCACTTTCGAACCTCCCCCTCCCCTCCAATATTGGACACTTTGATCCTGAGCAAAAGATATTGGCCATCTACTCTAATTAGGCCTCGTGTAAACTTGCATCAGATCTCCTGTCCCCCTCCGCTGCTCCAAAGAAAACAACCCTAGTTTGTCCAACTTTCCCTTTTCACACATGGCCTCTAATCTAAACAGCATGTATTGCAAGAAAAAACTATTCATGCAACACAGAGCAGCCACTAGTCTACTTAAACTAGCATAATGTCTAACAGACTATGGAGTTTAGTTAAATAATGCACTATACTCAACCATATACAGAGTATTTATGCTGTGCATGTTATCTAAAAGACTACAGAATTTTAGTTAAACAGTGCACTGTAGCCAACAATCTACCGAGTGTATGTAAATGAGCATAATATCTAACAGGCTAGAGTTTGGTTAAATGGGGCACTATAGCAAACAGTCTACAGAGTCTGTTTGGTCAAAGAATCACACAGCATAGAACAGACCCCTTTGCCCTACAAATCCACATCACCTATCAAAAATTGATTTGCACCTATTGCACACTAATCTCATTTTAGCCTCTCCACGCGCCCTTCAACTCCTTCCAGCCTGTCATGGTACACAGTCAGTAGTTGTCGCGCCGTCAGGTAAGATGGTTTCCTAAGGGATTGTCTATTGGCGGGTCCTTAGGTGGCTGTAGAGGCCAATCCGGATCCAGCAGGAGGAGTCTGTGGGTGATGAGCAAAATGGAGCAGGAAAGAAACAGAGTCACAAACACAAGAGATTGTGTGGATGCAGTATATCCTGAGCAAAACAGACACACACAAGATTCTGGAGGAATTCAGCAAGTCAGTCAGCATAAACAGAGAGGAGTACATAGTCAATGTTTCCAGCTCAGACGCTTCAGATAAAGGAAGAACTCGGAAAACCAGGAGGCAAAGGGGCAGGGGGAGTAGGTTCCTTGAAGTTGAAGAATTCAACGTTCATGCCATCGGGTTGCAGACTATCCAAGCTGAATACAAAGTGTTGTCCCTCTAGTTTTCATTTGGCCTCACCCTGGCAGTGGGGATGGTTGAGGACAGACAGGTTGGCGTGGGAATGTGGTGGGGAATTAAAATGGCTATATCAAACGGTCTACAGAGTCTAGTTAAAAAGTAGATTACAGAAATGGTGTCTACTTAAGTAACGTGCCCAGTCTATCTAAAACACTGCAAACAGAACCAAAGAACATAAGAAAAGCAGGGTGAGCAGCTTCAATGGCTATCAACCGATAGTACTCACACATACCACAATGAAGTGCTTCGCGGGTTTGGTCATGGCTAGAATTAACTCCTGCCTGAGTAAGGACCTGGTCTACAGCAGATGCACTATCTCACTGGATCTATCCTGGGCCCAACACACCAAGGGGATCATGAAGGTATACTTTGCAATACTTTGTGAAGGGTTTGAGGAGATTTGGTATGTCACCAAATACAGTTGCAAATTTCTATACAGAAACTTTAGTGAGGGTGCAGAGGAGATTTACCAGGATGTTGTTTGGATTAAAGAGCATGTCTTATGAGGATAATTTGATTGCGCTCAGGCTTTACACTTTGGAACAAAAGTGACTTGATAGAAGTGTACAAGACAGGAGAAATGATAGAATAGACAGACAATTTTCTGAGGGAGAAAATGACTAATATGAGAGGGCATAATTTTAAGGTGATTAAGAGGAAATTATAGGGAGAATGTCAGAGGCAAGTTTCTTATTTTTCCTTCACAGAGAGTGGTGGGTAGGTAGAGCATGCTGCCAAGGGTGATGGTAGGACAGATACATTGGGGACATTGCAAAGACTCTTAGATTAGTCAGTCGTCCCTGTCCTGCCTGCATCCGGTCCAGAACGCCACAGCCAGGCTCCTGACAGGTGCCCGGAAGAAGGACCATATTATTTCTATCCTGGCCTCTCTCCACTGGCTACCAGTACGGTTTAGAATTGATTTTAAGGTTCTCCTTTTTGTTTATAAAGCCCCAAATGGGCTGCCCCCCCCTCCTATATCGCAGACATTCTAACCCCTTATTCTACTTCCAGGTCCCTCAGGTCAGATGACTTGGGGCTCCTGGCTGTCCCGCGATCTAAATTTAAGTTCAGGGGTGACCGCGCCTTTGCTGTTGTAGCCCCTAGACTGTGGAACAGCATTCCCCTCCCTATCAGATCTGCCCCCTCCGTTGACTCTTTTAAGTCCAGGCTCAAAACTTACCTTTATTCACTAGCATTTGAATTTTCCTGATGTGGCTGATTTTTGGCGTGTACCTAGGCTCATGTGTTGTTTATTTTGTGTCTATAAGCTGTGTGCCTTGTTGTTTATATCTGTGTTTCTTGTATTTGTGATTTTAGCTACCTGTTATGGTTTGTACAGCACTTTGGTCAACATGGGTTGTTTTTAAAATGTGCTTTATAAATAAATTTGACTTGACTTGACATGGAAAGATAAATTGAGGGCTATGTGGGAGGGAAGAGTTAGGTTGATCTTAAAGTAGATTAAAAGGCTGGCACATCATTGTGGTCTGAAGGCCCACGTTCTGTGTACAGTGGAGAGCATTGTGACTGGTCGCATCAGCACCTGCTGTGGTGGTTCCAGTGCACAGGATCACAAGAGTCTGCGGAGTCGTACACCCAGCCAGCCATGACCCTTCCTGCCATCGAGGCATCTTCAAGAGGCAGTGCCTCAAGGTGGTAGCATCTGACTTCTGGCCCCTCACCGTTCAGGATGTGCCCTTTGTCATTACTATAATCGAGTGGAGGTACAGGATCCTGAAGACCCACACTCAACAATTCAGAAACAGCTTCTACCCCTCCACCATCGTACTTCTGAACATCCATGAACACTACCTTGTTACTCCTTTTTATTTAATTTTATTTAATTTAATTTAATAAATCAAATTCTGATTGTGAAGAAAACTCCTGTAAATTCTTCCAATAAAAGTTGCATCATTTCTTCTGTGATATAAAGTGAGCAGAAGATAGATAATGAAACATTTTTCTGGCCAATCCCATTTACTGAAGGGTTTCAAGTAAAACGGCCTCAGTGTCGGAGTTATGGCTGCACGTCACTGTCTGGTACAGAGGGGCCACTGCACAGATTTGGAAAAAGCTGCTGAAGGTTGCAGACTAAGCCGGGTCCATCATGGGCACTAGGTTCCCCAGCACTGAGGACATCTTCAAAAGGCAATGCCTCAAAAAGGCTGCATCCAATACTAAGGACCCCAATCACCCAGGGCCTGCCCTCTTCTCATTGCTACCATCAAGGTGGTGCGCTGGAGCCCAAAGTCACACACTCAAATGTTTTAGAAGCAGCTTCTTCCCTCCACCTCTGAATGGACAATGAAATGTACACTACCTCACTAGTTTTGCACTACTTATTTAATTTTTAAAATATATTTCTTATTGTAATTTATAGTTCTTCTATCATGCACTGTACTGCGCTGTACTGCAGACACAAAACAACAACTTTCACGGCATATGGCAGTGATAATAAACTTGATTTTTGATCCAGAAATCAAAGACTGGCTCTGTGCGGACAGCTTGCAAAGGGAAACAGAAATTCTCTATTTCTTTTCCCTTCCTGGAGATCGGATCAGTTTTAAACATAATTATGCTGCCAAACGTGGGCAAGGTGCTGAGGAGGAATCCACTCGTGAGATTCAAGTGTCAGTAGAATCTGATTTACTGGACAGATGGAGGGAAGGGTTGGGGGGCCGGGGGGAGGGGGGGCTGACAGTCTATACACACATGCTGACAACATAAGGCTTGCAAGTTTTCATGGGCCAGAGGATAAAACGTCATGAAGAAAGGGCTTGTTTTCAACACACTTTTGGATTGTGTCCGAGCTGTTTCCACTAGGAGAGAGTAGGGGTGAGAGGGGGTTGGGGGTGGGGGGAGGGAAAGGAAGGAAGGAGCCGGGTGTGGCGAGAGGGACGGGGAGTGGAGGGGGCGAGAGGGAGAGGCTGGAGGGAAAGGGGAGATAGAGGGCATGGAGAGAGGGGAGAGAAAGGGGAAGGAGAGCAAGAGAGAGTGAGAGAAATAGAGAGAGAAAGAGAGCATGAGAAATAGAGAAAAAGAGAGGGGGAGCGAGAAAGAGAGAGGTAAAAGAGGGAGGGAGAGAGGGAGAGAGGGCGAGAGGGAGAGAGGGAGAGAGGGAGAGAGGGAGAGAGGGAGAGAGGGAGAGAGGGAGAGAGGGAGGGGGAGAGAGAGAGGGAGGGGGAGAGAGAGAGGGAGGGAGAGAGAGAGAGGGAGGGGGAGAGAGAGAGGGAGGGGGGAGAGAGAGAGAGAGAGAGAGAAAGTGATATGAAAAATTATTTCTTTCTATCAGAATCAGATTATCTCAGATGTGAAATTTGCTGTTGTGTTGCAGGTAAATCCAGAAGGTGAATCTAGCAGACAGGGAGGTTGCACCATGTGGGAGCATTAGTCGCTGTTTAGAAAGTCTTCTTCACTCTGTGGGTGTTATAATTCTGGAACTCTCCATAGAAAAGGGTGTTAAACAGAAAATTCTCAGAAATTAAAAGTTGTCGGCATTTGGCTCTGACTCTGTTCCATTATTCACCAATTCAATACTTATATTTTGATGTAAACATTTCCATCCAGGCCAGCATTTAGAGTCCATCTCTACCCCTGGGGAGGGAGTGACGACCAGATTTCCATCTGACAGAAGAAAACCATTCAGCCCACTGAATCTGTGTCAGCTCAAAGAGCAATCCCTTCCCTGGCAATTTTCCCTCTAACCCATCCACTCCAACTGCCCAGCAATCCTTCCCAGATTCTATCCCTCAGCTACACAACAGGGGGACAATTTACTGAGGCCAGAATAATGGCTAAAACATGAAACAGAGAAACATAGAAAATAGGTGCAGAAGTAGGCCATTCAGCCCTTCGAGCCTGCACTGCCATTCAGTACGATCATGGCTGATCATCCAACTCAGAACCCTGTACCTGCCTTCTCTCCATACCTCTTGATCCCTTTAGCCACAAGGGCCATATGAAGGACTGCAATGAGAAGAAATGTCTTCACACACAGAACATTGGAATTCCCTGCCCTGGAGACTTGTGCATTGAATTTATTCAAAACAGGGGTGGATAGACATCTGTACATTAAGGAATTCAAGGGTTAGCGTGGTCTAACCAGGGTTATAAAACTCTGGTTGAACCACACTTGCAAAATTGTGTTCAATTATGTTTGACTCATGACAGGAAGAATGTGGAAGATTTGGACAGGGTGCAGAGGAGATCCAGCAGGATGATGCCTGGACTGGAATGTGGGAAGAAACCTCAGCACCAGAGGAAAACCTATGTGGTCACATGGAGAACATGCAAACTCCACACAGACAGTGCCTGAGGTCTCTGGCACTGAACTGTGCCACTATGCTGTTCTATTGCTTACTTTACCTCATTCTCCTCTCATTTCTTACTCTCCTTTTCATAAACAAACCCTCCAAAATTCAAAGTATAGTTATTATCAAAGTACTTACTTGTCACCATATACTATCCTGAGATTAATTTTCTTGCGGGCATTCACTTTAAATACAAAGAAATACAATAGAGTGAATGAAACAAAACTACAAAGATGGACAAACACCCAATGAGCAAAAGATAACAAATTGTGTAAATACAAAAAAGAGAACAAAATAACAATAATGGATAAATAATACTGAGAACAAGAGTTGTAGAGTACGTGAAAATGAGTCCATAGATTGTGGAATCTGCTCCATAATTCTGAATGCCCCAGTTAAGAGTTGGTCACTTGGTCTCTCAAGCCTGTCCCACTGCTCAATGTGATCATGGTTAATCTACCCCAAGTCACAGCTCCTTCTCTCTGCCAGATTCCCAAATCCCTCAATTCCCTGATCTTTCAATTATTTATCTAGCTCCACTTTAAACATTCCAATGACTGAACCTCTACATCTCTGGGACTTCACTAGAAATTCAGCCTTCTCTTGTTTAGGGGTGGCCCTCACTACTAGTTTCAGGAATTGCTACCTTCCGACAACCATCAGGTTCTTAAACCAGCCTGCATAACCTCAACAACAGATGAGCTTAATTTGTCACACGTACATCAAAACGTACAATAAAATGTGTCAAATCAACTCAGCAAGGATTGTGTTGGGTTGCCTGCAAGAGCTGCCAACATAGCATGATCACAACTCTTTACCCTAACCCATGCGTTTTTAAAATATGGGAAAAAAACTGGGGCACCCAAAGGAAACCCACGTGGTCATGGGGAGAACATAAAAACTCCGTAACAGCAGTGGCAGGAATTGAACCATCTTCGGTGATCGTTGGCACTATTAAGTGATTGTGCCAACCGCTGCTGCGCTGTGCCCACCCAATAGAACACTGTGGAGCACCTCTTGCACTACCCTGGACTTTGATTGTGTCTTTGATTTTTTTTAAACACTAAGATCTTGCTTTTGCAGTCTATCTTTGCACTCCAAGGTATAATTTTTATGCACAGTTTATGCTCCGTGTGACACATGAACCTATGTGCCTGTGATACTGCTATAGGCCAGTTTTTCATTATACCTCTACAAACAACAATTAACTCAATGGACTGCACTTGACACTACCTGCCCCAGCCTCAAGTCCAATATTCATGCTCCCAGACTTGTCAACAAATCTCCCCAAAATCAGTATATTTCCTTTGAATATTCAAACATTTAATTCTTACCAAGTGCCTCCATTAACCAATGTCAATGATCTTCTTGGTCTCCTCCTTTAGACAGATAATGTCACACGGCTTGTCAGTGGCTTGGGCCAATCACATTTCAGTATACAATGCATGATGGGCAATAATTTTATTCATTTAAAATCTGCAAAACAAAAAATAATAAATTGATTACTACATTTATAAAAATGTGCATTCTTAGAACATAGAGCAGCCTAGCACACCTACAGGTCCTTCAGCTCACAATGTGGTACTAACTAAATAAATTAGTAGTCAAACAGCCAACTAAAATAATCCTTTCTGCCTATATGTCCATGGCCATGGACATATTTCCTCTTACAAAAGCCTGAAAGCACATACCACCAGACACAAGGACACTTCCTATCGCACTGGTATCAGACTTCTAAACAGACCTCTTGTATGATTAACTGGATTCTCAACCTCACAATCTACCTCGTTATGATTTTGCACTTTATCATTTGCCTGCACTGCACTTTTTCATTAGTTTTTACACTTTATTCTGCATTCTGGTATTATTTTAATTTATTTTAGATCTCCTTCCTGGCACTTATTCCCGCAAGCAGAAGAGATGCCACACCTGCCCATTCACCTCTTCGTCGATGAAGGGTCTCGGCCTGAAATGTCCACTGTTTATTTATTTTTATAGATGCTGCCTGACCTGCTGAGTTCCTTGCTCACCGGTATGTCTTTGGAATATGGGAGGAAACCCATGCGGACACAGGGAGAATGTGCAAACGCCTTACAGACAGCAACGGGAATTGAATCCTGATCGGTGATCAGTGGCCCTGTAATGCAATGCACTAACCACAATGCTACCATGCCTCCCCAGCTGTGTATCATAATGAGTTTCAGTGCATGTGACAATAAAAAAAAATACTCATACCATTTCATAACCTTCACCCTGTTATGAACCCCGTTTCACCCTGACCTTCAGCTCTAACTTCTCCCATTGCCCCCACCCCTCTGTGACCTCTGCCAGTTCCACAGTGCTGTGTTCTTCTAATTCCGACACTATTCCCCCATCATCCCCACCCCTCCCCATCACTGTAACCTCTTCCAGTTCTACAGTACTGTGTTCCTCTAACTGACACTGTTCCCCCATTGTCCTCACCCCTTCCCATCTCTGTATCCTCTGTTAGTTCCACAGTACTGTGTTCCTCTAATTCTGACACTATTCCCCCATCATACCCTCCCTCCCGCCCTATCTCTGTAACCTCCCCCAGTTCCACAGAACTGTGTTCCTCTAATTCTGACACTATTCCCCCATCATACCCTCCCTCCCGCCCTATCTCTGTAACCTCCTCCAGTTCCACAGTACTGTGTTCCTCTAATTCTGACACTGATCCCCCATCGTTGTCACCCCTCCCCATCTCTGTAACCTCCTCCAGTTCCATAACCCTGTTTGTGAGCCTCAGTGGTCCCTGATTTTACTCCAGAGTTCGGTTGGGGTTTGAGGAGCAGTTGGGGAAACGTGAGGATGGTGGGGAGAGCAACTTAGCTCAGGCATTCAGCAGAATACTCTTCTGGACAGATCAAATCATTACTCAGTGCATTGAGGCAGGACACAGGAAAACAATAAAGTGTTCCAGCTAGAGAGAAAGTGCTGTGCAGGCAACAATAAGATGCAAGATCATAACGAGGTAGGTTATGAGGTCAAGAATCTAATTTATCATACTAGGGAACTGTGGTCTTACACAGTTTAGTGGGGTAGAAGCTATCCTCAAGTCTGGTAGTGCGTGCTTTCAGGCTTTTGGATCTTCTGCCTGCTTGGGGGCAGGGGAGAGAAGAGAGAATATTTGTGGTGGGTGTGATGTTTGATTGTGCTGGCTGCTTTACTGAGGCAGCGAGAAGTACAGACAGAGTCCACGGAGGGGAGGCCTGTTTCCATGATGTTCTGGGCTGTGCCCACAACTCGGCAGTTTCTTGCAGTCAACTGCAGAGCAATTGCCATTCCAAGCCATTATGCATCTGGATAGAATGCTTTCTATACTGCCTTGATAAGGGTCGACGGGGACAGGGCAGATTTTTTTTAGCTTTTGAATTAAAGGCATTCTTGGCCGTGACATCTACAGTATGTGATTGGAGCAGGACAGACTGTTGGTGATGTTCACTCCCAGGAACTTGAAGCTCTCAACCTCAACTCTGTCACCGTTGATGTAATAGGAGCCTATGTACCGAAACTCCCCCCCACCCCCCCTTCCACACGCACAAGATGGTTTACAGGCTGCCTGGAACCTATTATTTAAACCTCCCTGCCGCTTGCTCTGTGGGATTAATCTGCTTGCAGGCAGGGATTAGCAGGTCACATCTGTGTTAATTTTGTGTCGGGGGAGCAGAGACCAGAAACTGGTTCACACACATCAAATGGTTTGACCATTACATTATGTCATTTGTATCAGGGCCAAACCAGGAGGAGGCAATTTAAAAAAATATATATTTTAGAGACACAGCACAGAACAGGCCCTTCTGGCTCAGTGAGCCACATCACCCAGCACCCCACCTACTCATCACCAGCCTAATCACAGGACAATTTACCACCACCGATCAACCTGCTAACCGGTCTGTCTTTGGACTGCGGGAGGAAACAGGAACATATGCAAAATATCCAACATAGCCACGGGGAGATGGTACAAGCTGAAAAGGGATCCCGTGCTTTCCCGGCATATGTGAGGAATAAACTCTTCTCAGGGTTCCAGCCAGGACAAGGATGTCACTGTACAAACTCCTGCAGATAGCACCAGAATTGAACTCTGAACTGCAGAACGCCTCGAGCTATAATAATGATGCACAAACCGCAGGCTACCGTTGCGCCCCAAAATCAAATCAGTGAGGATTATGCTCAGCAGCCCGCGAGTGTCACCATACATAGCATGCCCATCACTCACCTACCCTAATCCCATCGTTTATGAAATGTGGGAGGAAACAGAACACCCAGAGGAAACCCTTATGGTCACGGGGAGAGCCCACAAACTCCTCACAGACAGCAAAAGGGATTGTTCCAGTAAACTGATTACATGAACTGCTACACTACTGTGCCACCCGGGTGAATTGTAGAGTCCATTATCTTCTGTACGCAGTTGTAAATTGCAAGCTCATAGTTTTCATAGGTAGGACTTTACAGCGAACTGTTGTGCCCCAGGGGGTGTTGTGTAAAAGAGGGACTTTGGAGTTCAGGTAATAACAGTTCCCTGAAAGTGGTTTCATAGGTAGACAGGCTGAAGGAGGAATTAGTCATACTGGTCTTCATCAGTCAGGGCACTGAGCATAAAAATAGTGCAGTTGGACAAGGGTCTCGGCCTGAAATGCCGACTGTACCTCTTCCTAGAGATGCTGCCTGGTCTGCTGCGTTCACCAGCAACTTTGATGTGTGTTGCAGTTGGACAAGGCAGACTTGGAGTATTGTGGTCAACTTTGGTTGCCCCGCTATTGAACAGAACAGAATGGCACAGTACGGACCTTCGTTCCACAAAGACCTTTTAACTGCACCCAAAACTCCAAAACAGGCCTCAACAATGTCTTATTCAACTTCAGTGTAACATCCCAAATTCTGTACTCAATTCTTTGATTTATGAAGTCCAATGTGCTTTCTTTACAACTATCTGCCTGTGACGCTACTTTCATGGAATTATGGGTCTGTATTCCCAGATCCCTCTGTTTGTTGCCTATATTTCTGGAATATGCAGTCTACTGTGTCGCACTCCAGTTTTTGAATCCCTTTCCCAGAGGAAAAACACAGTGTATTCACCCTATCCATGCCTCTCATGATTTTAAACACTTCTATAAGATCACCCCTTAGTCCCCTTTGCAGCACACGCACTCGAGGCCCGGTAACATTCTCCTAAATCTTCTTTGCACTTTTAAAAGTCTCAGGTTAGAACATTGGGGAGTCATGTCTAAGGTCAGATCGGCATCAGTTCTGGTTAAAGATTAGTTTTATTTGTCACATGTACATCAAAACATAGTGAAATGCATTGTTTGCATCAATCAACACAGTCTGAGGATGTACTAGGGGAGGCCCACAAGTATCGCCATGCCTCCAGCGTCACCATAGCAAGCCTATTATTCACCGACCCTAACCGGTACAGCTTTGGAATGTGGGAGGAAACCCACATGATTACAAGTAGAACGTACAAACTCCTTACAGACAGCGGTGAAATTGAATTCTGTAAAGTGGCTTGTAACCAGTATGCTAGCATGCTGCCCAGCCTGAAGGCCATTGACCTGAAACTCCAGTTGTTACTTCTAGGGCATCAGAGACTGAGTGGAGACCAAATAGGGGTTTTTAAACTATGAGATGGATAAAATTATAGAGATGGTAAACAGTCAGAATCTTTTCCCCAGGGTAGAAATGTCAAATACCAGAGAATATATGTTTTTAAGGATAGAGGAGGGAAGCTTAAAGGCGATGGGGGTACCGGTGAAGCAAGTAGTTTAGAGGAGTTCAAGAGGCTTTCAGACAGACACATGGAAATGGAGGGATATGGGTGATAGGACTGAGGAGGACAATAAAACTGGGCATAAGATTGGTGTCAGTTCTGGTCATCTCATTACAGGGAGGATGTGGAAGCTTTGGAGTTGGTGCGGAGGAGATTTACCAGGGTGCCACCAGAGAGCATGTCTTTTGAGGATAGACTGAATGAGATAGAGTTTTCCTCTTTGGAATGGAGGATGTGAGGGATACAAGATAAAGGCTGATTTATATTTCTGCGTCAATTTGACGCCATAGGTACAGTGTAGCCGCGAACCCTATGCAGAGCCGACACGGATCCCTACGCCATAGCCTGATGCACACCTCTCCCAAAATGTAACTATACGTCGTGGCAACGCAGACCGAACAACTGCGAACAACAGACCTCCGAAATTATGGAGGACACATTTCACTTTTACGAAAAAAAATGCTCGCTTTAAACTGGTTTACCCCGAGAAAGACTACAATGACCATGATGCCTTGCGCGGGCAGGTGAGTACGCATGTGCGACGTGCCCGAGTTGCAGAGCGACATAGACACACCAATGCACAAGTATAAATGTTCACAACGCACGTCGGTCACTTGCGTAGGTCACAGCATCGAGTTGACGCAGAAGTATAAATCAGCCTTAAGATCATAGACAGCCAGAGACTTTATCCCAGGGCAGAAATGTCAACTTAAGAGGGGGCATAATTTTAAGGTGATTGGAGAAAAATCAAAAGTGTTTTTTTTTTAAAAAAAACGAAGAGTGGTGGGTGTGTGGAAGGCAGTATCAGGGCTGGTGGTTACATTAGGGACGTTTAAGAGACTCTGATAAGTACATGGATGAAAGAAAAAAAAATGGAAAGTTATGTAGGAGGGAAGCACTAGATTGATCTGAGAGTAGGTTAAAGGATCAGCACAGCACCATGAGCTGAAGGGTCTGCAATGTACTGTTCTACATGAACACACAAACCAGGAGCAGGAGTAGATCACTTGGTCCCACTATCCCTGATTCACCGTTCAACAAGAGGGAAGGGTTAAATTGATCTTAGGGTACTGGTGGAGTTTAAGAGGCTGTTAGGTAGACACATGGCTATGAAGGGAATGGAAGGACATGGATAATAGACAGACAGAGGACATTTAGCAGAAATAGGGATCCATTTGGGCCAAATGGCCTGTATTGTTCTGCTAATTCCTGTTACTCTCGTCGCAGACGCTGCCTGACGTGCTGAGTAATTCCAGCATTAACTAATTCTTTTCCATTACCAGATGTTATTGCCAATCTTCCTTGGAGATCCTGTGGGATGTTCTACAGCAATAAAGTGCCCCCTATAAATGCAAGCTGTTAGTTTTCTGATGTACCATTAGGGAAAAGAAAACAACGTGCATTTAATCCATGACACTGTTGACCTCTGGCTGCTCCAGAGCACTTTGCAGCTGATGAAATAAAGCCTGAAGTGCAGTTATACTGAAGTAAAGAGCTACCAATTTAGCCAGCAGGCACCAATATGCAGAACTGAGATAATGACTAGATTTCTCCATTCCTCTTCAGTGAAGAACAGTTACGTTGGTCGTTATCTCACTAGTGTCTATCTGCACTTGCTGAGAACAAATTGGCTGCTGTGTTTCATAAGCCAACAAGATTCAAGATCCAGATTCAAGTTTATTTATATATATAAGCTATCTAATGTATTTATAGACAACCCCTTAGGAGAACATCATACTCAACTCGAGTGAAAGGAGACACAGGCAGAAAGGTTCTGGAAAAATGCCAGCAACATCATGAAGGATCCCACCCTGATCATGGACTGTTTGTCCCACTCCCATCAGAGAAGAGGCTATGTGGTATCCACATCAGGACCTCCAGAGGTAAAAACCGTTACTTTCCCCAAGCAGTAAGACTAATCAACACCTCCACCCATTAACCCACCCTCCACAACCCCAACCACCACCACTTTATCATTTCCTGTCAATCACCTTAAGTACAGACACTCCCATGCCTAGAGTCACCTTATGAACGTACAATTAATGTATGCAGATAATCTCATGTATTCATATTTATTGTGTTTTTTTAGATTATTGTGTTCTTTATCTTACTGTGGATTTTTTGTGCGGCATTGGATCCAGAGTAACAATTATTTTGTTCTCCTTTACAACTATGTTCTAGATATAACATTGAACAATCTTGAATTTCAACCTGGTTCGTCACGTCTACACCAAACCATACAGTGAAATGCGCTGTCTGCATTAGCGACCAGCACAACCCAAGGATGTGCTGGGAGCATCCTGAAAATGTCACACACAGTCTGGCACCAGCATAGCGTGCCCGGCACCATGCTCGGCAGAGCAACTCAGAACACAACAAGCAACAAAACAATCCCTGTTCCTCCCTCCCATGCATATACACAGTCCTCTGACCCCAGGCCAATCCGTAGTCTTTGGTCTCCAGTGAACCTGGATTCGGATTTGGACACATAGACATTAGGTCTTCGACTAGCAACACAGAAACAGGCCCTTCACCCGGTATGCCCGTGCTGTCTATAAATTAGAGCACAACAACACGCAGAAAATGTAGCTGGAACTCGGGTCAGGAGGTATCTATGGAGGGGAAGAAACCATCAACATTTTGAGCCAAAACTCTTCACCAGTTCCCACTGCTACCCTGGTAATCCATTCCAGGCACTTGCTCCCCTCCCCATGTCACCTATAGTCCACCCTTCTGTCACCTCAAAATATATCCTTTGGTTTTTGACGCTCAAGGGAGAACAACCCAAGTGTCAGTTTGATAGCCTTCCTTCCACCAGAACTGATATTCTACATCTACAGTACAGATGCTACCAGACCTGCTGGGTTCCTCCAGCATTTTGTGTGTGTTCCAGCATCTGCAGAACCTCGTGTTTACCTAGTGCCAACCAGTAGCTGCAGCTCATTAGGAGCTTGAGGAGATTCAGTATGTGACCAAAGGACATGCAAGTTTGTATAGAAGTTTGGTGGAGAGCATTCTGACTGGTTGCATCACAACCTGGTACGGAGGCTCCAATGCATAGGATTGCAAAAGGCGGCAGAAGATTATAGACTCGGGCAGATCCATCACTAGCACAACCCACCTCACCACAGAGGACATCTTCAAGGGGTGGTGCTTCAAGGAGGCAGCATCCATCGCTAAAGACTCTCACCATTCAGAACTTTCCCTCTACTCATTACTACCATCAGGGAAGAAGTACAGGAGTCTGAAGACCCAGACTCAATGATTCAGGAACAACTTCTTCCCCTCCACCATCAGATTTGTGAATGGTTCATGAACCCATGAACACCATTTTTTGTATCATTTATTTATTTTGTAATTTATAGTAATTTTAGGTCTTTTCACCGTACTGCTGACACAAAACAATAAATTTTACAATATACAACTCTGTGACTTATAAATTGTGTATCCTGACAAACCTGACTCGTTCTGAATTATCCATCTGTACTAATCCCAGTAACCATAAAACCATAAAACAAAGGAACTGAATGAGGCCATTCAGCCCATTGAGTCTGCTCTGCTATTCTATCATGGTTGATTTATTACTCCCTCAACCTCATTCTGTTATCAGCACTTTATCCCTAGCTTTCTATTCCCTGGTGATTCAAGAGTTCATCCAGGTGCTATCTAGGTTGGACAGGTCACTCGTCTGAGTGCTGCAGGTACCATTTAACCCAGTACTACCTGTCGCATGGTCGGGTGGTCAGCAACTAAACCGGTTTGCCTGGTGAGGAGGGTGGCTAGACACCTGCAGGACAAAAAACAAGACCCGTCAAAGGGCAGATGAACTCTCTCGTAGGGTCAACAGTCATCTAGCAAACACACATGCCATGAAGCGCGGAAAGTGCATTCCTTGCATCGAAGCTTGGTCTGGCCATTCACTGCAACAGAACCTCCCCCAGACGTCTTGGACCCCACTATGCCGCTGGATCCGGGAGGGGATGTCGAGAGGGTGGGTCTAGACCTGTGCAACCCCCTACTCACCTAAAATCAACTCACGCACACGCTGTTCCTTTCTGAGGAGTGGGGTCAACTCCACTAACTGACTGAAAGGAACCATCATCCTATGGAATGGATAGCCAGAGAGAGAGAGAGAGAGAGAGGTTGGACAGATGTGGGTTGTTTACTCTGGAGTGTCAAGACTGAGGGGAGACCTGAGAGGCATTTCTACAGATATGGTAGATGGTCAGAATCACTTTCCCAGAGTGGAAGTGTCATATACTAAGGAAAATGGATTGAAGGTGAAAGGGAGTAGGTTTAACAGAGAGGAGTGGGTCAAGTTTATGTTTCCACAGAAAGTGATGGGTGCCTGGAATGCACTGTCAGGAGTGGTGGTGGAAGCAGAGGTATTTAAGAGACTATTAGATAGGCATATGGATGAAAGCAAAATGGAGGGCTATGAGGGGGAAGAGTTAGCGCGATTGTGGGGAGAGGGTTAAAATGTTGGTAGAACATCATGGGCCGAAGGGACTGCACGGATCGATGTCCTTTCAGTGGTGGCTGATTGGGAAACATTGATTGGAATTAGTATTGGTTTATTATCGTCACATGCAGAGATGCAGTCAAAAATTTCTCTTCCATACTGTTCCTATAGATCAAAGTTCATTACACAGTGCATTAAGGCAGTAAAAGGTAAAACAATAACAGGATGCAGAATAGACTAAGACATAAGAACAGAACTGGACCTTCAGCCCATTGAGTCTGCTCTGACATTCCACCATTGCTGATTTATTATCCCCCTTAACCTTTTCTCCTGCCTTCTCCCCATAATCTTTGAAACCCTTACTAATCAAGAACCTATCAAACCCCGCTTTAAATATACCTGATGACTTGACCTCCACAGCTGTCTGTGGTAATGAATGCACAGATTCACCACCCCTGCAAGGGTTGACCAAAACTGTCCAACACATCACTGGCACCAGCCTATCCACCATCAAGGACATACTGTATATACAGAAGGATGCCAGGAAAGGCCAGTAATATCGTGAAGGATTCCACCCACCCTGTTCATAGATTGTTTGTCCCACTCCCATCAGGGAGGCAGCTTCAGAGCATCCACACCAGAACCACCCGACTCAAAAACAGCCATCCTCCCCAAGCAGTAAGGCTGATCAACACTTCCAACCACTGACCCACCCCTCCACGACTCCCACCACCGTTTCCTGTCAGAGTCACCCTATTGACCCACCCCTCCGCAACTCCCACCACCTGTTTCCTGTAGGAGACACCCTATGTACAGACACTCCTGTGCCGAGTGTCAATTTATGGACATACAATCAATGTATACAGGCTATTTTATGTATTTATATTTATTGTGTTCTATCTTATTTTGTGTTTTTTTTTTAACATTGAATCCGGAGTTATAATAATTTTGTTCCTTGTTACACTCATGTACTGGAAATGCTATTAAACAATCTTGAAACTTAAATCTCTGGATGACGAAATTCCTCCTCCTCCTGTGTTCTAAAGGGACATCCTTGCATTCTGAGGCTATGCTAAAGAGACAGTGAGGAGCAAGGCCAAAATGAGGCCTCACTGTCTGAAGCCAAGAGTCCATCTTCTGATACTAGGGAGCAATTTAATAGCAATAGCAGTCCTTGAGCCTGGTGGTCCATACTTTCAGGATTGGATCTTCTGCCCAACGCGGAAAGCGGAAAAGAAGAGAGAATGTCCTGAGGGTGGGGGGGCTGGTTGGAGAATGGGGAGATGTGGATAAGGTAGACAGCCAGAATCCTTTTACCCATGGTAAAAGTGTCAAATAATAGAGTACATAATTTTAAGGTGGGGGGAGCTTAAAGGAGATGCGCAGGACATTTCTTTTGAATTATTTTTTTTTAAGCTCACAAAGTGTTAGGTGCCAAGAGTTGGAATTGGAAACGGGCTGCCAGGGGTGGTGATGGAAACAGATACAATAGTGCCATTTAGATAGACACACGGACATGCAGGGAATGAAGGGCATGTTTCACGTGCAGGCAGAAGGGATTGACTTTAATTGGATATTATGCTCGGCATAGGCCTTGTGGACTGAAGTGCCTGTTCCTGTGTTGTACTGCTCTGTTTTCAATGTTCTAAATACATCCAAGATTCATAGAACACTGCAGTACAAAAACAGGCTCTTCAGCCCATCTAGTCCATGCTCAACTATTACTCCGTCTAGTCCCATCGACCTGCACCAATACCCCTCTCATTCATATACCTATCCTATTTTTTTTAATGTTGAAATGTTAATAGGTCATTGAAACCTATTGAATATTGAAAGACCTAGATTGAGTGAGTGTGGAGAAGATGTTTCCTATAGTGGGGAGTCTAGGACCAAAGGACACAGCCTCAAAATACAAGCATGACCCTTTAGAACAGAGATGGGGAGGAATTTCCTTAGCTGGAGGGTGGTGAATCTGTTGAATTCATTGCCACAGACGGCTGTGGAGGCCAAATCACTGAGTGTATTTAAAACAGAGATTGATAAGTTTGTGATTAGTAAGGACATCAAAGACTACAGGGAGAAGGCAGGAGAATGGGATTAAAAGGGATAATAAATCAGGCATTCAAAGGATGAAGCAGACTCAGTGGGCCAAATGGCCCAATTCTGCACCTTTGACATGGTTTTATAGGAAGTATCCTTCCCTAGTTGCATCACAGTCTGGTATGGTAATTCAAATGTGTGAGAGCTGCAGAGAGCAGTGGAATCAGCCCAGGACATCCCTCCCACCAATGGAGTACCTGTAGGGGGCACTGCCTCAAGAAGGTAACATGCATCAAAGATCTTCACCCACCATCTGGGCTATGCCATCGCCTCAGGGCCATCATTGGGCAGGAGGTACAGAAGCCTTGCGCCTCACACCACCAGGTTCAGTAACAGCTACTTCCCTTCAGCCATTCAGTTCTTGAGCCAACTGGATCAACACTCATCAGGAGTACAGCATGATAACACTGACCCCCTTGTTGTCCTGATGGAGGGTCTCAGCCTGAAACATCGATTGTTTATTCCTCTCCACAGATACTGCTGTCTCCTGCCGAATTCCTCCAGCACTTTGTGTGTTTCTCTATGACCACTGTGCTCAACTTGCACTGAAATAAACATTTCTTTTGTTTTAATTGGGTTCTTTCTTGTAAAAAGTGTGTATAATTTATGCCTAATTTGTTTTCCTTGTGAATGCTGATTGTCTGATGCTACGTGCCTGTGATGCCACTGCTGTAAGTGTGTTTTTCCATTAACGCAAGAGACTGTGCAGATGGTGGGAATTCAGAACTACACAAATGCTGTTGGGGCCCAGCAGGTCAGGCAGCATCAACGGAGAGGAATAAACAGTTGTTGTTTGGGGCTGAGGCCCTTCAGCAGGACAATCAAGATTTATCATTGCACCTGTGCCTACATGTACTGGTTCGAATGACAACAAACTTGACTTTGACCGTTAAAAGGAACACGAAGAGCTGGAGGGCCTGCACCTACACTCCATGATTCTGTGAATCTGGGGACAGTTGTTAAGCCAAGCACAGTGCCAGAGCAAGCTTTTGATGGCTATCAAATGGGAATGGAGAGAGACGTTATGCATTGGTTAGCATGAAGCAAGCACCCCTACCCCCTCATTAGGGGTAAACTCCAGTCTGCTGCAACACAGTCTCTCATGGAAGCCTCCAGGGCTTGAAGAGGAAGTGTTTGTGGATTTCAGGGAGGGGCAGTCAGGGGTACACACAGCAGTCCTCATCGAGAGATCAGCAGTGGAAAGGGTGAGCAGCTTTAAATTCCTGATGCCAACATCTCTGATGACCTATCCTGGGCCCAATGTAAAGAAGGCATGTCAGGTGCTATATTTCATGAGGAGGTTGCGGAGATGTGGTATGTCACCAGAGATGCTTGCAAATTTCTACAGATGTACCATGGAGAGCATTCTGACTAGTAGCATCAGTGTCTGGTATGGAGAAGCCACTGCACAGGATCAAAAGGAGCTGCAGATGGTTGAAAACTCAGCCAGCTCTATCATGGTGACCGGCCTCCCCAGCACAAAGGACATCTTCAAAGGCAACGCCTCAAAAAGGCAGCAACCAATCATTAAGGAACCCCTTCATCTAGCACATGCCCTCTTCTCATTCCTACTATCACAGTGGAAATAAAGGAGCCTGAAGACACAAACTTATCATTTCAGGAACAGTTTCTTCCCCTCCACTATCAGATTTCTGAATGGGAAATGAACCCATGAACTCTACCCCACTACTTTATTTGCTCTTTTTACACCACTAATTTACGAGACAACTCTTAAAGAACAATAACAAAATGGTTAAAGTAGCTGGGATTCCCTTTGTTTATTCGGGGTACTCTGCTGCTTAATTGGGGCAGGAGACTGTTGCTGAACAGTTTGGAGCTAGCATCAGTCACATGCACTTGCGTAGTCATCAGGCTCTACACTGTGCTTGGAGCGATCAGTTTTTAAGTAGCTTCAGTTGCATCTGCTTGTGTTCAAAATGCAGTGATTTTTGTCGCTGATAGTTGGCAAGAAATAAGCAGTAAGATGATTTGGAGCTGTTTTGCTCATCGCAGTTTCAAGCATTCAGGCTTGGAAATGCCAGAGACAGAAACGATTTCACTACTTCAACAAGTTAGGAACTATGAAGAATTTGAAGCTATTGGCAATAACCTAGAATGTTACAATGAAAATGAAGATTTGGAGGATGCAATTGTGTCAAGCATTCTATGAAGGCAGCCCATTATCTGCAGTTAAGTGACAGTGCTGATTTTGTTCATTTACAGTCAATCAAAATAACACAGACAAATTCGATAACTATTAGGACCTAATACAGTTTTATAGTACCGTAGAGGTATTGGTAGTCTTATTATTATTCTGCATTTCACTTAAATATATTAATTGTTACTCAGTTAAACAGTAGTTTGTCTTTTTTTTATACTTTTTAACTTTTCCCATGAAACTGGCTAAATTCAAGCAGCCGCCTAAATGTACTAATCCCAATGTGTCCGCAGTAACTGGAATCCACTGTATTGTTTATTGTAATTTATAGATTTTTTTATATTGCACTGCACTGCTGCTGCAAAACAACAAACGTCAGTGATAGTAAACTGATTTTGATTCTGGTTAGCACGAAGCAAGCTCCTGTTGTCAGAGGTAAACTCCAGTCCAATACAGCTGGAACAGACTGAAGAGCATCCTGATGAAAGGTCTCGGTCCAAGGCTCAAAGAGGATTGAATGAATGGATCCATTTGAGTGATGTGAAATGCAGGGAGAATATTGCCCCAGGCAGCAATGACAGAAAGCAGAGAAAGAGCACACTCAACAGACTACACATCACAAGAGCGAGGATCAATAATAAACAGAGAGTTAGCTCAGCAAATACATCTCCAATTACTTTACGCAACACACACAAAATGCAGGAGGAACTCAGCAGTCCTGGCAGCATCTATGGAAAAAGAGTAAACAGTCAACATTTTGGGCTGAGACCCTTCATCAGGACTAGAAGAAAAAAAGGAGGTCAGGGAGCTGGGGAGGAAGTACAAGGTGGTAGGTGAAACCAGGAGAGGGGGAGGAGAGTGAAGTAAAGAGCTGGGAAGTTGATTGGTGAAATAGATGAAGGACTGGAGAAGGGGGAATCTCATAGGAGAGGGTAGAAGACCAGGGAAGTTGGGGGAGCACCAGAGGGAGGTGATGGGCAGGTAAGGGGATAAGGTGAGAGAGGGAAACAGCAATGAGGAATAGGGAGAGAGGACAATTACCGGAAATTTGAGAAATTGATGTTTATGCCATCAGGTTGGAGGCTACCCAAACAAAATATTGCTAGAGAAGGCTGTGGACTGACATGTCAGAATGGGAATGGGAAGTAGAATTGGATTGGATGGCCACTGGGAGATCCCGCTTTTTCTGGTAGGTACTCGGCAAGGTGGTCTCGCAGTCTATGTTGGTCTCACCAGTATATAGAAGGTCATTTTGGGAGCACCAGATATGGCAGGTGACCCCAGCAGACTCAGAGGTGAAGTGACACCTCACCTGGAAGGACTTTATGAGGTTATGAATGGTAGTGAGGGAGGTGGTGTAGGGGCAGGTATGGCACTTGTTCTGCTTGCAATACCAGGTGAGTGGGGAGAGACAAATGGACAAGGGAGTCATGCAGGGAGTGACCCCTGCAGAAAGTGTAAAGCGGGGGGTGGTGGAGAGAGGGAAATGAGCTTGGTGGAGGGATGCTATTGGAGATGGCAGAAGTTACAAGAAATTATGTGCTGGACACGGAACCTCATAGGGTGGTAGGTGAGGACTAGGAGCCCTACCCCTGATGGTGTGGTGTGGGGGTGGAGCAAGGGCAGATGTGCATGAAATGGAAGAGCTGCAGGTGAGGGCAGAGTTAACAGTGGAGGAAGGGAAGTCCTTTTTGTGAAGGAGGACAACACTTTTAGTTCTGGAATGAAAAATCTCATTCTGAAGCAGATGGGGCAGGGTGGAAGGCGAACTCAGCATGGGTGCAGGAAGCAGCACCAATGCAGTCATCGATGTAGCATAGGAAAAGTTGGGGAGTGATACTGGTGTAGGCTTGGAAAATCAAAACGGAAGACGTAACTGGGACCCATGTGAGTGATCATTAGAAAGTCTTGTTCAGACTGTTTGAATTACTTCATGTGCAGCTATCACATCGAGGGACCACTAATGTTCTATAGCCAACATTTCCCACCCAGAAACACAAAAGATTCTACTGATGCTGGAAATCCAGAGCAACTAACACACAATGCTGGAAGATCTCAGCCCCTCAGGCAGCACCTATGGAGAGAAATAATCAGTTGGTGCTTTGGCTGAGATCTTTCATTATGACACTCTTCTAATGCTGGCCTTCTAGATAAGACCATAAACTATAAGACATAGGAGCAGAATTCGATAATTCTTGTTCATCAGGACTTGAAATGTCGACTGTTTATTCCTCTCCATAGATGCTGCCTGACCTGCCTAGTTCCTCCAGCATTATGTGTGCATTACTTCCTACCCTTACCAGAATCTATGTATGAAAAGAACTGAAATTGGTTTATTATCACATGTACAAGATAGTGAAAATCTTGTCTTACATACCATTCATGTAGATCAAATCTTTAGAGATCAACTTTAATTGTCTCATGTCCATCAAAACACGTGTCACTTGTGCCGACAATCAATATAGTTCGAGGATGTGCTGGGGGCAGCTTACAAGTGTCACCATGCTTTCTGTGCCAACATAACATGCCCACAACTTACTAACCCCAACCCGTTCTTTGAAATGTGGGAGGAAACTGGAGCACCCTTACCTACAGCAGCAGGAATTGAACCCGGATCAATTGATGGGAGTGTGGGAAGATTAGGTTACAGGGAAAATTACAGGGGGGAGAAAAGTGATTGCTTTATGAGCTATCATGAATTCACTGAGCTGAATGGCTTTCTTCTGTGTCAAATGGAAATATTTTGACAACATTCTGAGGGTTAATTAGGAATGTGCACTAAATGCAGGGTTGGATGTAGGGAGTTACATCACAAGACTGGATAATGAAACTAAATCATTGAACTTTTGAATAATAGAATAGATTCGAGGGCCAAATGCCGACAGCATTTATTTCTGAGAATTTATTTTATTTAACACCCTTTTCCATGGTGAGTTCCAGAATTATAACACTCAGTGTGAAGACGACTTTCTGAACAGTGAGTAATGCTCCCATATTGTGCACACTTCCTGCCTGCTAGCTTTACCTTTCAAAAAAGGAACATTTCTGTCACTCCCCCCCCTTCACTCTCTCTCCTCTTCTCTCTGTTGTCCTCTTTCCTTTCTCCCTTACTACCTCTATTTCTCTCCCTCTTTCTCCATCCTTTCTCTCGTTATTTCTTACCCGCTCTTCCTCTTTTCTTTCTAATTCTTACACCCACACCGTCTCTCCCTCTCCTCTCTCTCACCATCTTTACATCATCTTTAGCCACTGCCAGGAAACTACGTACACACTACAAGACTTCTCTGCTCTACAACGATGTTCAGTACCCTGACACATACTGTGCCAGTCTGCCCTGGTTCCACTTAGCAAAATGCATCAATTCACACCTGTTTGAAATAAATTCCAACTGCCTTCCCTTAGCCCATGTTCCCAATTGAACGGTGCTGTTGCAACCTTAGCCAATCTTCATCACTGATTTTAGTGCCATATGCAAACTCAATACTCTCATGCAGATCAGTATTACCAATTTTTATGGATGTGTTTCAACTGGATGCACAGTGGTTTGCTATGGAAATTGCTCTGTCTGTGAGCACAGGAAACAGCAGAGAGTTGAGGACACAGCTCAGCACATCAGAGGAACCAGCCTCCCCTCTATAGACTCTGTCTATGTTTCTCACTGCCTCAGTAAAGCAGCCGGCATAATTAACTCACCCCAAACATTGTTTTTCTCCCCTCTCCCATTGGGCAGGTGATTACAAAAAGCTTCTGTACATACACATCATCAGACAACAGGACAACTTCTATCCTCTGTTATAAGACAGCTGAACAATAAGGTGGACTCCTGACCTCACAGTCTACCTTGTTATGATCATGAACATTATTGTTTACTTGCATTGTACTATCTCTGTAGCTGCTCCATTCTATTCTACATTCTGTTGTCACTTGCCATATTGTATATCAACGCACTGTTGTAATGAATTGATCCAAATGACAGTACGAACGATGAGGTTTTCACTGTAACCCACACAAAATACTGGTGGAACTCAGCAGGTTAGGCCATTCGTCAGGACCCAGCCCAAAATGTCGACTGTTTCTTCCCCTCCATAGATGCTACCTGACCTGCTGAGTTGGTCCAGCATTGTGTGTGTGTGTTGCTCTGGATTTCCAGCACCTGCAGAGTCTCAAGTTCAAGCTTTTCACTGTATTTTGGTAAATGTGACTATAATAAACATACCACTAACCACATGGGACCAAGCCCCATTCCCTGCAGCACACCGTTCGTCAGGAACCACCAGACTGACAGAACAACACTCCACCACAACTCCCAACTCATTCCATTAGCTCACACTGGATCCTGTTTGATCTAACCTTATGGCCCAGTCTATGGGCCTTACTTAGTCCATGTAGACAGCATCTATTGCCCTGCCTCAATGCTCTTGGTCACCTCCTCCAAAAAATCTATTAGATGTGAAAGACAGGATTATCCACACAGTTATGCTGATTATCCCTGAACAGTCCAATGAAGACCTGTTTGGTTTGATTTGTTACTGTCACAGAGACGTGGAGCACCTCAGCACAGAAACAGGCATTTCGACCCATCTGGTCCTTGCCAAACTATTATTCTGCCATGTCCCATCGACCTGCACCTGGACCACCGACCTCCAGATCCCTCCCATGCACGTACTCATTCAAACTTCTCTCAAGTGTTGGAATCCAACCTGTATTCTCCACTTCCACTGGCTTCTTGTTCCAAACTCGCACCACTTTGAGTGAAGCAATTCCCCCTGGTGTTTCCCTGAAGTATTTCACCTTTCACCTTCAAAACCATGAGCTTTAGTTCTCGTCTCACCCAACCTCAGTGGAAAACATCTGTTTGCAGTTACCCAAATTATACCCCTCATAATTTTCTGGTTTTTTGTGTGTGCCATACTCTGCCAGAGCCTCGGCGACCACTTTTCAAGTGGTTGCCTTGGAGGAAAGATTGTGTGAGTGGTCCCCCACGTCCTTCTTATAGCGCAGTTTTTTTTTACAGGGCCGAGTTGCGAGCTCGACACTCAACCTGGCACAGATGGAAAGTGGCCCGACTGGATTCGAACTCGGGAACCTTCGCTCCGGAGTCCGGCGCTGATGTCATTGCGCCACCGGCCAGCCATAATTTTGTGTACTTCTGTCAAATCTCCCCTCATTCTCCTATACCCCAGAAAAATGAAGTTCTAACCTATTCAACCTTTTTCTATAACTCAGGTCCTTAAGTCGTGACAACATCCTTGTAAATTTTCTCTCTACTCTTACAATCTTATTGATATCTTTCCCATACGTAGGTGACCAAAACTGCACACAATCCTCCAAAATAGGCCTCACAAACATCTTAAACAATTTCAACATAACATCCTGTATTTAGTACTCTGATTTATGTGCCAAAAGTTCTCTGTCTGACCCCATCTACCTGTGACGACACTTTCAAGTAATTATGGATCTGTATTCCAGACCCTTCTGTTCTACTGCACTTTTCAGTGCCCTACCGCTAACTGTGCAGGAACAACTCTGGTTTATCTCCCAAAGGGTAATACAGACATCCCACCTCTCCCGGAAGTCTCCCGCAAATTGATGGTGCTACCTCCCTGAAATGAGTTTTTGCAGGGTGGGATGTCTGGTAATACCTCACACTTGTCAGCATTAAATTCCATCTAACATTTTTCAGACCTTTTTTCTAGCTGGTCCAGATCCCACTGCAAGCTTTGATAGGCTTCCTTGCTGTCCACTGCATTCACCAAGACTGTGAAAATGCTCGTCTTGCATACAGATCAAATCGTTATGTACTATACATCTCTAATTTTCTAATTACACAGTGCACAGAGCTAGAGTAATAGGGAAAAAAACAGTAACAATGCAGAATAAAGTATCAGTGATGAAATTTTTCCTCATCTCAGTGTGAAACATCATATCCTCACTAGGGGAAAACAACAGCTGTATTTAGCACCTTCACTCCATCCGCAAAAAGCAGGATTTCCTGGTGGCCAACTATTTCAATTCCTATACGTGTTTAATATTTGTATAATTTATGCTTCTCTTAGTTTTTCTCTTAGCTATGAGTTTGTGTATCTGTTGCTATGTGCTAGTGAAATTGCTACAAGTTTTATACGTGTGCACAGATGGACTTGAGCATATGACAATAAACTCAACTTTGACAGTCAAATTTTTATTACAGTGAAGCACTATTGAATGATGATTTCTTCCAGATTTATTTAATTAACGGAATACAAACTCCCAGCTGGCGTGGAAGGAATTGAACTTGTATCTCCAAACCCATAAAAGGAGCCCTTGACATACTTGGCCTGTGACACAACCGCCTCTCCCCCATCCGAGAGTCTCACTCCCTAATGCAGCTGTGGTATTTCTAATTAGGAAATCATTCCTCTTTCCCTTATGGGATTCTGGGGAATACTGAGTACTTTCTGGAAATTCTTGTGCAACATTCACACAAAAAAAAAATGCTGGAGGAACTCAGCAAATCAGGCAGCATCTGTGGAGAGGAATAAACAGCCAAGACCTTTACCATTCTGATGAAAGGTCTCAGCCTGAAACATTGACTGTTTATTTCCCTCCACAGGCTTATTGACTGATTTATTGAGTACCCTCAGTATTTTGTGTGTGTTGCTCCGGCTCAGAGGGAAATTTGATGAGATCAGAAAGTCCCAATGCATGTCACCCAGTGATGGAGCACTGCAAAAAAAATGTGCTTTATGTAGAAAGTGCTGCAGCCAATTTCAGATTCATTTATTGATCTGATATACATCAAAACCACCAATGAAGTGCATCATTTGTGTTCACCCAAGGGTTCAAGATACAGGTTTATTTATCACATGTACATCGAAGCATGCAGTGAAATGCATCATTTGTGTTATCAATCAGCACATCCACAGGGTGCTGGGGGCAGCCCACAAGTGTTGCATTCTGGCAGAATCAGGTTTAATATCATCGGCATACATCGTGAAACTTTGTTGTTTTGCAGCAGCAGTACATTGCAATATACAGTAATAAAAACTACACACACACACACAGTCTGATGGCGGAGGGGAAGAAGCTGTTCCTGAAATGATGAGTGTGTGGTGTTTCTTCAGGCTCTTGTATCTCCTCCCCGATGGCACTAATAAGAAGGCAGTGTGGGGGGAGGGGGTCCTCAATGATGGAAGCCTCCTTTCTTGAGGCATCACCTTTTGAAGATGGGGAGACCATGATGGAGCTGGCTGAGTTTACAACTTTCTGTAACTTTTTTCCCAATCCTGTGTAGTGGCCTCTCCATACTAGAAGGCGATGCAACCAGTTGGAGTGGTCTCCACGGTACCTACCAATTCAACTCAGACTCCTAATGAAATATTGCCACTGTCATCCCTTCTTTGTAACTGCACCAGTATGTTGGGCCCAGGATAGATCTTCAGAGATGTTGACACCCAGGAGCTTGAAACTGCTCACCCTTTCTACTTGATTCCTTGTTGAGAAATAGTGTTCCCTCAACTTCCCCTTCCTGAAGTCCACAGTCAATTCCTTTGACTTACTGACATTGCTGTTGTGATACCACTCAACCAGCTGATCAATCTCGCTCCTGTACACCTCCTTATCACCACCTGAAATCCTGCCAACAATAGTTGTGTCATTGGCAAATTTGTAGATGGCCTTTGAGCTGTGCCCATCCACACAGTCGTGAGTGTGGAGAGAGTAGAGCAGTGGGCCAAGCACACATCCCTGAGGTGCACCAGTGTTGATTGTCAGCAAGGAAGAGGTGTTATTTCCAACCTGCAGACCACGGGCCTCCAGGTGAGGGAGTCAAGGATCCAGTTGCAAAAAGATGAACACAGGCTCAGGTTTTGGCGCTTTTTGATTAGAATTGAAGCTATGATTGTGTTGGCCACTGAGCTATACTCAATAAACAACAGCCTGATGCAAGTATTCGGTGATTCAAGGCCAGTGAGACTGCACGTGTGTAAACCTATTGTGGCACCAACATAGCATGCCCACAATGCTTGGCAGAACATAAAACACAAACAGCAAAGCAAGCCTCTTTCCATATACACACACTCACTGTCCTCCAATCCCAGGACAGGCTGTCTCCTAGCCTCCAGCAGACTCTGACTTCTCTAGTGGACTCTCAGACTTGTAGACCCAGGACTTTGGCAATCAGGCTTCGACTTGCGCACCTCAAGATCCCATCCAGGGGAGGGAAATGCGTAGTGGTATGGCCCTGAAGCTGGTAGACCTGCCTCAACAGTGTGTATTCAATCCTGATCCATGATGTTGTCTGGGTGGAGTTTACACCTCTTCACCCCCGCCACTCCCCTCCATCCCACCAGTGCTCCAGTCTCTGCCCTCATACCAAAGCCATGCAGCTCAGTGGGGTAATAGTGCACTGGAAATTGCCCCTGGAGTCTGGGTAAGGGGTAGAACCTGGGGGCAGTTGATGGGAATGGGGGGAATGAAATGGGACTGTTGTATATGGGAGACTAGAGGACAGCACGTGGGTTATGTATATTGGTAATCTGCTTCATTATTGTTCAAGTTTTGTGTATACACATTTATACAGTAAAGCAAACCAGGGTCATACAGTCAGACACAGCACAATCCAGCACATTACAGGCACAAAATAATATTAACACAAGTCCCTGAAGATTAACAGGTTTATTTATTTAAGACAGTATAATGTTACTGGCACTATTATCATAAAACAAGCAGTGATATGAATATGTAAATCAGCAGCAATAAAAGATGGAAAGTGACTAATGCAGAATGAGTGTCTGTGAGTTGGTGAGTGAGGAGGAGGATGGCAGAGCATTTAGACAGGGTGTATGTGTGTGCTGCGTGGGAGCAGGGTGTTACAAAAGTCAAGGGGAAAAGAAGCATTACTCAGCCTTATAGTAACACACAGACACAGACACACACACACAGTCACAATGCTGGAAAAACTCAGCAGTCCAGGCAGTGTCTATGGAAAAGAGTGCTATTGACATGTCGGTCTGAGACCCTTCAGCAAGACTGGAGACACAAGGATGAGGAGACAGAGCAGAAGAACATTGACAGTTCTGGCTCTTATGCTGCAGTACCTTCTGTCTGTTGGCAGGAGGTTAAAGAGTTTGTGGGAAGGATAGAAGGGGTAACATGTACTTAAGGTACAGCCTGTCATATAGATCAGATCATTTACACAGTGAACTGAGGTAGAACAAGGGAAAGCAATGACAATGTACTGTAGATTAAAGTGCAACAGTTACAGAGAAAGTGCAGCACAGGCCGCAATGAGATTTCATCTTTATCTTTTAAGAGGTCCATTCAAGAGTCTCATAAGATCATTTCATTACGCAGAGCAGAGAGGCAGTACAAGGGAAAACAATTAACAGAATGCAGAATAAAGTTCAAAAGCTAAAGAGAAAGTGCGGTGCAGGCAGACGAAAAGGTGCAAGGCCACAATGAGGTAGATTGTGAGGGCAAGAGTCCATCTCTTTGTACCAGGGAACCATTCAACAGTCTTTTAGCAGAGGGGCAGAAGCTGTCCTCGAGCCTGGGCATATGTGCTTTCAGGCTTTTGTATCTTCTGCTCAAAGAGAGAGAAAGTCAGGAATGGGTGCGGTTTTAGAGTACACTGGCTGCTTGACTGGGACATCAAGTAGTATATACACAGAGAATACGGCAGACAATAAGATGCAAGACTGTGGATTGAGAGGTCAAGACTCCGTCTCATCATACTAGGGGACCATTTAATAGTCGTATAACAGTAGGACAGAACCTAGACATCCCACCCTGCAAAAACTCATTTCAGGGAGGTAGCACCATCAATTTGCGGGGGACTTCCGGGAGAGGTGGGAAGTCTGCAATAGAGTAGCTCCTTAGCAGCTGGCCGGCTAGTTTAATAACGTTAGCTATGTTAATGAATGAACGACACCTGTTAAACTCACCTTAACACGTCTTTTACAGTCTTAACCCACCATGGGCAACAGAAAAGTCACTGTTGCAAACAGTGCAGTGAGCAACACTGTCATTATTTTGACCCCTATTAGGCAGGGGTACATCTTAGTGTAGTCTGGGGTGACGAACGTTTTATTTTTTTTTGGAACACTCTGCCATGGCGTGCTCTCGCTCTCTTGCTTGCTTTCTCTCTTGCTCGCTCTCTCTCCCACTCTCTCGTGCCCTCGCTCACTCTCTCTCTCGCTCGTGCTCTCGCTTGCTTGCCTTCACTCTCGCTCGCGCGCTCTAGCTTGCTTTCTCTCTCACTCTCTCTCTCTCTCGTGGTCGCTCTTGCCCTCTCTCTTGCTTTTCTCTTGCTCGCTCTCAAAAAAATTGATTTCCGTGATATTGTATATAATTTGCGGGCATCAGGGAGCCACTATTAATATGCGGGAGACTCCTGGAGGTTCCGGGAGAGGTGGGATGTCTGAGAACCTATCCTTAAGCCTTGTGGTACATGCTTTCAGGTTCTTGGTCTTGATAGTGTGGATGCACATAGTCTTCTCCCCAGAGCTGGGGAATCAAGAACTACAGGGCACAAGTTTAAGGTGAGAGGGGAAGAGATTTAATAGGAACTTGAGGGGTAACACAAGAGTGGTCAGTACATGGAGGTGGTTAAGTCAGGTACATTAATAACATTTAAAAAACACTTGAAAAGGTACAAGTGAATGTGAACAGTGAGAGAGACTTGCTCAAGTTTTGCTCATACGGGATGAGCTTAGATAGGAATCTTTGTCTTTGTGGCCTTTGCACTTTATTTGCCTGTACTACACTTTCTCTGTAACTAATACTATATTCTTTTCACCCAACTGCCCTTAAAGTATACACTCAGTGAACACTTTATTAGGTACACCTGCTTGTAAATGCAAATATCTAATCAGCCAATCATGTGGCAGCAACTCAATGTAGAAAAGCATGCAGACATGGTCAAGAGGTTCAGTTGTTCAGACCAAACATCAGAATGGGGAAGAAATGTGATGAGTGCCTTTGACTGTGGAATGATTGTTGGTGCCACAATGGCTTGAGTATCTCCGGAACCGCGGATCTCCTGGGATTTTCACGCACAACAGTCTCTGGAGTTTATAGTGAATGGTGTGAAAAGCAAAAAAAAAGAACACATTTAGTCCTGTAGGCGAAAACACCTTGTTAGTGAGAGAGGTCAGAGCAGAAAGGCCAGCCTTCTTCAAGGTGACAGGAAGAGAACAGTAACACCCATGACGACAGCCTTGTGCAGAAGGGCTTCTCCGAATGCACATGTCGAACCTTGACGTAGCTGGTCTGTAGCAGAAGGCCATGAACATCCACTCAGTGGCCACTGGGTATATATTCTGCACCCTGTTTTCCTTGAAAGACACTTGGAGTGATTCAGGTACATCGCAAAGATGAAGTATTCCAAAGGGAGGATGAGATAACTATGGCTAATAAGGGAAGCGTCGTAGAGGTAGGGATTCTGCAGGAGGACTGAGACAGATTGGAAGAATGAGCAAAGACATGGCAGATAGAATATAGTGTAGGGAAGCGTATGGTCATGCACTTTTGTAGAAGGAATAAAGGCATAGGCTATTTTCTAAATGGGGAGAAAATTCAAAAATCAGAGGTGCAAAGGGACTTGGGAGTCTTTGTGCAGAATTCCTTAAAGGTTAACTTGCAAGCTGAGTCGCTGGTGCAGAAAGTAAATGCATTGTTAACATTCATTTTGAGAGGACTAGAATACAAGAGCTAGAATGTTTTGCTGAGGCTTTACAAGGCATTAGTTCGACTACACGTGGGGTAATGTGAGCAATTTTGCACCCCTTATCTAAGAAAAGATGTGCTGCCATTGGAGAGGATCTAGAGGAGGTTCACAAGAATGATTCCAGGAATGAAAGGGTTAATGTGTGAGGAGTACTTGATAGCACTAGGCTTGTACTCACTGGAGTTTAGAGGAATGAGGCCGGGGAGAGGAGGGGAATGGGATCTCATTGAAATCCATCGACTATTAAAAGGTCTAGAGAGGGTGGATAAAGAGGATGTTTCCTATAGTGGGTGAGGCTAGGACCAGGGTGCACAGCATCAGAATAGAGGCTCTCCATTTAGAAGAGAAATGAGGAGGAATTTCTTTAGCCAAAGGGTGGTAAATCTATGGAATTCATTGCCACAGATGGCAATGGAGGCCAAGTCACTGAGTATATTTAAAGTGGAGGTCGATATGTTCTTGAGTAGTCAGGGTGTCAAAGGTTATGGGAAGAAGGCAGGAGAATGGGGTTGAGAGGGATAATAAGTCAGCCATGATGGAATGGTGGGGCAGATTTGAATAGCTGAATGGCCTAATTCTGCTCCTACGTCTTATGGTCTTACAGGAATGGGAAAGATTGAGGGGGATATGAGCAAAATGAGGGCAAATGGGACTAGCTTCAACAGGAATCTTGGTTAACATGGACCAGTTGGGCCAAGGGGCCTAGTTTTATTTTGTATTACTCTATATCCTGGTTGGTTTTCAGCCAATGATATTTGCTGAGTGATGGCCAGTGTAAAGTGGAGAAGTCCCCGGCTTTACTGGGAACTTCCTTTACCGTGGATTGTGCTCCAGTTTCACATCTCACCCCACAGACACCTTCTGCAGCTCATGATAGTTAGAGAGCACAGAAAGAGGCCCTTCAGCCCAATCCATCCATGCCAGCCCTTTTACCCATCCATAGTAACCCAATTTGCCTACATTATGACCCCCTTCTTTATTTGCGTATTTAATGTCTGCCTAAACGTCTTTTAAACATGGTAATTATTTCTTATTTTTACCCTCCATTGACTCCGTCTACACTTCCTGCTGCCTTGGGAAAGCAGCCAGCATACTCAAGGACCCCTCCCACTCTGTTCATTGTCTCTTCATCCCCCCTCCCATCAGGCACAAGATAAAAAAAAGCCTGAAAGCATGTACCACCAGGCTTAAGGACAGCTTCTACCCTGCTGTTATAAAACTACTGAATGGTCCCCTGGTACGATAGGACCTCACAATCTACTTAGCTATGACCCTGCACCTTACTGTCTGCCTACACTGCACTTCCTCTTTATTCCACATTCTGCTTTCCTCTTGTACTGCCTTGATGTACTTGTGCAAGGAATAATCCGTAATTAGGCACAAAAACAAAAGCTTTTCACAGTACTTCAGCACATGTGATGGTAATGAACCAATCCTACCACCTCCTCTGACAGTACCTTCCAGATTTCAAACACTCTGTAAAAATCAAACCCCTGAAATTCCCTTTACACTTCCGTCTGCTCGGCTTAAACCTCTGCCCTTCTATGTTTGACAGCCATACTTTGGGAAAGAAATTCCAACTATTTCCCCTCTCTCAATCTTAACTACTTCAGTTAAATATCCACCCAACCCTCACAAAAAGTGCCTGTGGAAGAAAGAGTCATTTAGCATAAGCCACACATAAGACCACAAGACAGAGGAGCAGGACTAGGTTCTTCCTTGGATCTGCTATGTCTTTCAATCATGGCTGATTTCCTTCCCCCCTCATCCTATTCTCCTGCCTTCTCCCCATAGCTTTTGACACTTACTCATCAGGAATCTATCAGCCTTCACTTTAAATATATCCAACCACCTGGCCTCTATTGTCTGTGGCAATGAACTGCACAGATTCACCACCTTCTGGCTGAAGAAATTCCTCATCTCTGTTCTAAAGGGACATCCTTGTATTCTGAGGCCACGTCTTCTGGTCTTCAACTCTCCCAATATAGGAAACATCCTTTCCAAGTCCGACAATACTTCTACTCCCAGTGAGTAGTCAGGGACTAAAGACTGCAGCACCAGTAGAGAGTACCAAGGTGGTATTGTTCCTGGGTATCAACATCTCTGAGGATCTATCCTGGGCCCAACATATTGATGCAGTTACCAAGAAAGCATGACAGTGCTGATATTAAGCGGAATTTGGGGGGATTTGTTACGTCACCAAGACACCAGCAAATTTCCACAAATGTACACCCAAGGGCATTCTAATTGGTTGCGTCACCGTCTGCCATGGAGGGGTCACTGCACAGTACTGGAAAAAGTTGCAGAACGTTGTAGCTCCATCATGGGCTCTAGCCTCCCCAGCATCAAGGACACGAAAAGAAATGCCTCAAAAATAAAAAAGGCAGCGTCCGTAAGGACCCCATTCATCCAGGACATAGAAAACCTACAGCACAATACAGGCCCTTTGGCCCACAAAGCTGTGCCAAACATGTCCTTACCTTAGAAATTACCTAGGCTTACACATAGCCCTCTATTTTTCTAAGCTCCATTTACCTATCCAGGAGTCTCTTAAAAGACCCTATCGTATCCGCCTCCACCACCGTCGCTGGCAGCCCATTCCATGCACTCACCACTCTCTGAGTAAAAAACTTACCCCTGACATCTCCTCTGTACCTACTTCCAAGCACCTTAAAACTATACCCTCTTGCGCTAGCCATTTCAGCCCTGGGAAAAAAAGCCTCTGACTATCCACACGACCAATGCCTCTCATCATCTTGTACACCTCTATCAGGTCACCTCTCATCCTCCGTCGCTCCAAGGAGAAAAGGCCGAGTTCACTCAACCTATTCTCATAAGGCATGCTCCCCAATCCAGGCAACATCCTTGTAAATTTCCTCTGCACCCTTTCTATGATTTCCACATCCTTCCTGTAGTGAGGCGACCAGAACTGAGCACAGTACTCCAAGTGGGGTCTGACTTGGGTCCTATATAGCTGCAACATTACCTCTCAGCTATTAAACTCAATCCCACGATTGATGGAGGCCAATGCACCATATGCTTTCTTAACCACAGAGTCAAACTGCGCAGCAGCTTTGAGTATCCTATGGACTTGGACCCCAAGATTCCCCTGATCCTCCACACTGCCAAGAGTCTTACCATTAATACTATTTTCTGTCATTATATTTGACCTACTAAAATGAACCACCTCACACTTATCTGGGTTGAACTCCATCTGCCACTTCTCAGCCCAGTTTTTCATTCTATCAATGTCCCTCTGTAACCTCTGACAGCCCTCCACACTATCCACAACACCCCCAACCTTTGTGTCATCAGCAAATTTACTAACCCATCCCTCCACTTCCTCATCCAGGTCATTTATAAAAATCATGAAGAGTAGGGTCCCAGAACAGTCACTGACTTCCATGCAGAACATGACCCATCTACAGCCACTCTTTGCCTTCTGCGGGCAAGCCAGTTCTGGATCCACAAAGCAATGTCCCTTTGGATCCCATGCCTCCTTACTTTCTCAATACGCCTTGCATGGGGTACCTTATCAAATGCCTTGCTGAAATCCATATACACTACATCTACCTTCATACTTTATACTCTACCTTCATCAATGTGTTTAGTCACATCCTCAAAAAATTCGATCAGGCTCATAAGGCACGACCTACCCTTGACAAAGCCATGCTGACTATTCCTAATCATATTATGCCTCTCCACATGTTCATAAGTCCTGCCTCTCAGGATCTTCTCCATCAACTTACCAACCACTGAAGTGAGACTCACTGGTCTATAATTTCCTGAGCTATCTGTACTCCCTTTCTTGAATAATGGAACAACATCCACAACCCTCCAATCGTCCAGAACCTCTCCTGTTCTCATTGATGATGCAAAGATCATTACCAGAGGCTCAGTAATCTCCTCTCTGGCTTCCCACGGCAGCCTGGGGTACATCTCGTCCAGTCCCAGTGACTTATCCAACTTAATGCTTTACCAAAGCTCCAGCACATCCTCTTTCTTAATGTCTATATGCTCAAGCTTTTCAGTCTGCTGTAGGTCATCCCTATAATTGTCAAGATCCTTTTCCGCAGTGAATACTGAAGCAAAGTATTCATGAATTACCTCTGCTATGTCCTCCGGTTCCATACACATTTTTCTACTGTCACACTTGATTGGTCCTATTCTCTCACGTCTTATCCTCTTGCTCTTCACATACTTAGATTATGAGGACACGCAGTCCTCTTTTATTGTCATTTAGTAATGCATTCATTGAGGAATGATACAATATTCCTCCAGTGTGATATCACAAAAACACAGGACAGACCAAGAGTGAAAAACTAACAAAACCACATAATTATAACATATAGTTACAACAGTGCAACAATACCATAACTTGATGAAGAACAGTCCATGGCACAGTAAAAAAGTTCAAAGTTTCTCGAATGCCTTGAGGTTTTCCTTAATCCTGTCCGCCAAGGCCTTCTCATGGCCCCTTCTGGCTCTCCTAATCTCATTCTTCAGCTCCTTCCTGCTAGCCTTATGACCTTCTAGATCTCTATCATTACCTAGCTTCTTGAACCTTTCGTAAGCTCTTCTTTTCTTCTTCACTAGATTTACAACAGCCTCTGTACACCACGAATCTTGTACCCTACCATCCTTTCCCTGTCTCACTGGAACCTACGCAGAACTCCACACAAATATCCCCTGAACATTTGCCACATTTCTTCCGTACGTTTCCCTGAGAACATCTGTTTCCAATTTATGCTTCCAAGTTCCTGCCCGATAACTTCATATTTCCCCTTACTCCAATTAAACATTTCCCAAACTTGTCTGTTCCTATCCCTCTCCAATGCTATGGTAAAGGAGATAGAATTGTGATCACTATCTCCAAAAAGCTCTCCCACTGAGAAATCTGACACCTGACCAGTTTCATTTCGTAATACCAGATCAAGTACAGCCTCTCCTCTTGTAGGCTTATCTGCATATTGTGTAAAGAAACCTTCCCAAACACAGCTAACAAACTCCACCCCATCTAAATCCCTCACTCTAGGGAGATGCCAATCAATATTCGGGAAACTGAATCTCCCACAACAACAACCCTGTTATTATTACACCTTTTCAGAATCTGTCTCCCTATCTGCTCCTCGATGTCCCTGTTACTATTGGGTGGTCTATAAAAAACACCCAGTAGAGTTGTTGACCCCTTCCTGTTCCTAACTTCCACCCACAGAGACTCCGTAGACAATCCCTCCATGACTTCCTCCTTTTCTGCAGCCGTGACACTATCTCTGATCAACAGTGCCACACACCACCTCTTTTGCCTCCCTCCCTGTTCTTTCTGAAACATCTAAAGACTGGCACTCAAAGTAGCCATTCCTGCCCTTGCACCATCCAAGTTTCTGTAATGGCCACAACATCACAGCTCCAAGTGCTGATCAATGCTCTAAGTTCATCCACTTTGTTTGTAATACCCCTTGCATTAAAATAGACACATTTCAAACCATCGGTCTGAGCGCGTCCCTTCTCTATCACCTGCCTATCCTTCCTCTCGCACTATCTCCAAGCTTTCTCTATTTGTGAGCCAACCACCTCTTCCTCCATCACTTCAGTTCAGTTCCTATGCCCCAGCCATTCTAGTTTAAACTCTCCCCAATAGCCTTTGCAAACCTCCCTGCCAAGTGTAACCCATCCTTTTTGTCCCACCTGCCCCAAAAGAGGTCCCAATGATCCAGAAATCTGAATCCCTGCTCCCTGCTCCAATCTCTGAGCCATGTATTTATCCTCCACCTCACTCTATTCCTATACTCACTGTCACGTGGTACAACCGGCAGTAATCCTTAGATTACTACCTTTGAGGTCCTGCTTCTCAGTTCCTTCCTAACTCCCTGTAGTCTGTTTTCAGGACCTCCTCCCTTTTCCTACCCATGTCATTGGTACCAATATGTACCACGGCCTCTGGCTGTTTTCTTTTCCACTTCAGGATATCGTGGATGCGATCAGAAACATCCCGGAACCTGGCACCTGGGAGGCAAACTACCTTCTGCATTTCTGTGGACGCAGGAAAGAATCGCCTGTCTGACCCCTGGACTATAGAGTCCCCTATCACTGCAGCCGTGCTCTTCCCTTCCCTGCCTTCTGAGCCACAGGGCCAGACTCTGTGCCAGAGGCACGACCACTGTTTCTTCCCCCAGGTAGGCTGTCTTCCCCCCAACAGTACTCAAACGGGAGTACTTACTGTTAAGGGGAACAGCCACTGGGTACTCTCTGGCATCTGCTTCTTGCTCCTCCCTCTCCTGACTGTTACCCACTCACCTGTCTCCTGAGGCCCCGGAGTGACTACCTGCCTAATCACCTACTCAGTCTCCCTGACCAGATGAAGATCTTCTCATTGTTCCCATCAAGGTGGTGGTACTGGAACCTGAAGACACACATTCAACGTTTCAGGAACTGCTTCTTCCATCCACCATCAGATTTCTGAATGGACAATGAAACCATGACTAATACCTCAATAATTCTCCCCTCTCTGTGATTATATAATAGTCTTATGTATTACAATGTACTGCTGCCACAAAATAACTAATTTCATGACATATGCTGATGATACTAAACCTGATTCTGACGTCCACTCTATCTATGTCTTTCAATATTTGTTATGTTTTAACAAAATCCTCCTCATTACTTTAAACGCCAGTAGGTACAGGCCCAGAACTGGCAAACATCAACTCTTTCATTCCCGGAATCATTCTTGTGAACCTCCTCTGGACCCTCTCCAATGTCAGCATATTGAGCTCAGAATTGCTCACAATATTACAAGTGTGGTCTGGGCCAATGCCTCAGCTTTACATCTTTGCCTGTACCAGCTGGTCCTCTAGAAATGAATGCAAACATTACATTTGCCTTCCTTCCTACTGATATCCATGGCTGGTCAAGAGCTTTGTACTGAGCTGTGCATCATCAAGAAGACGACAGAAATATCGAACTAGAAACTCCTGCAGTAGTAGAAACAGTTATATTCACGAGGGAATAGCAGACTGAGAAACAAAAAGCCAAAATAAATATGAAACAGTTGCCAGAAGTCTAAAACCAAAGCAGAAAATGTTGGAAACACTCAGCAGGTCTGACAAATGTGGTTTTGCAAAATTTGACCCAAGACCTTAACTGTTTCCCTCTCTCCCTACAGACACTGCCCGACCTGTTCAGCGTTTCCAGTGATTATTGTGCAAACCTTGCCACAGTGACATAATCTGAAAGCAGTATGGTTCACATCAAGCCCAGTAGGTCAAGCTACATGTTAATGTGACCACAGCACGGGGCTTGCTATCGAAGTCAAAGTGGAGTTTATTGTCAGATGCACAAGTCCATGTATCCATAGGTGCAATGAACAAAGATAATTTGCAGCAGCATCACAGGTACATAGGATCAGATCAGCAGCATTCACATATATTAAACATAAATTTTACACAACCTTTACAAGAAAAAACAGAATTAGAAAAAGAGAGTAAAGCCTGTGTTAGTGCAATGTTGCTGAACTGTAGTGACCAGGATGGTGCTGGTTGGTTCAGGAACTGAACGGCTGAAGAGAAACAGCTCAACCCTTCAGCCAGCTTCAGGAAAATAACCAACAAAATTAAAGATCCCTCCCACTCCGGACATTCTCTTTCCTCCTCAATCAAGCAGGAGTTACAAAAGCCTGGGAGCAGGTGACAATAAGGCCAAGGACGCCTTCTACCTCACTGTTAACAGACTCGAATGCACCTCTTATTGAATAAAGATGAACTCTTGATCTGCCAATCTACCCATTTCTGGGCCTTGCATTTTATTTGTCTATCTGCACCACATTTTCTCTGCAAGAACAATATTATATTCTGTATTTGTTCTCATTCTTACTACCTCGAATTTCTCATGTATGGAATGATCTATCTGGATGGCACAAAAGCTTTTCGCCATATCGTGGCAAAGGCAGCACGACAACACTGCAGCACCAGTTCTAAGATCGGGGTTTAATTCGAGACGTTGTCTGTGAGGAGTTTGTACGTTCTTCCCGTGACTGCGTGGGTTTCCTCCAACATTCCAAAGACGTACAGGCCATGGTTAGTAAATTGTGGGAATGCAAGGAGCATGCTGACACTCGCGGGCTTCCCCCAGCACAATCCTCGCTGATCCGATTTGACACAAGCAACGCATTTCCTTGTAGGTTTCGATTCAGTGTGAAATAGTATCAGGGCAGAGAGGTTGAAATCGAGAGCAGAGATCAGGGCTTGGTCAGCTGAAGGTGAAGGCATGGTGGTGTAGCAGTTAGCCTAACCCTTCACAGCACCAACTGCAAGATTGAGTTCAATTCCCGCCACTATCTGCAAGGAGTTTGTAGATTCTCCCCTCTCCTCCGGGTGATCCAGTTTCCTCCCACATTCCAAAGATGTCCAGGTTAGGGTTAATAAGTTGTAGATATACTACACTGGTATCAAAAGTGTAGCGACACTAGCGGGCTGCCCCCAGCACATCCTTGCACAATGTTAGTGATTAACACAAACAATGCATTTCACTGTGTTTCAATGTACTTGTGACAAATAAAGCTAACCTTTAAAAATCCCTTTAAAATCTAGTGGGTAGAGACAGAACAGAGTACGCCAAACTCCATTCGACACTTAGCCCTCCAAAAATCAGACTTGAACAAGTAACCTTCTGACTCACAGCCCAGAGTGCAACCCCCACAGCCACGGCTAACAGAAACAACCAGCACCTTTGGGTGTTGGTTCTGTGGCCTTTTCTCTCCATACTCTATGCTGTACCTCACAACAACACAGAAGCCCACACTCTGCCACACTTCGAACAAAAAAAAAGTTCAATCATACTGACAAAGGCAGCATGCCGGCAGCTCTGCTCTAGTAGGTGTTTGAGAAGATTTGCTACGTCACCAAAGACCAGTTACAAATTTCCACAGAAGTACAATAAAGAGCATTCTAACTGATTATATGCACCTGGTATGGAGTCTCCAATGCACAGGAATGCAAGAAGATTTCAAGGTGGCAGCATTCATCATTAAGAATCCTCACCATCCAGGACATGCCCTCTTCTCATTGCTACTATTAGGGAGGAGGAACAGATCTCACCTTGTCAAGCAGCCTCAAGTGTGGCACCTGGTCAAAGGTCTTCTGAAAATCCAAGTAAATCAGCATCCACTGACTCTCCTTTGTTATTTCCTCAAAGAAATCCAATACATTTATCAGGCAAGATTTTCCGACAAGGAAACCATGCCGACTTCATGCCATTTTATAACGTACCGCCAAGTACCCCAAAACTTCATCCTTAATGATGGATTCTTGCCAACCACTGAAGTCAGGCTTACTGTCTTCACTTTCTTTCTTTTGTCTCCTTCCCTTCTTAAAGAGTGAGTGCACTGCATTTTCCGTGCCCTGTTCCTGATTGTTCTTGTACTACCTCAATGTACTCTGTAATGAATTGACCTAGAGCCATTTTATTAGTACACCTGTTAGATAATGTGAAAATCTAATCAGCCAATCATGTGCAACAACTCAATGCGTAAAAACATGCAGACATGAAGTTCAGTTGTTGTTCAGACCAAACAGCAGAATTGGGAAGAAATGTGATCCAAGTGACTTTGACCATGAAATGATTGTTGGTGCCAGTTGAGGTGATTTGAGTATCCCAGAAACTGTTGATTTCCTGGGATTTTCACACACAACAATCTCTACAGAGAATGGTGAGAAAAACAAAAACAAATCCAGTGAGTGGCAGTTCTGTGGGTGAACACGCCTTGTTCACAAGGGATATCAGAGGAGAATGGCCAGACTGGTTCAAGCTGGCAAGAATGCGACAATAACTCAAATAGCTACGTGTTAGAACAGTGGTGTGCAGAAGAGCATCTCTGAATGCACAACACATTGAACCTTGAAGAGGATTGGGCTACAGCAGAAGACCAGGAACATACACTCAGTGCCCACTTGATTAGGTACAGGAGGTATTTATGTGTATTTATTTTTTGACATACAGCATGGGTAGGCCGTCTGACCCTTCAAGCCACACTGCTTAACAATCCCCCAATTCAATCTGAGCCTAATCATGGGACAAATTACAATGAGCAACTAACCAACCAACTAGTAGATCTTTGGAGTGTGGGAGGAAACCGGAGCACCCAGAGGAAACCCACGCAGTCACGGGGAGAATGTACAAACTCCTGCCAGGCAGCGGTGGGACAGTATGCATGACAAGTTTCTCTATGTGCCTTTTGACGTGACAATAATAAGCCAAGGACGACAGGCTGAACTAGTTACTCTGGCTTTCCATTCAGAATGTCCTAGTCTCTCAGTCCAACACCATCTCCCAACCTTCCTGGAGTCAAGGAACCAGACCAAAACCAGGAAAATCAGTTTTTCCTCAGCCCCTTATCTTTCCCACCTATTACCTCCGAGATTCTTTCGTCATTCCCCCACCCACCCACCTGACTTCACCCATCACCTTCCAGCTTGTACTCCTTCTGCTCTCTCCACCTTCTTATTCTGGCTTCTTCCCCCTGCCTTTCCAGTCCTGATGAAGAGTTTCAACCTGGAACATCAGCTGTTTTTTCCCCATTTTCATAGATGCTGCTGAGCTCCTCCAGCATTTTGTGTGTTTTGCTGTGGGAACATCAGCGATGCCCTCCCAACAGTCCAGTGACAGTAAGTCTCTCACAGAGGGAGAAAGAACCAGCAGACAGATACCGCTGGGTGAGTGGGAGCACGCGGTTCACAGGAGGTCGTGGGATGGAGCTTGTTCGAACCCAGCCTCAGCCACGTAACTCAGGGAATAACACATCCAAGTAACAGACAGCTCGGCACCAAGGAATGACAGGGTATTCCACAACAGGGTATTCCCCCCTCTCTCTCTCCTCCCAATCCCCATTTCAGATACCCCTATTGTCGTAAACCCTTTTCTCACACACATTCTTTACAGTACCTTTCCTGTTGTTTTAATCTCTTTCCCACACTTTCAGCTTCTTGATTATTTTAATCTCCCTTCATTCTCTTCCCCTCTCAATATCGCTCTGCCTCTCTCCCCTCTCCCCAGCTTCATCCATTCCTCTTATACCCCTCCCTTTTCTTTCCTCCCTTCTCTCCTTTCTTCTTTCCCTCCTTCCACAATACACCATCTCTTCTTCACTTCCTTTCCTTTCTCGCCATCCGACTCCCTCTTCTCACCCTCTCCAACATCCCCCTCTCATTCCTGTCTCTCACCCAACTTCCTCCTTCCCCTCCTCCTCTCTTCCCTCCCTTTCAATCCTTTACTTTCTCATTCTCTCTTCCTTACCCTCCTCTCCTATACCTCTCCCTCCCTGAATCCCCCGTCTCTCTCTCTCTCCTTCTCCTATACCCTTTTCTCCCTCTCCTACACCGCTTGCTCCTCACTATCCCCACCTCCCAGTTCTGTCCTCCTATACCTCCTCTCCCCCACCAACCCTTCTCTTACACCTCTCCCCCGCTCCCTCTCCTACACACTTTCTCTGAGCAGGGTGGCGTTGCTCAATACACATCCCAGCAGAGCTGACAGCCGTGGTGTGCTCGGCCCCTGGGGTTAGGGGGGAATCTGTCCTCTTTGTCTGTATTTCCCGTCTCCTCCCTAATCCCCACCTTCCACCCACCCCACTGCAGACTTCACTGGAGAACTCCCCCATCCCCGGCCACCCTCCCCTCCTCCCCCCCCCCTCCTTTCACAACACCGGCCGTAGACAAAGGACATCGAACCGCCACCGGGACCGTCCCGAATCGCAACCGGACCCGCATTCCACCCCTCGCCAGCACCTCGGGACCCGGGCAAGCGTGGGAGGGAGTCACAGTTCGACCAGCAGCACCCACCCAGCCCCAGAACAGAAACAGACAGTCGAGCCCCGAGCCTTCCATTCAGAGAAAGACATCGCACCCCCGCCCCCCGTGCATTGCTTTGAAGGCAGAAGGAAGGGTACCCACCTCGGGTTGAGAGAGAGGCCCGTTCCCGTCGCCTCTGAGTCTTTAACCGTCTCTATTGTTTTGCTTGCATCCAGGGGGCAAGTTGTTCCGAGCCTCCCGACGCGGAGAGAGTTCCTGTATCCCTAGCCCACCAGACCCTGGTCTCTCTCCCTCTCTCTCTCACACACAGACTGGAGCAGTCCCCCCCCCCCCAGCGGCAGCTGGGTACAAGCCCTCCCGACTGTTCCTCCCACCCTACCTCTCCTCCCTTCAGGGCTCACCTCCACCTCAGCTCAGAACCTCCATGGCAGCAACCACAATAAACACCCCGCCTCCCGGCTCCCGGCTCCCGGCTCCACTAAGTGTTGGGACATTACCTCACTGACAGAGCCTACCAACCAGCCGGCAGGCGGAGAGGTGGAGAGGGACAGCCCCGTCCTAATCTTAACCCCTCACGTACCCTCTGCTTCTCCCCCCCACCCCCCCCACACGCTCTGGGAAAGGGGCTTCCAGGGAGGAAGGTGGGGTGGAAAGGACCGGGAACCAGGGAACCCTTCACTTGTAGAGAAAACACGACCTATTATTTCACAGTTTACCGCCCTGTGCATTATACAATCCTCTGAACCTTGCTTTCTTTCTTTCTCTCTCTCTCTCTCTCTCTCTCTGTTTAAATGGATCACTCCACAACAGACACGCTGGGAGACACAAGTCATTAACCATTTCCGTGCCGCTCTGTTTACACGCCAGATCCCCATCTACAGAACCAATCAACATGCACCGATGTATAGAAGCTATATTATGTATTTATATTTATTGTGTTTTTTTTACTTTCTCGTGTTCTTTATCTCAGTGTCTTTTTTCAATCCTGCACCGGATTCGGATTAACAATTCAGATACAAGGAAATCTGCAGATGCTGGAAATTCAAGCAACACAGGTAAAAAATGCTGGTGAACACAGCAGGCCAGGCAGCATCTCTAGGAAGAGGTACAGTCGACGTTTCGGGCCGAGACCCTTCGTCAGGACTAACTGAAAGAAGAGATAGATCCCTCCCACTTTCAAATCTCTTACTATCTCTTCTTTCAGTTAGTCCTGATGAAGGGTCTGGGCCTGAAATGTCGACTGTGCTGCTTCCTATCGATGCTGCCTGGCCTGCTGTGTTCACCAGCAGTTTTTGTGTGTGTTGCTGGGATCAACAATTGTTTCGTTCTCCTTTACACTGCACACTGGAAATGACATTAAACAATTTAGAATTTTCAATCTTTGGCCCACAGAGCCCAAACTGTCCTGCAGTCATGCAGAACTGAAACAGATTCACTTCCAGGTTCATTTAAGGACCCCCACCACCCAGGACATGCCCTCTTCCCATTGCTACCATCAGGAAGGAGGTACAGGAGCCTGAAGACAGACACTCAGTGATTCAGGAACAGCTTCTTCCGCTCTGCCATCTGATTTCTGAACAGTCCGTCAACACGACCGCACTGTTATTTACTCTCCTTTTGCACTACCTATTTAATTTATATATATTTTATAGTACGTGTAGCAGTGTACTGCTGCCGCAAAACAACAAATTTCATGATGCGTGTCGGTGATATGAAACCTGCTTCTGATTCTGCTTTATTTATTGATCACGTCTACTTTGAAGCATGCAGTGAAATCGCCCCAACAACCAACACAACCTTAGGATGTGAGGGAGGCAGCCCGCAAATGTCGCCACACTTTCCAGCGCCAACATAACACGTCCGCCACGTTCAGCAGAACAACGACAACGACACGACAAACCTTTACAATGCCATGATCAGGGCTCAATCCCCAATGCTGTCTGCTGTCTGTAAGGAGTTTGTATGTCCTCCCCGTTGACTGCATAGGTTTCCTCCGGGAGCTCAGGTCTGCTCCTACATTCCAAAGAAGCGTAGGTTAGGGTTAGTAAGTCATGGGCATATTATGTTGATGCCTGAAACATGACAACACTTGCAGCACCCCCCCCCCCCCGGTACATCCTCCGAATGCGTTGGCCGTTGACGCAAACAATGCATTTCACCATACGTTTCAATGTACATGTGACAAGTTCAAAGTAAATGCATTGTCAATGTGCGTTGCTGTCACCAGATACTCCTTTGAGATTCATTTTCTTACGGGCATTCTCAATAGAACAGAAAATACAACAGAATCCACGAAAAACTACACACGGCACAGACCGACAAGCAAACGAAGTGCAAATAAAAAAAAAGTAATTAAATAATTCTGAGAACATAAGTTGTAGAGTCCTTGAAAGTGAGTCTGTAGGTTGTGGAATCAGTTCAGTGTTGTGGTGAGTGAAGTTACCCACACTGGTTCTGAAGCCTGCTGGCTGAAGGACTGAACTATTCATGAACCTGGTAGTGTAGGACCTGAGGCTCCTGTACCTCCTTCTAGGTGGCAGCAGTACCAGAGAGCATGGTCTGAAAGGCAGGGTCTTTGATGGATGCTGCTTTGTAGATGTGCTCAATGGTGGGGAGGGCTTTGCCTGTGATGGCGTTCCCCACCATTGGGTATATCTACAAGGAGCTCAGACACAAGACTGTAGTATCCAACATCAAGAACCCCCATCACCCAAGCCATATTCTCTTCTCGCTACAGCCACCAGAAAGGAGGTACAGGAGTCTTTGGTCCCACAGATAAATCTACTCCTTATCTTTTACTTGTAGTGCAATCGGAAATAAAGTGCTAGAAAACACTGAAGTGACAATTACAGAAGATGCAGAATTAAGGATTGGAGAAGGTGGAACAATCATCGTGAAGGGGATGTGAACGAGGTGACTGGTTCAGAAGTTTGATAGCAGTGGGGGAGAATCTGTTCTTGAGTCTGGTCATCCAGGCAATCGGCCACTCTCATTTCTTGGATGAGTGTAGGTGACTCCTCCAATGAAGCCCTAGACTGATTCACTGAAGCTCCTCTCCACTTGAGAAGGTAAGGAACAGAAGCCAGAGCAGGCCACTCATCCCATTGTGCCTGCTGCCCCAATTCATAAAGTTCATTCAAGATTCACAATACAAGGTTGCTTATCATGATTCTCCATACCCAAGTGTAAAGGGGATCAAAATGATTGTTACTCTGAATATGATGCAGCATAAAAAAGACAATAACCACAAAGAACACAATGAAAGCAAAAAAAAACCCCACTATAAACATAAAATCCTTTAAAATACAATGTACAAGTAACTATTCTAGACAAAGACTGATTGTACCAGCATAAAGTGGTGTTAGGTGATGTGTCGGTAGTGGTGGTGGGGGGTGGTGAGATGGGTTAATGGTTAACGGATGGAGATGCTGATCAGCCTGATGGCTTGCGGGAAGACCATGGACGGTCTTTTACCTCGACGCCCCTGGACTGAAACCACACTGGTTACCAGTCTGGGAGATGTGGGTTCAAAAATACCAACGGGCAGATGGGGAATTTAAAACCAAGCCATGGATTAATTGTGGAATAAATTTATATTCTAGTCATGAAAATATTGATTGTTGTAAAATAAATTTGATTTATTAATCTCTCCCTTGGGACAGAGGGAGGAGGAAGGGACAATTTAGTTCCTTCGGAGTGTGGCGGATGGAGGATTAAGAGATCTCATGTCCAACAGGGGCACCAGCCCTCTCCGCCACATCGACAGGAACTGCTGACTCAAGAAGGCAGCATCTATCATCCAGGATCCCTGCCTTCCTGCAGCTCCCATCGGGCAGGAGGGACACAAGCCTGAAGCCCCACACCCCCAGGTTCAAGTAGTGCTATTTCCCTTCAACCATTCAGTTCTCCAACTGACACCTCAAGAAGGCGGCAACCATCGTTAAAGACCCTCACCATCTGTGACTTGCTCTCCTTTCATTCCTACCCTTGGGGAGGATTCACACGTAAGGATTTAGGAATAGCTTCTTCCCCTCTACCGTCAGATTTTTGAACAGTCCGTGTTCAATGACACGACTTCATTATTTGTTTTTTTCGCACTACACATTCATTTTGTAATTGATAGTAATTTTACGTTTGTATTACACTGTACTGCTGCTGTAAAATAACAAATTACATGCCATATACATCGGTGATAATACATCCAATTCCGAACTCTGAAGTAGCTGAGCGGTTTTGACACACAATGTTGACTGTCTATTTCCCTCCGCAGATGCTGCCTGGCCTGCTGAGTTCCTCCAGCACTTTCTTTGTTTTTTTCTCTGGATTCCAGCATCTGCAGTATCTTGTGGCTCCACTCAACCTTGTCTGCTCTGAGGCATCCAGTTACTTTGTCCATAGCGTTTATTGTCATGGCCTCCTCCTCAGCTGCAATTGCTCTGTGAATGCATGTATGTGGACAGGAAAGGTTTAGGGGGAAATGGGACACTAGCTCAGAAAGGCAACTTGGTTGGCATGGATGAGTTGGTCTGAAGGCCATGTTTCTGGTCTATTGAGTGTTTAGGTCTCTGAACATTGTCAACCCTCTGAATTGGCCCGTTTAGGGCTGGCATAGTCAGTAACCCACATCCTGTGGATAAATAAACACACATGTAGACAGTAGAGTCGGACTGGAGACAGTTGATCAGTAGACACAGTGGAATGAAATATGATCATAAAATACTGCAGAGAGTTGTGGACACGGCTCAGCACAGCACGGAAACCAGCCTCCCCTCCATGGACTCCATCTACGCTTCTCACTGGCTGATCAGCATCATCGAACATCCACCCACCCCAGACATTCTCTCTTCTTCCCTTTCTGATTGGACAGGAGATAAAAAAGCCTGAAAGCATGTACCACCAGGCTCAAGGACCACTTCTACCCCGTGGTTATCAGACTCGTGAATGGACCTCCTGCACGATAAGATGGGCTGTTGACCTCACGATCTACTTTGTTATGATCTTGCACCTTATTGTTCACCTCCACTGCACTTTCTCTGTAGCTGTTACACTTTTTTCTGAAATGTTACTGTTTTACCTTGTTCTGCCTCAATACACTGTGTAATGATTGGATCTGTATGAACAATATGCATGACAGGCTTCTCACTGTATCTCACCACATGTGACAATAATAAGGCAATTCCAATTCCTTAAAAAGGCTCATAAACAAGCCAGGATTTTATGTAGCCAAAAGCCATGTCATCTCAGGGTTAGTGAGCCATGGGGAGTTTCATAGCTGGACACAAGGCTGGTTTAGGATGTGTAAAACACATTGCCGACATCATTGACATTGCTAATATAGCTTTTAGTGAAATCCCTTGGATTTTAAACTAAATAAGGACCAAAGTCTGCACACTGACCATCTCTGGGGAGTATCACAAATATTGAATTTGTTTGTTTCTAAGCATATGCATGCACGGACCAGGATCAGCGTTAGATATCTCAGTCCCTGGAGCCCTGACTCACTACTCCACAAGCCCGTGGCTGTAACTGTCTACCCCCAGTAACCAATTCACCCCCAGACATATCTAGAACCTATCTCCATCTGTCTTAGAACAAACAACAGAAAATGTGCAGATGCTAGCAATCCAAGCAACACTCTCAGAATGCTGGAGGAACTCAGCAGGCCAGGCAGCATTGATGGAAAAGAGTACAATCAATGTTTCGGGCTGAGACCCTTCAGCAGGACTGGAGAGAAAAAGATGAGGAGTAGGAGTTAGAAGGTGGGAGGAGGGGACGGAGAAACATAACATGATAGGTGAAACTGGGAAGGGGAGGGGTGAAGTAAGGAGTTGGAAAGTTGATTGATGAAAGAGGCTGGGGAAGGGGGGATCTAACGGGAGAGGACAGAAGACCATGGAAGAAAGAAAAGGGGGAGAAGCACCAGAGGGAAGTGATGGGCAGGCAAGGAGACAAGGTGAGGGAGGGAAAAGGGGGTGGGGAACAGTGAAGGAGAGGGATCTATTATCGAAAGTTCAAGAAATCGGTATTCCTGCCATCAGGTAGGAGGCTACCCAGCTGGAACATAAGGCCTAAGTGTTCCTCCAGCCTAAGTGTGGCCTCATCACAATAGTAGAGGAGGCCATGGGGTTGACTTATTGGAATGGGAGTGGGAAGTGGAATTAAATTGGGTGGCCACTGGGAGATCCGCTTTTACTGGCAGACAGAGCATAGGTGCTCGATGAAGCATCTAATAATCTACATCAGGTCTCACCGATATACAGGAGGCCACACCGGGAGCACTGGACAGAGTCGATGACCCTAACAGACTCACAGGTGAAGTGTCACTTCACCTGGAAGGACTGTCTGGGGCCCTGAATGGTAGACAGGGAGGAGGTATAGGGGCAGGTGTTGCACTTGTTCTGCTTGCAAGGATAAGTGCCAGGAGGGAGATCAGTGGGGAAGGACGAACGGACAAGAGCAATCCGTGTGGAAAGCAGAAAGTGGGTGGGGGCGAGGGAAAGATGTGCTTGGTGGTGGGATCCCATTGAAGATGGCAGAAGTTCTGGAGAATTATGTGCTGGACGTGGAGGCTGGCAGGGTGGTAGTTGAGGACCCGAGGAACCCTATCCCTGGTAGGGTGGCAGGAGGATGGGATAAGAGCAGGCATGCATGAAATGGAAGAGATGTAGTTGAGGGCAGAGTTGATGGTGGAGGAAGGGAAGCCCCTTTCTTAGAAGAAGGAGGACATCTCCTTTGTTCTGAAATGAAAAGCCTCATCCTGAGAGCAGACTCGGTGGGGATGGAGGAATTGAGAGAAGGGGATGGTGTTTTTGCAGGTAACAGGATGGGAAGAGGTATAGTCCAGATAGCTGTGAGAGTCCATGGGTTTATAATACACATCTGTAGATAAGCTGTCTCCAGAGAAAGAGACCGAGAGATCGAGAAAGGGAAGGGAGGTGTCGGAAATGGACCAGGTAAACTTGAGGGCAGGGTGGAAGTCGGAGGCAAAGTGGTGAAGTCAATAAGTTCAACATAGGTGCAGGAAGCAGCACCAGTGCAGTCATCGATGCAGCATCAGAAAATTGGGGGGGGGGGGGTTCAGCCACCAGTCATCAATGTAGCATAGGAAAATTGGGGGGGGGGCGGTTCAGCCACCAGTCATCAATGTAGCATAGGAAAATTGGGGGGGGGCGGTTCAGCCACCAGTCATCAATGTAGCATAGGAAAATTGGGGAGGTGGGGTCAGCCACCAGTCATCAATGTAGCATAGGAAAATTGGAGGGGCGGGGTCAGCCACCAGTCATCAATGTAGCATAGGAAAATTGGGGGGGGGTCAGCCACCAGTGTACCATTTTTCTGAAGAATATTTAAAGGCACTTCTTCCGTCACTCTCAAAGGAAAAGAGTTCCAAAGATAGACTTCAGAAGGTTGAACTTGAGGGCACAATATAGGGTTAAAGACTAGCAGTGTGGAGCTCCATGTCTATGGGTCGCTCAAAGTTGCCATACTGCTTGCTGGTGAAGTTAAGAAGGCGTATTGTTTGTGGGTCTTCATTAGTCAGGGGATTGAGTTCAAGAGCCACGTGGTAATGTTGCAGCTCTATAAAGTCCTGGTTAGACCACACTTACTGTGTTCAGTTCTGGTTGCCTCATTATAGGAAGGATATGGAAGCTTTAGAATGGGTGCAAAGGAGATTTACCAGGATGCTGCCTTGATTGGAAAGCGAGTCTAATGGGGTAGATTGAATGAGTTAGGGGTTTTCTCTCTGGTGTGAAAGAGGATGAGAGGTGACTTGATAGAGGTGTACAATATGATAAGAGGCATAGATTGTGGATAACCAGAGACTTTTTCCCAGGACAGAAATGGCTTATAGGGGAGGACACAATTTTAAGGTGATTGGAGAAAAGTAAAGGGAGGAGGTCAGAGGTAGGTTTTATACAGAGAATGATGAGTGTGTGGAATGATTTGCCAGTGGTGGTGATAGAAGCCGATAGCGTACCTGCGGGGCATTTAAGAAACTCTTAGATAGGCACATAGCTGAAAGAGAAACGTGGAGCATGTGGGAGAGAAGGTTTAGATTGATCTTAGAGTAGATTAAAACATTGGCACAATACTGTAGGTCGAAGGGCCCGTACTGTGCTGTAATGTTTTATGTATTATATGCACACACATACTGTATGTCTGATCCCTCAAGCCCTGATTCCCCATTCCATCAGGCTCAAGCACAGTTATAAGACTATTGAATTGTCCCCTAGTGCAATAAGATGGACTCTTGGCCTCACCATCTACCTCGTAAAAGCCTTGCACCTTATTGCCTGCCTGCCCTGCACGTTCTCTGCGTGCTTCACTTTATTCTACATTCTGTTATTGTTTTCCCTTCTACTCCCTCAGTGCAACGATGTGAAGAGCCTTGGCTCAAGACACTGGCTGCTTATTCTTCTTCACACACGCTGCCTGACCTGCTGAGTTCCTCCATTATTTTGTGTGTGCTACTCTGGATTTCCAGTATCTGCAGAACCTCTTGTGTTTATGATATAGTAAAATAGTCCGTATGAACAGTAATGCAAGGTAAGTTTACTCTGTCCCTCGATGCATAACACAGTAAAAAAACAATTTACCAATTTTATCTGTCATTCTTTTGGGCAGAAGAACGCAGATCATAGCACTTCACTGTACAGAACCAGATCTCCTCCAATACTCCCACCTCTGGTTCTTTCACCAATTACTTTCTATTACCATAAATTTTATTTTATTTCCAGATATAGTGCAGTAACTGGTCCTCCCGACCCAACAAGTCCAGACTATGCAGTTACACACATAACCTACTGGTCTGTATGTGTTTGGAATGTGGGAGGAAATCTATGCGTTCATGGGAGACCATACAAACTCCTTACAGGACGTGACGGGAATTGAACCTAGGTTACTGGTGCTGTAACAGTGTTACACTATCTGCTATGCTACCGTGCCGCTCCCACTTTTTTAAAGAGCAAGAACACATTTGGTGCTTTGAAGTTGAAAGATTGGGGAAATGGCTCACCATTGTGATGAAACTCATCTCTCCCTCCAACTAAAGAAATTGTAGTTTATAATACAATTTGTGATATATTTGTGTTTATAATACAGTTTGTGATATATAAGCCAAATGGCATGCATCTGTTCATTGGTCAGGAGGTCACAAGGCAGCTGTATACCCAGACATGACAGAAAGGATGTGGAGGTTTCAGCGAGGGTGCAGAAGAATTTCAGCAGGACTGGAGATCATGAGCTGTAATGAGAGGTTGAAGAAACTTGTGTTATTTTCTCTGGAGAGTCGGAGGCTGAGTGGAGACATGACAGAAGCTTATAAAATTATGAGAGATATAAATAGGGTAGAATCCTTTCAAAGGTAGAAGCTACAGAAAGTTGTAGAATTAGTCAGCTCCATCATGGGTACTAGCCTCCGTAGTATCGAAGACATCTTCAAGGAGTGTTGCCTCAGAAAGGCAGCATCCATTATTAAGGACCTCCATCACCCAGGACATACCCTCTTCTCATGGTTACTGTCAGGAAGGAGGTACAGAAGCCTGAAGGCACACACTCAGAGATTCAGGAACAGCTTCTTACCCTCTGCCATCTGATTCCCAAATGGAGATTGAACCCAAGAACAATACTCACTTTTTTTTTATTTGCACTATTTGCACTATTTGCACTATTTGCACTAAAGCTGGGTGGCAGTGTGAAATGTGAGGAGGATGTTATGAGAATGCAGGGTGACTTGGACAGGCTGGGTGATTGGGCAGATGCATGGCAGGTGCAGTTTAATGTGGATAAATGTGAGGTTATCCACTTTGGTGGTAAGAACAGGAAGGCAGATTATTATCTAAATGGAGTCAAGTTAGGAAAAGGGGAAGTACAACGAGATCTAGGTGTTCTTGTACATCAGTCACTGAAAGCAAGCATGCAGGTACAGCAGGCAGTGAAGAAAGCTAATGGCATGCTGGCATTCATAACATGGTGAATTGAGTCCAGGAGCAAAGAGGTCCTTCTGCAGCTGTACAGGGCCCTGGTGAGACCACACCTGGAATATTGTGTGCAGTTTTGGTCTCCAAATTTGAGGAAGGACATTCTTGCTATTGAGGGAGTGCAGCGTAGGTTCACAAGGTTAATTCCCGGGATGGCAGGACTGTCATATGTTGAAAGATTGGAGTGACTGGGCTTGTATACTCTGGAATTTAGAAGGATGAGAGGGGATCTGATTGAAACATATAAGATTATTAAGGGATTGGACATGCTGGAGGCAGGAAGCATGTTCCCACTGATGGGTGAATCCAGAACCAGAGGCCACAGTTTAAGAATAAGGGGTAGGCCATTTAGAACGGAGTTGAGGAAAAACTTTTTCACTCAGAGAGTGGTGGATATATGGAATGCTCTGCCCCAGAAGGCAGTGGAGGCCAAGTCTCTGGATGCTTTCAAGAAAGAGATAGATAGAGCTCTTAAAGATAGCAGAATCAAAGGTTATGGGGATAAAGCAGGAACTGGATACTGATTGTGGATGATCAGCCATGATCACAGTGAATGGCGGTGCTGGCTCGAAGGGCCAAATGGCCTACTCCTGCACCTATTGTCTATTGTCTATTTTTAATTAAACTAATTAATATTATATATATACATACACTGTATACACCATTTATTTTTTTCTAAATGTATTGTGTATTACAATGTACTGTTGCCACTACGTTATCAAATTTCACAACATGCAAGAAAATACTTAAGAAAGAAATCAGGGGGGTTAAAAGAAGACATGAGGTTGCCTTGGCAGTCAAAGTGAAGGATAATCCAAAGAGCTTTTACAAGTATATTAAGAGCCAAAGGATTGTAAGGGATAAAATTGGTCCTCTTGAAGATCAGAGTGGTCGGCTTTGTGCGGAACCAAAGGAAATGGGGGAGATCTTAAATAGGTTTTTTGCGTCTGTATTTACTCAGGAAGCTGGCATGAAATCTATGGAATTGAGGGAATCAAGTAGTGAGACCATGGAAACTGTACAGATTGAAAAGGAGGAGGTGCTTGCTGTCTTGAGGAAAATTAAAGTGGATAAATCCCCGGGACCTGACAGAGTGTTCCCTCGGACCTTGAAGGAGACTAGTGTTGAAATTGCGGGGGCCCTGGCAGGAATATTTAAAATGTCGCTGTCTATGGGTGAAGTGCCGGAGGATTGGAGAGTGGCTCATGTTGTTCCGTTGTTTAAAAAAGGATCGAAAAGTAATCCGGGAAATTATAGGCCGGTGAGTTTAACGTCAGTAGTAGGTAAATTATTGGAGGGAGTACTAAGAGACAGAATCTACAAGCATTTGGATAGACTGGGACTTGTTAGGGAGAGTCAACATGGCTTTGTGCATGGTAGGCCATGTTTGACCGATCTGTTGGAGTTTTTCGAGGAGGTTACCAGGAAAGTGGATGAAGGGAAGGCAGTGGATATTGTCTACATGGACTTCAGTAAGGCCTTTGACAAGGTCCCGCATGGGAGGTTAGTTAGGAAAATTCAGTCGCTAGGTATACATGGAGAGGTGGTAAATTGGATTAGACATTGGCTCGATGGAAGAAGCCAGAGAGTGGTGGTAGAGAATTGCTTCTCTGAGTGGAGGCCTGTGACTAGTGGTGTGCCACAGGGATCAGTGCTGGGTCCATTGTTATTTGTCATCTATATCAATGATCTGGATGATAATGTGGCAAATTGGATCAGCAAGTTTGCTGATGATACAAAGATTGGAGGTGTAGTAGACAGTGAGGAAGGTTTTCAGAGCCTGCAGAGGGACTTGGACCAGCTGGAAAAATGGGCTGAAAAATGGCAGATGGAGTTTAATACTGACAAGTGTGAGGTATTGCACGTTGGAAGGACAAACCAACGTAGAACATACAGGGTTAATGGTAAGGCACTGAGGAGTGCAGTGGAACAGAGGGATCTGGGAATACAGATACAAAATTCCCTAAAAGTGTCGTCACAGGTAGATAGGGTCGTAAAGAGAGCTTTTGGTACATTGGCCTTTATTAATCGAAGTATTGAGTATAAGAGCTGAAATGTTATGATGAGGTTGTATAAGGCATTGGTGAGACTGAATCTGGAGTATTGTGTTCAGTTTTGGTCACCAAATTACGGGAAGGATATAAATAAGGTTGAAAGAGTGCAGAGAAGGTTTACAAGGATGTTGCCGGGACTTGAGAAACTCAGTTACAGAGAAAGGTTGAATAGGTTAGGACTTTATTCCCTGGAGCGTAGAAGAATGAGGGGAGATTTGATAGAGGTATATAAAATTATGATGGGTATAGATAGAGTGAATGCAAGCAGGCTTTTTCCACTGAGGCAAGAGGAGAAAAAAACCAGAGGACATGGGTTAAGGGTGAGGGGGGAAAAGTTTAAAGGGAACATTAGTGGGGGCTTCTTCACACAGAGAGTGGTGGGAGTATGGAATGAGCTGCCAGACGAGGTGGTAAATGCGGGTTCTTTTTTAACATTTAAGAATAAATTGGACAGATACATGGATGGGAGGTGTATGGAGGGATATGGTCCGTGTGCAGGTCAGTGGGACGAGGCAGAAAATAGTTCCGCACAGCCAAGAAGGGCCAAAAGGCCTGTTTCTGTGCTGTAGTTTCTATGGTTTCTATGGTTTCTATATGCCGGTGATAATAAACCTGATTCTGAAATGTCAAATACTAGCGGATATGCATTTAGGGTGAGAGGGGAAAGTGATGAGAGAAAAGGAGCTGAGGGAAAGGTGAAGAATGATTGCAATGTTAGCATTCATTTGGAGAGGACTAGAATATAAAAGCAAGGATGTGATGCTGAGGCTTTATAAGGCTGTGGTCAGACCACACAGAATATTGTGAGCAGTTTTGGGCCCCTTATCTAGGAAAGATGTCAGGGTCAAGAGGAGGTTCACAAGAATGATGCCAGAAATGAAAGGGTTAATGCATGAGGAGTGTTTGATGGCACTGGACCTGTACTCGCTGGAGTTTAGAAGAATGAGAGGGGACCTCATTGACACCCATCCAATATTGAAAAGCTTGGATAGAGTGATTGTGCAGAGGGTGTTTCCAATAGTTGGAGAGTCTAGGACCAGAGGGCACAGCCTCAATGAACTCCTTCAGACTAGAGATGAGGAGGAATTTCTTAAGCCAGAGGGTGGTGAGTCTGTGGAATTGATTGCCACGGATGGCTGTGGAGGCCAAGTCATTGGGTATATTTAAAGTGGAGGTTGATAGGTTCTTGATTAGTAAAGGTGTTAAAGATTACAGGGAGAAGACAGAGAATGAGGTTGAGAGGGATAATAATTTGGCCATGATGAAATGGCAGAGCATACTTGATTGGCCAAATGGCCTTATTCTATTCCCATGTCTAATGGTTGAATAGTCTTAAAGGAGATGTGCAGGTGGGTTTTACACAAACAGTGGCAGGTGCCCAAAATGCGCCGGCAGGGGTGATGTTGGGAGCTGGCACAACAAACACAAGAGATTCCGCAGATGCTGCAGAGCTTGAGTAACACACAGAACTCAGCAGGTCATTCAGCATCTATGGAGAGAAATAAACAGCGAACGCTTTGAAACCAAGACCTTTCGTCAGAACTCAATAAGTGGTTTTAAAAAGTCATTAGACAGACATAGGAATATGCAAGGAATGGGGGATTATGATTGTGTACAAACAGAAGAGATTTAGATAATCTGGCATCATGGTGAGCACTGACTTTGTAGGCCAAGTGGCCTGTTCCTCATCTGTAATGTTCTACAGTGCATTCTATTTCTGTTTTGCATTAGTTATACACTTCGGACTAGTTGCCAGGTACTTAGCAGTAGATCTAATCAGGAACTGGCCAGAAGGGTAATAAATTGCAAAGGACTTGGCTCAATATTGACTGCTTGCGAGCAAGAATTACTCAGTTATTGAGCCACTCAGGAAATAATCATAGCTCAGTCTTCGGTGAATGAAAGGCATAATGTCTTTTCCTATTGAAAGGCTTTATCCATTGGCACCGAGCCAATCAGGTGGCATACGGGAGGGGAGAGAGTAAATAAGATCCGGTATTTATAACAGAACCTGCAAGCTGTCAATAAGATTGAAAGAGTGCAGAGAAAATTTACAATTATGTTGCCAGGACTTGAGGAGCTGAGTTATAGGAAAAGGCTGAATAGGGTTGGACTTCATTCCCTGGAGCGTAGGAGAATGAGGGGAGATTTGATCGGTATACAAATTTATGAGGGGTATAGATAGGGTGAAAGCAGACCTTTCCTACTGAGGTTGGGTGAGACTAGAACTAAAGGTCATGGGTTAAGGGTGAAAGGTGAAATGTTTAAGAGAAATCTGTTAACTTAGTGCGAGTGTGGAATGAATTGCTGGAAGTGGTGGATGAGGGTTCATTTTCAACATTTAAGAGAAGTTTGGATAAGTACATGGATGGGAGGAGTATGGAGGGTAATGGTCCAGATGCAGGTGAATGGGACTAGGCAGTTTGGCAAGGACTAGATGGGCCAAAGGGCCTATTTTTGTGCTGTAGTGTCTATAACTCTCTCCAACTTTGTGGTAATGCTTGTTGCATTTTTGGTTTCCAGAATTTAATCAGTGGATAATTAAGCTGTCAACTATTGCACAGAAATGCCTCGCATCTCTGTCCAAGACCATGTTTGATTTTTATTTAAGGGACACATATTGTTCCAAATTAAATGGGATAAAAGTCTTCTTCCCAGGGTGGAAATGGCTAATAGGAGGGGGCATAATTTTAAGGTGATTGGAGGAAAGTATAGGGGGATGTCAGAGGTGGGTTTTTTACACAGAGTGGTGGGTGTGTGGAACTCCCTGCCAGGGGCGGTGGGAGAGACAGACACGTTAGGGACATTTATAAAACTGTTAGATAGGCATATGGATGATAGAAAAATGGAGGGCTATGTAGGAGGGAAGAGTTAGATTGATCTTAGAGTAGGTTAAAGGGTTGGCACAACATTGTGGGCTGAAATTATTGTGCTGTAATGTTCTGTGTTCTAAATTTTGTTATTGTAGTGTTGTACAATGGCTTCCAGTGAGAATGGGATGGTTTGAGGAGATGTCTGAAGTGATCCCCTCGGGATTGCTGGTTAGACCGGGAGGCACAGACCAAATGTGTGACAGCTGTCTGCCTGGGAATGTCCTGCTGAAGGATCTCTCCCTCCAGAGACACACTGTGTTCCTCCAGCATTTTGTGTGTGTTGTTCTGGATTTCCAGTTTCTGCAGAGATTTATATATAAATTAAATGAGTGGTGCAGAGAGAAGAACAAAATGGTGCGGTAGTGTTCATGGGTTGGTTCTTTGTCCGTTCTGGAATCTAATGGTGGAGGGGAAGAAATTGTTCCTGAAACGCTGAGGAACAATTCTGCCTCTTGATCCGCATTCCAGCATCTTTTGCACCTCTTTCCCATCCATTTGCTTAACTTTAATGATGTGCACAAAGCGGACTGGATGGGTGCTCGGGACTGGGATAAGGCAGTGTGGGGTTTAGGAGATGAGCTCTAATATGCTACTGGAGGAGGTTGGACTACCACGGCCAAAGCTAGGCTGGTGTGGTAGCGTAGCACATAACACTTTACACCCCCAGCGATCTGGGTTCGACTCCTGTAAGGAGCTTGTATGTTCTCACCGTGACCGCATGGGTTTCCTCTGGGTGCTCGGGTTTCCTCCCACATTCCAAAGACAGGGTGAGTGAATTGTAGGCGTGCCATGTTGGGATTGGAAGTTTGGTGATACTTGCGGGCTGCCCTCAACACGTCTCCAGGCTGTGTTGCTCATTGACATAAAATAACATATTTCACTGTATATTTTTGATGTGTTGATGTACTTTGGCAGATCAAGTTTATCTTTAAATCATTGGTGGGTTCACTGTTCATACTGCTGGGCGCCACCTCCCTCTAGTGGCAAAGATGAGAACTGTACCACAATTCACCCATGACACCCATCCAGCAAAGCAACACCCAAAATGCTGGAGGGACGGCAGATCAGGCAGCATTTAAGGAGGAGAGTAAACACTCAACATTATGAACTGAGACTCTTCATCAGAACCACCCCAACCACTGAGGATGTGGAAATTCAGTCCACTGGGTCTCTGCCTGTACAATGTTTACAAATCAGCTTTATTATCGCTGACAGATGGTGAAATTAGTTTGGCAACAGCAGTGCAGTGCAAGACATAAAGATATTACTCTGTTACAATTAGAAAAATAAGAGATGAATATATAGTGACAAAATGGTGAGGGAGTGTTCATGGACCGTTCAGAAATCAGGTGGCGGGGGGAAGAAGCTGTTCCTAAAACATTGAGTGTCTCTCTTCAGGTTTCTGTAACCACCCCCCACCCCCCCCCCCGCAGCAAGTTTCCTGCTGCCCCTCACCACCATCTTGTTTTAGTTGTTCTGGCCTCTACAGGCACCATTCATTTTGTGTGAACATTACTTCCTGTGTACAAGTTGGTTTTCATATCGTTTCCTGGATGGATTAATTTTGATTTGGTTTGAAGCACATGGTAGAAAGGCACACATCTCCATACTCTATTTGCTCTTGAAACAGCAGTATCTGAGAGTTTTAAGTTTTGGTTAATATTGGTAAAGAGTTAGCCAATAGATTTTGAAGGAAGTGTTATGTTTATTGTTTATTTTTACCAAGATATTGTTGCCCCACTCTCGGTTACATGGCATACTTATAGAGTGTTGTGTATATGTGTTAGCTTGGTTAACACCAGTTGTGACAATAATCAACAGCATTAGTATATTCAGGTGCACAACGATTCTGTATTGAAATTAATACATATTTCACTTTCTGTAGGTTCAAAAGTAATAGACCTCATTAAAACACTGAAGAAAGCTTCCATCTCAGGTGAATTTTGAGAACTCGTTACATAGTTGTGTACATATGCATGGAGAGGACAGTAAACGACTTCATTCCAGTACAGAAAAACACAAAGGAATGCAAGAGGCTGCAGAGAGTAGTGGACACAGCTTGGTCCATCACAAGCACAGCCCACCCGCCCCATCAATGACAGCATCTACAGGAGGTACTGCATCACAGACCCTCACCACCCGGGCTATGCCATCTCCTTGCAGCGACCATTGGGCAAGACGTCCCACACCACCAGGTCCAAGAACATCTACTTCCCCTTATCTGTTCAGCTCTTGAACCAACTGCTCAACCCTAACCACTACAGTTCAGCCACGCTACGACCACTTTGACCAGTTTGCATTGAAGTAGACTTCCTTCTTGTTCTTGCTTGTAAATATTATGTTTCTGTTTTTCTTGTGAATCCTTTTTGTCTGGTGCCATGTGCCTGTGACACTGCAGCAAGCAGTTATTTCATTGTACCTGTGCACATATCAATTCTGAACTGATTTTACTCTACCATGACTTATGCTTTTCCCCTGTCAAACCTATTCTCCTACCTTCTTCCCATAACCTTTAATGCTTCTAATAAATTCTATTATATTTCTTTATTTTCCTGTAAATGCCTGCCAGTAAATGAATCTCAGGGAAGTATATGGTGACATTTACCGTACACACTTTGAAGATAAATGTACTTTGACTTTGAAAAGTACGGGGATGAGATAAGTTCAGTGGGATGTGGGCCAAATGCAGGTTGGTACCTCAGTCAGCATGTACGAGTTGGGCTGAAGGGCCTGTTTGTGTGCTGTATGACTCAATTTATCAGTAAATGTCAGACATGGAGCAGCTACATTGTGAACAGCAACACAGGGTTTTGTGATCATGTTGACCTGTGATCCAATCCTGTTTGTTCAATTTCTTAGCATTTAGAAGGTACAGAAGTCTCAGGAACAGTTACTTTCCTACAACCATCAAGTTCTCGAACGGACCTGCACAACCCTAGCAATGAAACTGCAGACCACCTCCACAGACTACATCTTTAAAATCAGAATCAGGTTTATTATCACTGACAAACCTTGTCAAATTTGTTGTTTTGTGGCAGCAATACAGTGCAATGCATAAAATATGCTATCAACTAAATTAAGAAATCCATGTAAGAAAGTAGTGCAAAAAGTGAGCAAAAATAGTGAACATAAACACACAAGATTCTGCAGATGCTGGAAATCCAGAGCAACACACACAAAAATGCTGGAGGAGCTCAGCTGGTTGGGCAGCGTCTATGGAGAGGAACCAACAGCTGACATTTCGGGCTGAGACCCTTCATTAGGAAAATAGTTCGTGGACTGTTCAGAAGTCCAAAGAAGCTGTTCCTAAAATGATGAGCGTGTGTCTTTAGGCTCCTAAACCTCCTCCCTCATGGTAGCAATGAGAGGAGTGCATGACCTGGGTGATGGGGGTCCTTAATGATGGATGCTGCCTTTCTGAAGATGTCGTCGATACTGGGGAAGCTAGTGCCCGTGATGGAGCTGGTGGAGTTTACAACCGGCTTTTTCCGAGCCTGCGCATTGGAGCTCCATACGAGACGGTGAAGCAACCCAGTCAAAATGCTCTCCATGTTACACCTGTAGAAATTTGCCAGAATCTTGCTCTGCGCAGCCTGCTTCTCCTTTTTTTTAAACTGAATGATGTAATTTGTATTTTGTACCTACCTGCTTGTGACGCTGCTGCCGGTTGTTCATTTAACCCATACCTCACCGTACTTGTGCACTTGAAAATAAACCCGACCTGAGTAGACTCTACCCACCCTGGACGTTTTCCCTTCTACCCCCACTCACCGGGAAGATGAAAAGATGTCCCACCAGGCTCAAGGGCAGCTTCTACCCAACGTTATAAGACTCTTAACCTCACAGTCTACCTTGTTAAGACCTTACACTTGTTCAATAACTTTTATACTTTATTCTGCATTGTTGTTATTTTGCTTTATTCTGGCTCAATGCACCGTGTAATGATTTGATCTGTATGAACATGAATACAAGACAAGTTATTGACCGCTACCTGGGTACGTACTCTGTGACAATAATAAACGAGTTTACCGATTCCATTCTACACCATCATGACCTTGTAGCTTATCGTCTGCCTGCACTGCACTGCACTTTCTCTGCAACTGCGACACTTTATTCAGCATTCTGTCATTGTTTCTACCACCGGTCAGCCCAAGGCTTTACAGCGCCAGCTGCAAGAGCAGGGGTTCAACTCTCACCCCGGCCTGTAAGGAGTTTGTACATTTTCCTTGTGACTGAGTTGGTTTCCTCAGGGTGCTCCTGTTTCCTCCCACATTCCAAAGACGTAGGGGTTAGGGTTAGGCGTGTGGGCATGCCATGTTGGTGCCTGAAGCAAGGCCACAGTGGTGGGCTGCTCCCTGCACATCATTGTTGCTTTTTACTGTATGCTTATGAGAAAAGCTAATCATATCAGTATAATGAACCATATGGATGACTTACAAAGTCAGGTTTATCACTATTGTGCAGTACGTATGCAATAGTAAACCTATACCCTTATGCTCTACCACTGTGCACACAGACATACAGGAAAAAGCAGAGGCAGCAGGTGGAAGTGGAGGTTTAATACAAGTGTTCACATCTACAAAAGAGAAATGGTTATCAGAGACAGGAAGATCACCAGGGCAGAGAGGCTGCCACAGAACCAGGTGAGTGATGGGAACCCGATTTTACCCACTGCGGCGTCGCAGCCTGGAAGGATATAATAGCATAGAAGAAGTAAGAAAAGAAGGCCATTTTGTCTCTTGCAAGGGACTATCATTCAGTAAAATGACTGCCCTTTCACCTCTGTGTCTCTTTCCACATCTCCTGATTCCCACAACGTCCAAACATTTTTTTTTGACATCTGTGATTGAGGCTCCACAATTCTTCTGCACTAAGTATTCCAAAGACTCACTGTCCTCCACATGAAGGAACACCATTCATTTCTGTCTGAATTTTGAGTCAGTGGCTCGTTGCTATTGACGACCAGGTCATTAGCTCCACCTCTAACCCCTCAGGCCCTGTCAGAATTCACTTCAATGAGATCACAATATGTTCATCTAAAGTCAGAGTATAGACCCCATCTCTCTTCCTGGAACAGACAGGGGGGTCACTCAGACAGAGGGGCCACCGAATTAAAATATGGCGCACCAGAAACCCATCCAGTGAAACTTTACTGTACTCCTATTTCAAGGAGCCAAATTGGGACGGCACAGAGATTAGCGTAACATTATTACAGCGTCAGTGACCCAGGTTCAGTTCCTGCCACTGTCTGCAAAGAATTTGTACATTCTCCCCGTGACCTTGCAGGTTTCCTCCGACATCCCAGAGATGTACAGGTTAGTAGATCAATGGGCCACGTGTGTAATTGGGTGGCATGTTTGGATAGAAGGGCCTGTTAATGTGCTGTGTCTCTAAATGAAATAAAGATTCAAGAGGAACTTCAATAGGACCTTGTTAAGAGACCAAACTTTCATAGATGAGAAGAAAGATCTTAGCAGATGGAGGGCATCTCTTTCAAGTAACTTGATGGGCTGAATAGACTTCTGTATTAAATGCTCACCTTTTCTACTAAATTAACTATAGGAAGCTCTTATACACCTGCTCTACCCCGAAACCATTGCTATAAATGGTAAGAAAATATAATTTTCCATGAAATTTTATTCAGATACTTTTAACTCCCTGAATTCTGGTACAGTGACGTAGTTGGCCGGTGTACCATCACACCCTGTATGGAGGTAGTACAGAAGAGATTTACCAGGTTGCTGCCTAGATCAGAGAGCATGTCTTATGAGGTTAAGTTGAGTGAGCTCAGGCTTTTCCCTTTGGAGTGAAGGAGGATGAGAGGTGGCTTGACAAAGGTGCACAAGATAATAAGAGGCATGGATAGAGTGGACAGCCAGTGACTTTTACCCAGGGCAGAAACAACAAATAGGAGGGGGCTTAATTTTAATGTGGTTGGAGAAAAGCATAGGAGGGGTGACGTTAGAAGTAGGAGTTTTTACACAGAGAGTGGTGGGTATGTCGAACATACTGCCAGGGATGGTGGTCGGTTCATGGCTGGTGCTTGGTTTGTGGGGGAGCGGGGTTCCTTGATCAAGGTGATTTGATTAGTTGGCTTGCCTATCAGCAGGTTGGTGTTGCTGGTTCTGCAGGATTAGACCCTGGGGGAGAGGGAAATAGACTACCACCACCTCCCACAAACCCCCAGTGTCCAAGCCCACATTAAGTCCTATTTTCCCACCACTCCTACTCCTGACCCACACCAATCCTTGGTCTTGTCCTCCTTTGCTGTCTATGCCCCTCCCTTCCTCTGTAACCTCCTCTTGCCCCTACAACCCTACTCTCCTCCAATCCAGGGCAGCACGGGAGCCTAGCGGTTAGCATAATGCTTTACAGTGTCAGAGTTCGGGGTTCAACTCTGTTCATCTTTAAGGAGTTTGTACGTTTTCCCCATATCTGCGCGAGCTTCCTCTGAGTGCTCTGGTTTCCTCTCACATTCCGCTGATGTACGAGTTAGTGTTAGTGAGCTTGGGCATGCTGTGTTAGCGCTGGAAGCTTGGCGACACTAGAACATCTTCAGACTATGTTGGCCATTGATGCAAAACACTGCATTTTACTGTAGGTTTCAATGTACGTGTGACAAATAAAGTTAATCATTACCTCTACCCTGGACACAGACCAATCTCTGTTCTGTCCTCACAACTCTTCCACTATCTTTGCCCCTCCTTTTGTCTGTCACCTCCCGAGCCCTACAACCCTTCGCGATCTTTACTCCCATCTAGTCCTGGCCTTCGGCTCTTCCCCAAGTTTGGTCACTGTGCCTTTGGTGGCCGCATCTCTGGCTACCAGAGCCTCGAGCCCCGGCATCCCCTTTGCATCTCCTTGTTTAGCCACCCCTTTAAAGCCCACCCTGCTTTAGTTATTCCTCTGACATGGGCCGATGACTGAAAGAGTTGAAGGGAACCCGAGCAGGAATCTTCTTCACTCAGAAGGTAGTGTGAGAGTGGAACAAGCTGCCAGCTAGAATGCCAGACGCAGGTTCCACTGCAGCATTTAAGAGAAGTTTGGATAAGTACATGGATGGTGGGTGGGTGGGAGGGAGGGATAGGACCCAGGCTCATTTTTTTAATATAGAGAGAGGGGTGGCTGGATGGAACATGCTGCCAGGGGTGGTGGTAGAAGTAGACACATTAGGGGCATTTAAGGGACTCTTAGATAGGAACATGGCTGTTAGAAAAATGGAAAGACGTGTGTGAGGAAAGAGTTAGATTGATCTTAGAGTAGGTTAAAATGTCAGCACAACATTGGGGGTTACAGCCTGTGCTGTACTGTGTTGTACTGTTCTATGTTCTACGGGGTGTCCTTCACCCCTAACCTGGTGTGGGTGGGACTGAGGTGGAACCACCAGTCTCTTGAAGTGACCTCAGAGTGCTGGGAGTGAGTACAGAGTGCCTGACCACTGCATCACTTTGGCACTGAAGAAAAATGAAATTCCCCTTCCCACCTCACAGCCCCCTCCATCTCCAGATCGAATCATACAGCACCAAAACAGGCCCAACGGCTTCATGCCACCCAAAAAGCACATCCAAGTTCGTTCCATTTGCCCACATTCCATTTACTGCCATAGCGTTACGCTAACTGCTCTTCTTCCATGTTGCCCGCTCAGAGAAACTGGGTAAATGAGTGGCTGTTGGTTGGCGTAGACTCGATGGGCTGAAGTAACATGATTGGATGCTGTATCTTCCCACAACTCTGAGCCAGAGGAGGGAGGGAGGATTGATAGAGGGTGTTGGCAGTAGGAACACCACGCAGAGGGAGCAAATGGCCATTCTGAGGCTGTAAATTCAGTATGGAAGGATATCACAATGCACTAAGAATTAACCAGACCAGCTCAAATGTCTACATCAAAGCCATGAGCACAATGGATCGTCCAAGAACAAAGCCTAGAGATGACTATGTCTCCATCACCCTCCTACAGAAAGATTTAGTTTGAGGAGGGTGATGGCAGAGGGGGATGCCACAGTTAGGAATCCCGGTGGTCCCCAGCAAATCTCTGTTGAATGTGGCCAATTGATCCACCTGGAGAAAGGACCTTGCACCTTATTGATTACCTGCACTGCATTTCCTCTGTAACACTTCACTCTGTTATTGTTTTGCCTTGTACTACCTCAATACCCTGTGTAATGGAATAATAAACAAGAGATTCTGCAGATGCTGGAAATCTTGAGCAACGCACACAAAATGCTGGAGGAGCTCAACAGGTCAGGCAGCGTCTATGGAGGGGAGAAAAAACAGTTGATGTTTCAGGCCGAGACCTTTCATCAGGACTGGAAAGAATATGGCTGAAGGCAGAATAAGAACACAAGATATTCTGCAGGCGCTAGAAATCTTGAGGCAGAATAAGGTAGTAGGAGTTAGGGGGGAGGATTACAAGCTGGCAGGTGATAGGTGACACCAAGTGAGGGAGGAAGATGGGTAGGTGGGGAGGGGTGATAAAGTGAGAAGCTAGGAGGGGATAGGTGATAGAGGTGAAGAGCTGAAGAAGGAGGAATCTGATACTGTGGATCATGGAGTAAAGAGAAGGAGGAGATGTGATGGGCAGGTAAAAAGTGAGGGGTGAGAAGGGGACCAGAATGTGGGATGGAAAAGAGAGAAGGAGGGAAGGGGAGAGATTACCAGAAGTTGGAGAAATCAATATTCAGGTTGGAGGCTAGCTAGATAGAATATGAAGTGATGTGTATGAACAATATTCCAGACTAGCTTTTAACTCTACCTCAGTAATGTAATAATAAACCAATTCTAATTCTAATGCCGATAGGAGTGGAACAGGAATCAATAATGGCTTCTTTTGGCAAAGGGTGGTGAGTCTAATTGTCACAGACTGCCGTGGAAGCCAAGTCAATAGGTATATTTAAAGCAGGGGTTGACAGACTCTTGTAGTAAGGGTGTCAAAGGTTACAGGGAGAAGGCAGGCGAATGGGGTTGAGAGGGATAGTAAGTGACCCATGATGGAATGTCAGAGCAGACTGGATGGGCTGATTGGCCTAATTTGGCTTCTATATTTTATGGTCTTATGGCAGGATGATCAGAGTCTTCCTCTGGCCCATCCCTATTTCCCCCTGAGAAATCCAGGAATGGCTTCTGTGCTGAGGAGGGAATGGGGGCCCATCAGATGCGGTTGGTGTTTCCCCACTAATCCTCACAGTCCCACATCCCTGCACACTCTGGTCCAATTCTTGATAGATTATAAACATGGGAGGGGCATAAACTCTGTTGCTTGACTGGTTGTGGAGCCTCCATCACTGAGGGTTCTCAAGGCCGACAGGTGGATATTTGGAAAAATCCAGAACCCCAGGATCAGGCAGGGGAGTGGAAATGAGACATGGGGGCAGACATGGCCTTCCTGAAAGGGTCTCATTGCTGAGATGGTCAAGTTCTCGATATCTCTGTTCTTAGACGGGCGTTGTCCATGTTACGAAATCGGACTGTCTCTTTCCCGTGGTCTTTGAAGCCACACAACATGTGACTCTCCACTAACGTTGGCCGACAGCTCCCTTTGGCTGGCTTCTGAGGCACGTTGTCATTGTCCCGTCCTGTGTGTGCGTGTGTGTATGTCTGTGTGTGCGCGTGTTGTTGCTGTTAACCTGGTAGATAGCTGGTGGTGGGTGAGGTGGGGGAGGTGGGGTGAGGGAAGGTGTGGCATGGAGTCCAGGGTCAGGTGATACGTCTGGTACATCTCTCGCTCTGGGGTTTAAGACAGCTCCTGTTGCTGCTGTGACGACTCACTGATCAGCTGGTAGGGTGAGAAAGGGAGAGAACAACACATTAGTGATTGGGACAGGGTGGAGTGGAGGGGGGGGGAATGAGGGGCAGAGAGAATTGTACATGTGACAAATAAAACTAATTTAATATAGTCTAGTCTCTTCTGCCAGCACATGGTCCATATCCCTTCATTCTCTACATATTCATGCACCTATCCAAGAACATTAAACTGTTGGATTTGCCTCAACAGCAGATTTCAGGCACACCCACTGTGTTTGAACAACCTTTCCCTACATATCTCCTTTGAACCTGCTCCCTCCCTTACTTTAAATGCACGCCCCCTAATATTTGACATTTTCACCCTGGGATAATAGGTGTCAGCTCACTAGTCTATCTATGCCTCTCATGATTGTATAATCTTCTATCAGGTCTCCCCATTGCTTCATAGAAGGCAACCAAATTTTATCCACGTGGTCCAAAACATTTAGGACTTCCTGTGGTAACAAGAGGGTCATACAATTTCAAGCTCGTTTTTAAAAAAGTCTTTTCTTTGACTCTCGTCTTCCTCTCTCTGCTTCTTTCTTCTGCCTCTTTCAGTTTCACTCCTTTCCCTGCCCCCCACACTTTAAATCTTTCTCTCCCCAACTCCCTTTCTCTCTCACTTGCTTACTCTTTCCTTATAATTGCTTACTTTCTCTGTTCCCTCTCTCAATATCCCCCTCACTTTCTCTCCCTCGCTTGCTCTCCCTCACTCTCTCTCTTCTCCCTCCATCCCTCTTTAATTTTCTCTCTTTTCTTCCCATTCCTGCTCTTCCTTCCTTCTCTCCCTCCAAACACACCATGATGCTCACCTCTCCGTCTCTGGTCTCATAAGTCTTGATGGTCACGGTCTTCTTGGTGTGGAGCTCCGCATGGCGAGGCTGCTCAGGACTGGTCTCTGGAATGTAATGCATCACAGGTTTACTCCCGCATTGACAGCAACAGCCATAGGAATGAAGCTGATGCCATTAGGAGCAGGATATTAACCTACCTCTGAAACTCAGACTTGAAAATGACTGGACAGGCAGCACAATCCTAAAATAAAAGCAAGTAACGAGAGATTACAAATACTACCAGGCAAGAGAATTGACACACTATCAGAGGAACTGTACTGAGGGAGGGTCACACTGTGGGAGTGTTGGCTCAGAGATAGTCACACTGAGGGAGGGACTGTACTTGTGTATTTAATATTTCAGTAATATTTGAGTAGTATTGTAAACATATTGTTTGATCAAGCATTCTTTGTTTACATAACTCATTAAAGGTTATACGTAAAAGTATGTGAATGGCATACGTCATTACGTCACCAAGTCATAAGTGTGCACCTCACTAAAGTAAAAACTGAGTGTACACAAGTTATCCCCAGCTTCATGTTTTTCTTTCAATTAGTTTTATGTTTTGGAGTAACAAAACAACAGTACTGGAGGGGCAGGAGTTGGGGGGGGAGGGGGAGGTCACACTATGGGAGGGGCAGTACTGAGGGAGCATCACACTGTGCAAAGGGTGGTACTGAATGTCCTGGTAGGCTTGCTCCTGGGCCTGGTCAAGATGGCCATTCATGGCTCTAGATAGCAGGCTGTTGAGGGCTTTGCCCAAGCCAACTGCTGCCCCTCTTCAGGGGCTACAATTGTGCCAGGGTATCCTTGGAGAGGGAGCATGTGAGGATGGGTAATTTCCTTGAACGGTGGGCCTCCCAGAGAAATGAGTTCATTATAGATGGCAATAACTTGATTTTAATTTAAATCCCTTAACTGTATTGTAACCTATAATCTTTGTGTGATTTGTATTTGAATAAGGTTTTGTATATTTGTAAACAGAAAGGGACAGTACTGAGGGAGGGTCACACCGTGGGAGGGACAGGAATGCCAACACCATGGACCCACCTGCTCTCTTCTCCCTCCAGCAGCTTCCTGTAGGTAGCAATCTCCACATCCAGCGCCATCTTGACATTGAGGAGGTCCTGGTACTCTCGAAGATGCCTGGCCATCTCGTCCTTCAGATGACGGATCTCATCCTCCAGCCGCGCGATCGTGTCTGTGTAGCCCGCTGCCTCATTGGCAAACCTGTCCTCCATCTCCCTCAGCTGGCGCATCAGTGATTCGTTCTGCAGGAAAGAGGTCAGAATCAGGGACAGAATGAGCAGGAGGATCAAAATCAGAATCAGAGACACAGATCAGAGATTCTGCAGATGCTGGAAATCCAGACCAACACACACACACACACACACAATGCTGGAGGAACTCAACAGGTCAGGCGGCATCTACGGAGAGGAACAAACAATTGGTAGGTACATGGATGGGAGGGGTATAGAGGGTTATGTAGGTGGGACAATGTGGAGTAACAGTTTAGCATGGACTAGATGGGCAGAAGGGCCTGTTTCTGTGCTGTATGTTGGACCAGTGTAAATGGGTGGCAATGGTCAGTAACGAGGTTGTAGGCCAAAGGCTCACTTCCATGCTATATCTCTCCATGACTCAAGATGCTCGAGTGACACTTGCCCTGGAACTGTGAATGAATTAAAAATAACTCATCTATTTGCAGAAAGTTTGCCAAGTAATGATAAACACAAGAGGTTCTACAGATGCCGGAAATCCAGAGTACCCACACAAGATGCTGGAGGAAGCCAGCAGGTCAGACAGCATCTACAGAGAGCAATAAAGAGGCAATGTTTTAGGCCGAGACCCTTCCTCAGGACCAGTTGCCAGGGTAATTACTTCCCAGAAACTGAGTGGAGCCACAGGTGGTGGAGACTGTCTCAGATTTCCAGCACAGACTGCTTCAACCTTCATCCTGTGGTCTTAGAATTGAGATAGAGGGAAAAAGGGCAGAACAATGACAACCCAGAGGTATAGAAACACCAACAGAAGCTCCAAAGACCTCATCCCTAGGAGAGGAAGGATCTAGGAGAAAGGGCTGCACCTGGGGATGACCTGTAAGTCTGGCCCAGGACAGAGGGCTCTGGTGAGTTGCTGTTGGCGGTCTATGCCCCCGTAGGGGTTAAGTAAGCAAGCAAGTGTGGAATGTCCCTATGTGCCTACAGATTGCCACTGTTCTCCCTGAAATGCCGGCATTACTCAGTGTCGCAGCTCGGATTTCTCACCAGCTGGTGACATGTGGTGCGGAGGTGCATGGGTTTGTGGTAGAGCACTTGGTGACAGGTTGGGTGGGGAAGGGGAAAATCAGCAGATACTCACGGATCCCTTAAGGGCATCAATCTCGCAGGTGTAGGTCTGGATCTGGTGACGGAACTCCATCGCCTCCTGCTTCGCCTGGCGCAAGGCATCATTGTTCTTGACTGCACTCTGATTCAGATCTGCTACCTGTGACCAAAGATGAGGGAAGGCAAGCAGTAAACCATGGTGGTCCTCCTCAAACTCTGACCCTCTTCTCCCATCAGACAGCAGCCCCTCCTTATGGAGATAACACCCTCCCATCACCACCCACACTCTGACACAGTATTGAATCCAGCCACGATTGAAAGCTTATTTTGATGTGCATACACCGATGGACCCCCATCACCTAGGCCAGGCTGCCATCTGGAAGAAGGCGGGGAAGCCCCAGGACTCTCACCACCAGGTTCAGGGACAGTTATTCCCCTCAACCATCAGGCTCTTGAACCAATTGGGATAACTTCACTCAGCTTCACCTGCCCCATCACAGCACTGTTCCTGCATTCTATGGACTCACTTTCAGCGACTCTTCATCTCATGTTCTCGATATTTATCTTTTTTTTTTCCTTTTGTGTTAGCACACTTCATTGTCTTTTGCAAATTGGTTGTATGTCCATCCTTTTGGGCATGTGCTTTCATTGATTCTATGGATTTACTTGGTATGAGTACAAGAAAATGAATGGCAGGGTTGTATATGGTCATATATTTGTACTTTGACTATGTGACAAATACATTAATTTTTTAAACCTTTATTTGTCTACCTGCATTGGATGTTCCCTAACTGTAGCACTATATTCTGCATTCTATGTTTCTTGTTACTCTTGGTGGACATAGATGGAATGATTTATCTGGACGACAGACAGACAAAAGCATTTAAACCACAAGACCGAGGAGGAGAATTGGGCCATTCAGCCCATCATGTCCACTCCATCTTCCCACCATGGCTTATCATCCCTCTCAGCCCCATTCACCTGCCTCCTCTTCGTAACATCCGACACCCTTACTAATCAAGAATCGATTAACCTCGGCTTTAAATGTACCCAATAACTTCAGCCTCAGACTAGATAAATTCCACCTCATACAGCATCTGTTCTAAAGAGCTGTCTTTCTTTCCTAAGGCTATGCCCTGTGGTCCTAGGCTCTCCCACTATAGGAAACATCCTACCCACATCCACTATCTAGGCCTTCCAAAACTGCTCACAATAATCAAAGTGCAGCCTGACCATACTTTATAAAGCCACACATCACATCCTTGCTTTTATATTCGAGTCCTCTTGAAATGCATGTTAACATTACATTTCTTCCTCAGCCTGCAGCTTACCCTTTAGGGAATCCTGCATAACAGCTCCCAAGTCCCTTTTCACCTCTGATTTCTGAATGTGCTCTCCATTTAGAATAATCCTTTTATCAAAATGTATGCATCTCAGCTATCCGTGACAATTCTAAACTAATTATCATTTCCTAGCAATTGGAAGTGAAGTTCAGGATATATGGGGTGGATATACTTTCACGATCAAGGGTCAAGTTTATTTCAAAGTACATTTATTGTCTAAGGACGCATACATTATACAACCTTCATATTTATCTCCTTATAGGCAACTACAAAGCAAGAAACCCAAAAGAACTCATTTAAAAAAAAGACTAAAACCCAATGTGGAGACAGACAGAGACAGAGAGAGAGAGAGACAGAGAGAGACAGAGAGAGACAGAACATGCAAACAAAGCAGCTGGAGCAGGCCCAGAGCCTCAGCCTCAGTTCATCACATAGTGTCCCTGAACCTAGAGACACGAAGCCCCCCCTGGAGCAGCCAGAGCCTCAGCCTCAGTGCGGCAAAGAGCAGAGTAAACATCACGAAGCAGTGAGCAGAACCAGCCCGGTCCCAACACCCTGCCTTTTCAATCCATCCAGGCCCGGTGTTTAAATCGTCCACTCTTTCTAGGACCCAGGCCCTTTCACTTCGACGTGTTTTGGGCCCGGACGCCGTCACCAGGTTTCGGTGCAGACTGACCTTTCCAAATCAATCAAACCTTGCTTTCGGTTTAGGTGGACAGGTTCCTCCAGTCTGCTCGCTCCAACTCAGACTCCATCTTGATCAACCTCACTCCCACATGCACGTTTTGATCCTCAACTAGCCTTTGCTCACCTCTTCATTGTTTGCGATGATCATTGACCGTAATTATTTACATAAAAAGTTTATTAATAAAGTACCTTGTAGTACTTCTTGCTTTGAAAACCACCAGTAAGTTGTCACTCGTCCTCAGTAGTGCCATCTTAAACCTGAACTATATTTGCCATATTCAGATCCTCTATTCACAGTTTCATGATCTCGCAAATTTCTGCAGTTGTACCAGAGAAAGCATTCTAATCGGATCTTTTTTTGGCCCTCTTTTTGCACTACTTGTTTAATTTAATTATATACATATATTTCTTATTGTAGTTTATAATTTTTTTTATTATTATGTATTGCAATGTAATGGTTGTCCGTCGAATCCAACAATGACAGGAAACCAGTGCAGAGAGTTTTTAAAGTGGAAAAGCTGTTTTACTGGGGCAGTTCCACTCTCCTGACCTTGGAAGTCTGCATCCAGAAATATAAGTAGTTATCACAGACTGGGGAGTCCCTTGGTGACGAGGATGACCATCACACCTTCTCTGCCTCGTCATGCCCCTCGCTCCCCAGGAAGTGTTGCAGAACTGCCTTCCTGGTTGTTGGATCTCACAGTTGATCTCATTAGCCCAGTCCACCGTAGCTGACTTCATATGCTAGGACAGGCATATCTCCATCTCACTGGGGTACGAGGCCTGCTGGCTGCGCTCGCCTGGTTTAACCCGCCTGTTGAAGCAGTGTACTGGGGTGTGGCCGCTGTCGCATGCAAACAGCTGCTCAGGCGAGAGCTGAGAGCCGAATTGGTATGGACCAAAGGTGAGAGCTGCCCCAGAATGGACACAAGCCCCTTCACCAGAGATGCTACCCCTCCCTGCTCACCTCAGGCACCCGCAAAACAACCGGCTTCACAACATATTGTATACCAGTGATATTAAACCCGATTCTCATTCAGTTGAAGGAAGGTCAGTGAAACCTTGGTGGGCAAAGGAAATGTTTGAAAGATAACATCAAAAATCAGCCTGATGAAATCCAACATTACTTCTAAAAACGGGGAAGACATTGCACTCAGTAGATACACCCGGGGGAAATCTGTTTGGGGGTAGCTGTGCTACTTGAGAACAATCTTCGCTGTATTGCAGAGAACAAGTGGTAGCTGTGAAAGGAGAGATTGAACAACCAAAAGACCCGACTACTAACCACAGCCACCACTTACTGTTGTTCACTCTGCACCAGAATATGTGGATCTCAGATCGGCCTCTACAGCCCCCTGAGCAACCGCCAATAGACAACCTCATCACACTCACCTCCACTGATTGCCTATCATTAGGAATTTGCTGTGCTGTTTTGGAATGACATGCAACAAAACAGCATTCAACAGTTATAAAGATTAAAGAATTGTATAAAGAACAAAGAAATGGATTATATACAAATAAAAAAAGCTAAAAAAATGTTATATATTAAAGGACTGATATTGAGTAAAATTTGCATGAGTACATAAATATCGGAAAGTATTTACAATGAATACAGCATTATAAAAAGTGGTTTAGAGTGTTTACAGTGCAGTACAGTGACTGAGGTACTAGATAGAGGCGGGTGGGGAGGCCAACTAGAATGGTTAATCAGATTAAGAGCCCGGGGGAAAAAACTTTTAAGATGGTGTTAAGGTTTTGTTTTAAGAGATCTATAGCGCTTTTCAGAAGGGAGTTTTTGGGAGAGTCACTTTACAGTACGCGTAGTGACCGCAATAATTTTCCTGCCTGCTTCGGGATACACGCAAGTCCTGCAGTGATGGTAGACTGTAGCCAATGACCTTTGCTGCTGACATGACAGTTCACTGTAGCTTTCATGTTTTCTGAGAGGATGATGCACCAAACCAGACGGTAATGGCTGTCAATAATTGAGTCAGACAGAAGGAAACCATTCAGCCCATCAGTTGGGAACAACAATCCACCAACACAACAGGTGGAGAGTTCCAACCTTGACCCCGCTCCCCCTCACCGGCAAACTGACCACCCCTCTCCCACCCACTCCATCATTGGAGCTCCTTCCCCACCCCATGTGTACACACAGTGAGCCCATCCCAACCCCTCCTCCTCACCCCACTACCTTCTGCCACACCAACCTTTGACTTGTACCACTCCTCGGCCTCCTGGACATTCTTGGCCGAGATGGACTCGTACTGCGCACGGATATCACGCAGGGCAGCGGTGAGGTCTGGCTTGGCCATGTCGATGTCCACTTGGATCTGCTGCTCCTGGAGCTGAGCCTGCAGTTCCTGCAGTTCCTGCAGGAGGGGAAAGGGATGGTTACACAGCAAATCCCCAACCCATTTCTTGGAGCTCCCTCACACTCAACTCAAGGTTGAGTCGAGAACTGTAGGTCACAGGTGAAGGGTGAAAGGTGAAATATTTAAGGGGAACATCTTCACTCAGAGGCTGGTGCAAGTATGGAATGAGCTGCCAGTAGAGTTGGAGGATGTGGGTTCATTTATTTATAATACATACTTCAAAACATACACTGGAAGATATCAATAGGGTTGAAAGAGCACAGAGAAAATTTACAAGGGTGTTGTCAGGAGGGGAGAGAGCGACAAATAGCAAAGCCCTGGAGAAGCTTCAGACTCACCTCCTCATGCACCTTTTTGAGGAATGCGATTTCCTCGTTGAGGGACTCGATCTTCCGCTCAAGTTCCAAGCGGGCCAGTGTGGCTGCATCCACATCCTGTGAGAAAGAGAGGCAGCTGCCTTGATTAACTCTGCTCAATTCTGTTGCTCAGTGAGTTGACGCCAGCTGCCAGCTGTCTGAAGCACATTCAAAAGTAAAGTAGCGAGCATTCAGATACTGACCCTGGGAAAAAGAGGCCACCCTGGGACACATTTCAGAGCCATTAGACCACAAGATTCAGGAGCAGAATTAGGCCATTTGTCCCATTAAGTCTGCTCTGCCATTCCATAATAGTTGATTTATTATCTCTCTCAACCCCATTCTCTTGCCTCTCCCCATAACCTGTGACTCCTTTACTAATCAAGAACCTAACGACTTCTGCTTTAAATATACCCAATGATATGGCCACCACAGGTGTCTGTGGCAAGGAATTCCACAGATTCACCATCGTCTGGCTAAAGAAATTCCTCCTCACCTCTGTTCTGGAGGGAAGTCCTTTGCTCTGAGGGCGTGCCCCCGGTACTAGACTCCACCACTATTGGAAACATCCTCTCCACATCCTCTCTACCCTTTCAATATTCGATAGGTTTCAATCAGATCTGCAGCCCCCCATCATTTTTCCAAACTCCAGTGAGTACAGGTCCAGAGCCATCAAACGCTCCTCATACATTAACCCTTTCATTTCTGGGAACATCTCCCGAACCTCCCCTGGACCCTCTCCATCACCAGACATCTTTTCTTAAATAAAGGGCCCAGAACTGTACACGATACTCCAAGTGCAGTCCGACCAATGCTTCAGCCATTGGCAGGACAAGCCTCATTCCCTGTTGACCCATCTCACACCAGCATCTCTGGAGCAGTGAAGGCCTTTATTTTAATGAAATTGATTAAATTACACACAAGAAATAATTTTATGGTGATTGGAGGAACGTATAAGGGAGATGGCAGAGCAGTAGGTGCGTGAAACACGCTGCCAGGGGTAGTGGTAGAGTCAGGTACGTTAGGAACATTTAAGAGGACAACATCGAACAGTACAGCCCACGAACAGGCCCTTCAGCCCACAATGCTGTGTGGCGCTAAATAAGTTAATGGATCTTAATTAAACTTCCACCACCAACCCCCCCCCCCCCAGCTGTTATAAGACTTTTGAACAGACCTCTTGTATGATAAAGCTGACCTCAAACTACCTGGCCATGGCCTTTGCACCCTATTATTTATCATTGGACTTTCTCTGTAACTGTAAAACTACACTCAGTGGCCATTTTGTTAGGTACACCAGTACACCTGCTCATTAATGCAAATACTGAATCAGCCAATCATGTGGCAGCAACCCAAAGCATAAAGGCATGTAGATAAGGTCAAGAGGTTCAGTTGTTCCGACTAAACATCTGAATGGGGAAGAAATGTGATCTGAGTGACTTTGACCATTGGTGCCAGATGGGGTGGTTTGAGTATCTCAGAGACTGCTGATCACCTGGGATTTTCACACACAACAGTCCCAAGAGTTTATTGAGAATGGTGCAAAAAACAAAAAAAATCCAGTGAGCATAAGTTCTTTGCACAAAAATGCCTTGTTAGTGAGAGAGGTCAGAGGGGAATGGCCAGACTGGTTCAAGCTGACAGGAAGGTGAATGCAATTCAGATAACCACTTGTTACAACAGTGGTGCGTAGGTAGGAATCTATGAATGCATAGCACATTGAACCTTGAAGTAGATGGGCTGCAGGAGCAAAAGACCACGAGCATACACTCAGTGGCTACTTCATTAGGTACAGGAGTAGTTAATAAAGTGGCTAGTGAATATATATTCTGCATTCTGTTATTGCTTTTCCCTTTGTGCCACCTCAATGTACATGCTGAGGTATGGCATGCAAAATAAAGGTTCTCGGTGTTATATTAGTAGATGTGATAATAATAAATCAATAATAATAATACTATATCAATACTAACGTCCTTCCCCATAAAGCTTAGCATTGGCTGCAGCACCATTCAGCATATACTCCTGCAGCCTGGAGCATACCAGCTGGCAGCACGCCCTTCTGGACATCTCACTGTGCTGGGAGACCAACAAGATTCATCCACAAACTTGGCTTTGTGACCAGGTTTGTGGACGATACAAAGATCAGTGAGGGGCAGGTGACACTGAGGAAACAGGGAGTCTGCAGAAGAACTTAAACAGATTAGGAGAATGGGCAATGAAGTGGCAGATGCAGTCAAGTCGTAGGGAGGTATATGGTCATGTACTTTGGTAGGTGAAGTAAAGACCAAAATTTTCTAAACAGGGAGCAAATTTAGAAATCAGAAGTGCAGAGGGACCAGAAAGTCCTCCTGCAGGATTCCCTAAAGGTTCATTTGCTGGTTGAGTCAGTGGTAAGGAAGGCAAATGCAATGTTAGCATTCATTTCCAGAGGACTAGAACATGAAAGCAAGGATGTAATGCTGTGGCTTCATAAAGCATTGGTCAACCGCACTTGTAGTACTGTGAGCAGCTCTGAGAGCCTTATCTAAGAAAAGATATGCTGGCATTGGAGAGGGTCCAGAGGAGGTTCATGAGAGTGACCCAGGAATGAAAAGGTTAACATATGAGGAGCGTTTGATGGCTCTAGGCCTGTACTCACTGGAGGTTAGAAGAATTGAGATGGGGGTGGTGGAAATCTCATTGAAACCTATCAAATATTGAAAGGCCTCGATAGGTTGGACATGGAGAAGATGTTTCCTATAGTGGGAAGTCTAGGACCGGAGGGCACAGTCTTCTATGACTTATGGTCTAAGTTTCAGGCAACGTGAAATGTACCTGGGAATCAGTAAGAGGTGGCAGTGTGGACACTTTTCAAGGCACAGGTTTTGGGAGAGGAAGCCAGCAGAGTGAAGGAGCATCTGGCTAGGAGCTTCCTCACACCTGACCACTACTGGCTCATGGTGAGAGGTGGAGGGCAAAAAATCTCCAACAGGCTACCCAAACCCAACCACTGAACACCGAACATCCACGAGCTGGTGTCTGGTGTATTTCATTGCATCGCTCTTCCAAGATGCCCATTCATCCCATACCCTTCCTTCAACCAATCAGAGCAATTGCTAGAAGAGCGTAATAGGTCATTTGGCCCAATGAGCCTGCTCTGCCATTCAGTCATGACTTGTCTCAGGAAGTGAATAATTATCGTAGGATTACCAGCTTCTGTCCTGCTCTGGCACCCAACAACCAGCTTCCTCTCCATTTCCACAACGGCACCTATAACGGAAAAACTATGGGGTTCAGGGACATGATCAGATGCAGGACTTACATGTCGGAAAGCAGCCAGGTTATGCTCTGCCTCCTCCTTGAGTTGAATCTCCTCTTGTAATCTGCAAGAGATGAGAAAGTCCAGGTGATCACCACCCGAGCCTCTGTCTGTCCCTCTCTAGCCTGACAAAAGTTTATAAAATTACGCAGGGCACTGACAGAGCAGACAGAAACTCTTTCTCGAGGTAGAAATGTCAGGTACTGTACAGAAGACACGGTATTTCAGGTGAGGGGGAAATTTTAAAGGAAGTGTGTGAGCAAAGTTTATTTTACATAGAGAATGTTGGGTCTCTGGGAAGTGCTGTCGGGGTGGTGGTGATGGAAGGAGCAGCTATGACTGTGGTGTCAGATAGACACACGAATACACTGGGAATGAGGGATTTTGATCTTGAGTAGCAAAAGAGAATTAGTTTAATTCAGCATCATATCAAGTGCAAACATTGTGGACTGAAGGGGCCACTGTCTGTTTTGTACCAATTTTAAAACATTATTTTTATTTAGAAATACAGGAAGGTAGCACCCCCCCTCTGGCCCACGGTGCACGGTGCTCAGTTACACCCATGCGAACAATCAACTTCAGAGATAGGAGCAAAGTTAGCCCATTCAGCCTACCGAGTCTGCTCCAGCATTCTGGATGGCTTTGGGATGTGGGAGGACCCTGGAACACTTGGAGGAAACCCACGTGGTCACAGAGAGAACGTACGCACTGCTTTCAGACAGCGGCGGAATGGAATGGGAGTGGCTGGCATTTTGGTAGCATTAACGCTTATTGCCACACTCTCATGCCACCCTGTATTGTTTATCTTCTAATCCTCATTACGCTAAGCTGAAAGGCTCACTGGGTTATTTCAGACAGCACTTAGGATACAGTGCATCTGGAGCTATAGAAGCAGGTTATTTGGTAGTCAGCCTGGAGTCATCCCGACTACCCAATACCAGTGTACACTGGGTTACAAACACCCAAGTCATGGACAGCAACAAGCTCCTGTAAGGTTATTAATTTTAAGGTCAAACATATGAACATATATACACCTGTCCACTCCTCTCTCTCCCCTCCCCGCTTCTCCCTTTCCATCTTTCTTTCCCTTCCTTTCCATTATGTGCTTTTGGTGCTGTTTATTATGATACCGAAGAGACACTAGAAACTACAGACGTTGGAATCTGGAGCCACAAACAAACTGCTGAAGGAAGTCAACAAGTTAAGCAGCATCTGTGGGGAGGGATGAAGGTGTTGTTGATGTTTTTGGGTTGAAACCCTGCATCAGGACTTAATTCCAAAATGTGTACAATTCCTTCCCCCCACCCCCTTCAGAACCTGAGTAAAAGGGAAAAGTAGTTTTGATTAGGACTTCATTTCCTGGAGCAAAGGAGAATGGAGGAGAGATCTTATTGGCATGTACAAAATTACGAGGGGTATAGATTGGATAAATGATTGCAGGATTTTTCCTCTCGGGTTGGGTCAGACTAGAACCAGAGGGCATAGGGTAAGGTTGAAAGGTGAAATATTTAAGGGAACCCTGAGGGGGAACTTCTTGATTCAAAGGGTGGTGACAGTGTGGAACATGTTGCCAGAGGAAGTAGTGGATGCAGGTTCAATTAGACCATAAGACCTTGAGGTAATTGGAGCAGGACTAGGTCATCCAGAACCTTCGCTGCCCTGACTAATCAAGAACCTATCAACCATTGCTTTAAATATACCCAATGACTTGGCCTCCACGGCCATCTGTGATAATGAATTCCACAGATTCACCACTCTTTGGTTAAAGAAATTCCTCCTCATCTCTGTTCTAAAGGGGCGCCCCTCTATTCCTAGGCTGTAACCTCTAGATTCCCCCACTATAGGATACATCTCTATCTAGGCCTTTCAATACTCGATAGGTTTCAATGGGATCCCCTCCTTATTTTTCCAAGCTCCAGCAGGTACAATCGCAGGCCCGTCAAATGCTCCTCATACATTAAACCTTTTCATTTCCATAACATATAAGTGACGTTACATGGAAAAGTACATGGATGAGAGGGATACAGATAGATAGATACTTTATTGATCCCAGAGGGAATTACAGTGTCACAGTAGCATTACAAGTGCACAGATATACAAATATTAGAAGTAAGAAAGAATAAAAATAAGTTACCTTAAAAATAAGATGTACAAGATTTACAAGTCAAAGATTACAAGGTAATTTCCTCAGCTACAGGTTGACTCATTATAAAGCCTGATGGATGAGGGCAAGAATGACCTCATAGAGCACTCTTTGGAGCAGCACAGTTGTCCTAGTCCATCACTGAAAGTGCTCCTCTGTTCAGCCAAGGTGGCATGCAGGAGGTGAGAAACATTGTCCAGAATTGTCAGGATTTTCCTGGATATGAAGGGCTATGGCCAGGGTGCAGTTAGGTGGAACTAGGTGGAATGTCGGGCTGGCATGGACTAGATAGGCCCAAGGGCTAGTTTCTGTGCTGCTCTATGATTCTACGTCTCTACAAACTCCAAAAACACATTAAAAGTACAAGGTCCTGTCCTGGAATTCTACCTTCTCTCTTCTTTTAAGATCTCAATAACTCTGGATTCCAGGCCTCTCAACAGATGGGCATGTCCAGTTATTTTTGATCACCACTTGCTAATTCATGCAGCTGCAACATTCCCCCGGCATTCCTGATGGAATTAGTTCGTGAGCCCTTGCTGGCTCCCCTGGAAACTGGCCCTATTTTTGCCCTTGCTCCCACCAGTTCTTGTCTCAGCTGTCCACAGCCTCGGCTCCTCACTATCTTATCTTCTCTGTCAGTCACCCTTTGTGCAACTGTCTCTGTTTATGTCCTTCTTGATGCACCACAGTGGCCAGTAATCAGGTCTTCAGCTCCCTGTCTGTGTGGATTCAGGTGCCCAGTGCATGGGCTGGTGTTTTATTTCTTTATTTAGAGAGACCAGGCAGACCAGGCCCTTCTGGCCCAACCAGCTGCACCATTCAGCAACCCACTGACCTTAGCCTAATCACAGAACAACTTACCAGCATGTTTTTGGACTCTGGGAGGAAACCAGAGCATCTGGAGGAAACCCCCTGGGTTCACAGGGAGAACATGCAAACTTGCTTATAGAAGACGCCTGAATTGAACTCCGTACTCCGGCGCCCTGAGCTGTACCAGTGCGCTAACCACCACGCTACCACATTGTACACAGGATGCAGATGGATTTCAACCCAAAAGTGTGAAGTGATTCACTTTGGAAGATTGAATTAGAAGAGAATGAGGTTGAGAGGGAAATTAAATCAGCCATGACCAAACAGCAGAGGAGACACTTAACTGAATGGCCTAATTCTTCTCCTTTGTCTTATGGTTGTAATGGCAGGATTCTTAGCGGGTGGAGGAACAAATAAATCTTGGGGTCCACGCCCATAGATTCCTCAAAGTTGTCATGCAAGTTGATATGTTAGTTAAAAAGGCTTATGGTGTGTTGGCCTTCATTAGTCAGGGGATTGAGGTCAAAAGCCATGAGGTAATGTTCAAAGTAAATTTATTATCGAAGTACATATACATCACCATATACAACCCTGAGATTCACTTTCTCGAGGCATACTCAATAAATCCATAAGAAAATAATAACAGTAATAGAATCAATGAAAGACCACACAAATTTGGGGTTTCAACCAGAGTGCAAAAGACAACAGATTGTGAATGTACAAAAAGAAAGAAAGAAATATTGAGAACATGATAAGAAGAGCCCCTGAAAGATTATGGAAACATTTCAATGAGGGGGCAAGTGAAGTTGAGTGAGGTTATCCCCTTTGGTTCAAGAGCCTGATAGCTGAGTGTTAACTGTTCCTGAATCTCGTGGTGTGAGTCGTGAGCCTCCTGTGCCTTCTTCCTGATGACAGCAGTGAGAAGAGAGCATGACCTAGCCGCTGGGGGTCTGTGATGTTGGATATTGTTTTCCTGTGACAACGTTTTTATAGGTATGGCCGATGGTGGGGAGAGCTTGACTTGTGATGGACTAGGCTGATCTACTGCTTTTTGTAGGATTTTCCGTTCAAGTGCATTGGTAGTTTCCATACCAGGCCGTGATGCGGCCAGTCAATGTACACCCCACCACATATCAAGATTGTCAAAGTTTTAGTTGCCATGCTGAATCTTTGCAAACTCCAGTGGAAGTCAAGGTGCTGCCATGCTTTCTTCATTGCCGCTCTCTGAAACTCTCATTAGACCACAGGTAAAGTATTATGTTCAGTTCTGTTCCCCTCAGTATAGGATGGATGTGAAAGCTTTAAAGAATGCAGAGGAGATTTACCAGGAAGCTGCCTGGATTGGAGAGCAGGTTTTCTTTGAGGAAAGGTTGAGCAAGCAAGGGGCTTTTCCCTTTGGAGCAAAGGAGAATGAGAGACGAGATAGAAGTGTACAAGATGATAGCAGGCATTGACGGAGTGGACAGCCAGAGATTTTTTTTCCCCAGGGTGGAAATGGCTAATACGAGGGGGCGTAATTTTAAGGTGATTGGCAGAAAGGACAGGGGAGGATGTCAGACAGTATTTTTACAGAGAACGATGGGTGCGTGGAATGCACTGCCAGGGGTGGAGGTAGAAGCAGATAGATTAGGGACATTTAAGAAACTCTAAGGGAAAAGCCCTAGCTTTCTCAATCTTTCCTCAAAAGACATGCTCTCTAATCCAGGCACATGAATGACAGAAAAAATGGAGGGTTATGTAGGAAGGAAGGGTTAGATTGATCTTAGAGAAGGATCAAAGGCCAGCACAACATCATGTGTGGTACAGTTCTATCTTCGATGTTCTAAAGGGGTGCTACACCTCGGAGAGTCTGCTTTTAGATGATACTAACTTGGGCCCCTTCGCTTGCCTCACCCAGATTAATATCAAAGGTCCTGTTGTATTTTCCGGGAAGAGAAATGTTTTTCATTTGTTATCCAACCCTGCAATTATTTGGCCATGAACTCCCAACCTTGACCTCCCCGTTTCTGTGCTATTTCAAGGGAGGTGACTGGTAGTATGCCACAGGGGTGGTGTTAGAACCCTTGTTATTCATTATTTATAGAAATGACTTGGATGCAAATACACATGGCTTGATCAGCAAGTTTGCAGTTGACACAAAATTAGCAGGGATTGTTGATAGTGAGAAATGTTATCGTGGATTTGCAGGGAGATCTTGATCAGTTAGGGAAGTGGGTTGAAGAGTGGAAAATAGATTTCAATACAGGTACATGTAAGGTGATGGATTTTGGAAAGTCAATCCACCGTAGGATTTATACTGTGAATGGAAGGGCACCAGGGAGTGTAATGGAACAGAGGGACCAAGAAGTACAAGTGCATAGTTCTTTGAAAGCAGGTGAAAAGGGTATTTAGCATGCTGGCCCTCAGTCAGGCCATTGAATAAATGAGTTTGGGACATTATGCTGCAATTGTACAAGTCATTACGGGGTTATGGGGAGAAGGCAGGACATTGGGGTGGAGTGAAAAATGGATCAGCCATGATGAAATGGCAGAACAGTCTCATTGGACCAAATGGCCTAATTTTGCTCCTATATCTTCTGGCCTTACAGCCATTGGTGAGGCCACATTTGGAGTATCGTGTACCATACGGTCACCCTGTTAGTGGCTAAACAGGAGAGATTTCAGAGAAGATCTATGAGGATATTGCCAGGTCTAGAGGGCTTGAGTTACAGGGAGAGGATGGCCAGGCCAGGTCTTTTATTCCTTGAAATGTTGGAGAATGAGGGGTTGCCTTACAGAGACTCTTAAAATTATGAGAGGCATCAAGAAGGAGGATGGTAAGATGCCTTCCCCAGGGTAGGGGAGTCCAAAACTAAGGGACGTATATTTAGGGAGAGAGGGGAAGGTTTAAAAAAAAAAGGGACCTGAGGGATAACTTTTCATCCAGAGAGTGGTGTGAATATGGACCGAACTGCCAGAGAAAGTGGTCGTGGCAGGTACACGAGTATCTTCTGTGGCAGAGGTGGGGCTTAGAGGCATATGGCCCGAATGCATGAAATTGGGGTTAGCTGGGTGGATAATGTGCTCAGTACGGACTGACTGTGCCAAAAGGCCTGTACATAGAACACTACATTGCAGTATAGGCTCTCCACCCCTTGATGTTGTTCTAACCTGTTAATTCACTCAAAGATCAATCTAGCCCTTCCTTCTGCATAGCCCTCCATTTTTCTTTCATCCATGTGGCTATCAAAGAGTCCCTTAAATATTCCTAATGTATCTGCCTCTACCACCACCCCAGCGGGGATTCCACAAACCCCCACTCTCTGCGCAGGAAGTCTACCACTGACTCCCCACCCCCTATACTTTCCTCCAATCAGCTTGAAATGATGCTTCCGTGTGTTAGCCATTTCCACCATGGGAAAAGGTCTCCAGCTGTCCACTCCTTCTATGCCCCTTATCATCCTGTGCACCTCTGTCCGGTCACCTCTCATCCTCCTTCACTCCAAGGAGAAAAGCCCTAGCTCACTTAACCTGTTCTCATAGGACATGCTTTCCAATCCAGGCATCATCTTTGTTAAGCTCCTCTGCACCCTCTCTTAAACTTCCACATCTCTCCTATAATGAGGTGACCAGAACTGGACACAATACTCCAAACGTGGTCCAACCAGGGCTTTAAAGAGCTATAACATTACTTGGCGGCTCTTGAACTGAATCCCCTGACTAATGCGTTGCAGGTCACACCAACACTCCACCAATCTCTGAGCAAAGAACTTACCTCTGACATCTCCCCTGTACATTTCCCCAATCACCTTAACATTTCAGGCTGAGACCCGTCAAGACTGCATGAAATTTTGTGTACGATTAAATAAGTTAGCTTTATTGGTCACATGTAGCAATGAGACATACAGTGAAATATGTCATTTGAGTCAAATCAGCGAGGACGTGCTGGGGGCAGCCCGCAAGTGTCACCATGCTTCTGGTGCCAACGTGGCACATCCACGACTCACGAACCCTGACCTGTACTTCTTTGGAATGTGGGAGGAGACCGGAACACCCGGAGAAACCCCGCGTGGTCACAGCCACGAGAGGGCATCGGAAATGTTTTATTGTTAAGCAGGGGCTGATGGAGCAGGATAAAATTGGACAAGTTTTCAAATAAGCCAGAGTCACAGTGCACAGACTGATACAGTGCAGACTATCAGACAGGCTCATGTAACTTTATCGCAGACACTATTGTAAGCAGACAGGCAGGAGGCAAGAGGAGAATAACAGACTGTTGTTCCAGCTATCCCTGCAGCACTTGTCCTAGAGAGGAAATGTCAGGTTATTTCTGACGAGCCATATAAAGCCCTTCAGTCAGTAGGGTTTACCATATATAGGGAACTGGCTGGAGGAGGAGAGAGAGGAAGGAGAGAAGAGAGATTCCATCGGGTAACAGAGGCTCAGAAAATAAAACCACTCAAAGGAGTCAGAGTCAAAAGTTGTATCGCAACCAGAGATATGAAACTTAGAACAAAGAACAGTACAGTACAGAACCAGGTCCTGCAGAAAACACCACTGATGACTAATCCCATTTTGGGATTAAAATCTCTGATCTTAAAATAAGGGAATTTAATCCCAAAAGCTAATAATAATCCCTAAACAAGGTACAAGGGATAAATTTTATCAGAGTATGTTAACAGGCATCAATCAAGTGGACAGCCAGATACCTAGGGCAGAAGTGGCTAATTCTAGGGGCATAATTTTAAGGAGATTGCAGGAAAGTGAAAGGGATGTTAGAGCCTTTTTTTAAAAAAAAATATAAACAGAGAGTGGTGAGTGCACAGAACACCACAGCAGGAGTGATGGTAGAGTCAGAGACATTGGGGACATTTAAGAAATTCTATGCACATGGATGATAGAAAAATGGAGGGCTATGTGGGAGGGAAGGATTAGATTGATCCTAGAGTAGATTAAATGGTTGGCACAACATCATGGGCCGAAGGACCTGTACTGTGATGTACTGTTCCAGCTTCTAGCTTGGGTTTGAGGATCTGCCAATTTATAATTCATAGATGCGAGCGGCTCCAAAAGCTGGAATCTGGAGCAAAGAAACAATCTGCTGCAGGAAATCAGCAAGTCAAGCAACATCTGTGGGAAGAGTGATGGTCAATGTTCAAGTGGAAATATGTATAGGAACCATCACGCAGCCTCCACAGATGCTGCCTCAGCCAGAGTCCCTGCAGCAGATCGTTTTTATTTCCAGAATTTACAGGGGTCTGGTGTGAGATACATCTGCTGCCTCTTCCTGCTTACATTCGTTTACAGCAGGCCACGAGATTTCCCCTTCACACCACCCAAACAGATCCTCGGGATTAGAATCAGAGTTACACAGCACAGGAGCAGGTCCTCCAGCCCACCTGTCCATGCCAACCAAGCTGTCCTCTCGAGCTGGTCCTATTTCCCCAAATTTGGCACATATCCCCCCATATCCTTCTAAACCTTTCCTATCTATGTACCTGTCCAAGTGTCTTTTAAACATTGTAATTGTACCTGCCTCAACCACTTCCTCTGGCAGCTCTTTCTGTATCCCAATACCCTCCGTATGAAAATGTCTCTTATCAAAGATTAAAGCTTAGTTTTATTTATCAGGTGTACATCAAAACATACAGTTAAATGTGTCGTTTGCATCAACGACCATCATTATCCTAGGATGTGCTAGGATACACTTCCAGCGCCAACATAGCAAGCTCACAACTTACTAACCCCGACCCGTACGTGTTTGGAAAGTGGGAGGACACCCACACAGTCATGGGGAGAATGTACAGACAGCGGCAGAAAATGTACCCTGATCGTTGACCGTTGGTGCTATAAAGCATGATGCTAACCACTATGTTACCATACCACCCACATCCCATACGACCATAAGACATAGGAGCAGAATTAGGCCTTTCGGTCCATCGAGAGGGAGGAGAAGATGGCAGCGCGATGCAGCTCACAGCGGCCACTCCGGTGGTGATGTCTGTTATCTGCCAAGTAGGGTGCCATGCACAATCCTGATTTGATAGGGACAGATGTGAGAGCGCGGAGGAACATCTGGTGAAACTTCTGAAATGCCTGTTTCGCTGCCACGGCTACTGTGTGATCCAGAATCTCCGGAGGGGAAGGCCCCGAGTCCTCGGCTTTGCTTGTTGCTCAGCGGCCAGGGTGGGGTCAAAGCGCTCGGCAGAGATGGTATTTGGTGCTCAGTGTCGGAAGGCTGGTTGGAGGCTCAAAGTTTTCGGACGGACTCAGAGTCCGTTGCAGTCGGGTGCTTCCAATGCATTGGCAAGTTTGCGGCGCTGGAAGCTCATGGCAGGGAGAGTTTCTCCCTTCTACCGTCTGCGTGAGATGATGGGGCTATCCGGACTTTGAGACTTTTTTCTTACCATGCCTATGGTCTGCTCTTTATCAAATTACGGTATTGCTTTGCACTGTTGTAACTAATGTTATAATTATGTGGTTTTGTCAGTTTTAGTCTTGGTTTGTCCTGTGATTCTGTGATATCTTTCTGGAGGAACATTGTATCATTTTTTAAACGCATGCGCTTCTAAATGACAATAAACGAGGACTGAGTGTCCTCGTAATCTAAGTGTGCTCTCCTATTCCATCATGGCTGATTTATTATCCATTTCAACCCCATTCTCCTGCCTTCTCCCTGTCACTATTGACACCCTTACTAATCAAGAACCTATCAACTTCCACTATAAATATACCCAATGACTTGGCCTCCACAGACACCTGTAATAATGAATTCTACAGATTCACTAACCTCTGGATAAAGAAATTCTTCCTCATCTCTGTTCTAAAGTGATGTCCTTGTATTGAGCCCTCTGGTCTCATTCTCACCCACTATTGGAAACATCCTCTCCAATCCACTAACTGGGCCTTTCAACATTTGATAGGCTTCAGTGAGATCCCCCTCATTCTTCTAAACGTCAGAGCCATCAACACTCCTCATACATTAATTCTTTCATTTCTGGGATCACTCTCGTGAACCTCCACTGCACCCTCTCCAATGCCAACACATCCTTTCTTAGATAAGGGCCCAAAACTGCTCACAATACTCCAAATGTCATCAACTGCCACTTCTTTACCCATTCCCCAATCTGTCCAAGTGCTTCTGCAGACTCTCTGCTTCCTCAACACTACCCACCCCTCCATCTGTCTGTGTACCATCTGCGATTTTGGCCACAAAGCCATCAATTCCATCATTCAAGTTATTGACATAGAACATGAAAGCAAGTGGTCCCAAGTCCAACCCCTACATACAGGGTCTCACTGGAGGAAAGCTGCTTCAAAGGTCAGCATGCCTTGAAGATGTCTTACAGTGGAGATGTACGACAGAGACAAAGGAGACCACAGATGTTGGAATCTGGAGTAAGAGACAATCTACTGAAGGGATTCAGTGGGTTGAGCCACATCTGTGGACAGGGGAGGGTATGGATAATCAACATTTTGGGTTGAAACAGTCCAGATGAAGGTCTTGTCCGTTTCCCTCTATGGATTCTGCTGGACCCATTGAACTGGTCCAGCATCTTGTTTGTTGCTCCAGATTCCAGCGTCTGCAGTCTCTTGGGAATGAGCAGCAGATTGCCTTCAATTACTGTACGGTAGTTATCCAGGTGGGTTCATACAACCATCTAGTACAGGGATTTCCAACCTGGGGTCCACAGATCCCTCAGTTAATAGTAGGGGTTCATGACATAAAACCCTGATCGAGTACTTTCACGATCTAATTCCTGATTTATTCAATGCCAGGGAGCCCGGATCAGTATACTGAATCTGTCTGTTGGTACAGTAACATAACCAACCAGCTACCACTTCCTGGGGCAATGAATGAACAGAATGAAGAGAGACCACAGAAGGTCTGTCCTCGGGAGAAAAGGTTAACTATAATATTTACTGATGGATAGACAACCTTCAGGCCTGGACTCAACACTAACCCTCATCTACAGACTCCCTTAACAGAGTGAAAATGTACCACAGCACAGTAGTGTAGCCATTAGCATAACACCGCACAGAAACAGCATCTGCAACTGGGGTTCAATTTCCCCTGCTGTCTGTAAGGAGCTTGTACATTCTCTCCATTGACACTGGCCGAACATCAGCGAAGTACGGTGGAGATTCGTTCTCTGGGAGGTCTAACCTGGCCGTGAAGGTGATGTTCCATCGGTATACTACTAGACTAGATCTGGTAGTAGGATCGTGGCTGGCTGAGTCAAGGAGGTCAGCATGCCTTTGCTACTTTGTAGGTTATGCCTCTTCAGGCAAAGGCTGTGCCCAGTGAGGATGATGGCAGCAGGGCGTCTGATGGTGTCTGTGGCAGATGAATCCAAAAGGGTTAATGGTTCAGCCACCTTGGTGGCCTGTGGAGGAACCAGAGTGCTGGTCAACGGATGGCATCACTAGACTAGTTAGTTGTCACTGTGGGGCAGCTTCCTTATCCACGAAGTCTGTTACACTCCTGTGTACCACTTAGCATAGATTTGGAAGCCCAGAGAGACTGTATGGTGGGGGCACGACACCGTCTGTCTGATTACCGTGCAGGGCGTCAGTCAACATGGAAATCGATGGACAGCCAAAGACATTCTCCCCATGACCATATGGGTTTCCCCCAGTTGCTCTGGTTTCCTCCCACATTCCACAGACCTACAAATTAGGGTCAGTATGTTGGCGCTGGAAGAAGGGTGACACTTGCAGGCTGCCCCCAGTACACCCGCAGACTGTGTACATCATTGACACAAATGGCGCACTTCACTGTATGTCTCGATATACATGGGACAGATTAATCTAATCTTTATAGGCCTGTATGTCTTGGCTGAACCAGCAACTACAGAGCACTGTTACTGCCAATGTTCACTCTAGAAAACAGTTGTGCCAACCACCCACTGCTCTGAGCAAGAATTATTTATTTAAAATTGCATGGCATTTTAATCTTTTTGTAATATTTAGAAAGAAAATTGAAAATCACATACTTTTGATTTGATTTATTAATTGAATGGCAAAATGAAATACAGTTCAAAGAAACTTTCACACTTCATAAACTTTTACTTGCCTGTCTTTTTAACAAATCCATTGTCTACAAACACTGTCTTAGATTAATTTTGCAGCCTGATGAAAGATACATTTTAATCCTCATTAGAACATCCAAATGTTCCACTTCTAGTTTGTTTCTGGATTTACAGCTGGTGGAATTCATAATACTAAATCCACATTTGCAGTCAGCACTAGAATGATGTCAACAAGAATTGACAATTTCTTTGTTTCTGAGTAGGTAGTTCAACATATCATTGAATGTCTTAATTGAACCAGTCTCAACTTATTCAGAAATGACAAATTTGAAATCACAGTATTGCTGCAATTTTCTTAAAATTATATTAACATTATAAAAAGAAAATTCCAACTGTGTGGCAACAAAGGCTATGTGCTCAGGAGTGTTTTGGTTACTGCGTATGCAACTTAGAGGGAACAGTGGCTGTTGCAAGGTCTCAACCTGAAATGCTGACCATTCCTCTGCCTCCACAGATGCTGCCTGACCCACTGAGTTCCTCAAAAATTTATAGAGTAAAGTCACTGAGGACTACAGCACAGAAACAGGCTCTTCAATCCACCTGATCGAAGCTGATCTGACCTTTTGCCTAGTCACACCTACCTGCACCACACTACAGTCATGGAATCAGAGCAGGTCATTTGGCCCATCTAGTTTATGCTGAACTGTTATTCTGACCAGTCTCACTGACTCGCTGGGCTGAAGGGGCTGCTCCTGTGCTGTAGTGTCTATGACTTCATCTGCATGCAAGGCAGAGCTGAGGACAAGATGAAACAGCTTTGATGGAATTGGACCTTTGTTGTACGTGTGAGAGAGTCGGGCACCTATTGTATCAAAATAATCGTACCATGTGTAAAAAGGCTTGCAATGAGATGTGCCCATTCCAGATATACAACACACTACCTTCCAAGAATGAGACCAGCTCACTATAGATACCTGGGGACCCTTTGATGGCGGCACGGTCTCAAAAGGGTTTCTGTTCTTCCAACATTATTTGTGATTTGATCAGAGAGGCCAGGGGTGGTGGGCGAGGCAGAGGGGCCAGGGCCATTTAAGAGACTTTTAGATAGGCACATACAGGCAAATGAAAGAAAATTGAGGGAGAGAAGGATCCGATTGATTTGGAGTAGGTTCAAGGGTCAGCACAACTGAGTGAGCTGAAGCGCATGTACTGTGCTGCACTGTACCATGTTCTATGAATAGTCACAGTGACTTTGAGAGGGATTCCCAGAGCTAAGTTCCTGCATTACCAGTCTCAGGGTTGGCACAGTGGTACAGTGGGTAGAGCCACTACCTCCGTTCTGGAGACCTGGGTGTGATCCTGACCTCGGCCACTGTCTGAGTGGAGTTTGCCTGCTCTCCCAGTGCCTGTGTAGGTTTTCCCAGAATGCTCCGGTTTCCTCCCATATTCCAGAGGCTTGCTGATGGACAGGTCAATTGCCTTCTGTAAATTGCCCCCGAGTGTGCAGGTGAGGGATAGGATCTCGGGGAGGGGGCAGTTGAGGGAATGTGGATAGAATAAAATGGGATCAGTGCAGGATCATTTTTTTGTCCATTGTTGAATGGGCGGGTCCCTCAGCCCTACTCTGTTGCTGATTTACAGATTAGTTTTTTTCACGTGTACACTGAAATGTGCCCCTTTGCATCATTTACCAACACAATCCAAGGACGTGCTGGGGGCAGCCCGCAAGTCCTATCATGCTTCTGGTCCCAACGTAGCATGTCCACGACTCACCTGTACATCTCTGGAATGTGGGAGGGAACCCCGCAGTAAAGGGGAGAATGTACAGACTCCTCACACACAGCGGCGGGAACTGGAGCCCGATCACAGGCACCGTAAAGCCTGACACTAGCTGTTATGCTCCCTCGCCATGCTGGCGGAGAGACAGGTGTCGTCTCGCCGTTTGTAACGTCTTGTGGGCGCTATGTTCTATTGCTATGCCATATCGCTATATATGGGCTATGGTCCATGCGCGGTGCTCTACCTTCAATAATAACTTATTTATAGCGCACTTTTCGTACACACGATGTAGTTCAAAGTGCAAAATTCAAATGCAAACATGAAAATAAACGACGTATTAGTTAAAAGCAAGGTAAAGTAAACAGCTTTTGAACTGGAGTTGGAAAGTGTCAATGGAGTCTGCGTCCCGTGTAGTTTTAAGTATTAAGTTCCAAAGTTTAGTATTGTAGTTTAAAAAATGGATCTGCCAAATATCTTTTGAGGGAGATTATTTAAATTTAAGAGACTGGCGGGAGAAGACCCGCGAGCTGAGGCAGGATTATAAAACGAAAACAATTTGTGGTGCTTTCTGGTCCCAGACTATTAACAGCGGATGACCATGACTAGAACTGAGTGTCCAGTGGGGACCAAAGGTGAGTGAGCCGCCGCATACAAGGCAGAGGTGTGAATTAGCGTCAATGCCCCATGTTCCCTTACCTCTGCTTGAGTTTCTCCAAGTCGTCCGCCAGGTTGTCCCGTTCCACCTCCACGCGCAGCTTCTCGTTGGTCAGAGCGTCGATCTGGCGGCGGAGCTCCCTCATCTCCTGCTCGAAGAGCTCATTGACCCGGCCGGGCTCCTGTCCTCTCAGCCGGTTCAGCTCGACGGTCAGCACCTTGTTCTGCTGCTCGAGGAAGCGCACCTTCTCGATGTAGCTGGCGAAGCGGTCGTTTAGATGCTGCATCTCCGCCTTCTCGTTGGTGCGCGTCTGGATGAACTCCTGGTTCAGGGCATCCGCCAGGTTGAAGTCTACCACCTCATAGCCGCGGCTCGGCGCCTTGACCCTGTAGCTGCCGCCGAAGGAGGGCGAGGAGCTGGTCTTAGAGATGAGAACCCTGGAGCTCAGGTTCCCCCCGCCGAAGCGCCCGCTGGAGTAGGAAGCCCGGTTTAGCTGCGGGGACCCCAGGACATTCCCACCGAATGCCCTCCTGTAGGAGCTTGTAGAGGTGGTGGTCGCGAAAGCCATGGTGCCTAGCTTCGATCCCCTGCACTCTCTCCCCTCTCCCTTCCGCTCCTTCAACAGTAGCTCCAAGGATCTGACCGGGCTCCCCAGCGAGCCTCCACTTTTAATAGGCGGCTCAGAGGAACGGCGCAGGCAACTCCTGGGTCCTAGTGCTCCTCAGCTCGATTTTAAATGTCCCCCCCACCCCCCAATCTGTCCAACAGCAACATCGCTATAAACAAACGGTTCGGTCATTGTCACACGGCTGTGGGAGGGAGTGGTGCGGAGAGGAGAGGAGAGGGGGAGGGGAGGGATTGGCTGCTGTATTTCCAGAAAACCACAATACATAGGAGCAGAATTAGGCCATTCGTTCATGGAGTCCGCTCCAACATCCCGTCATGGATAATTTTTTTATCCCTCTCAACTCTAGTCTCCTGCCTTCCACCTATAACCTTTGACACCCTTACTAATCAAGAACTTCTCAACCTCCGTTTTAAATATACCCAAAGACTTATCCTCCACAGCCATCGGTGGCAATGAATTCCACAGATTCTCCACCTAAATAAATTCCTCATCTCTGCCCTTGTATTCCGAGGCTGTGCCCTCTGGTCCTAGACTCTCCCACCATAGGAAACATTCTCTCTACATCCACTCTACCTTGGCCTTTCAATGTTGGATAGGTTTCAATGAGATTCACCCCACCCCCGCCCGCCTTATTCTTTTAAACTCCAGCAAGTAGCTACTGCACTGTTAGGTAACACTTCATTATTCTGGCTCCTTCCCCCTTCATTTCCAGTCCCATACTTGAACCAAATGGCCAAACCCCAATCACTACAAATTAGGCCTGTCCAAGATCTTATACAACTTCAACATAACATTCCAACTCCTCTACTCAGTAGATTGATTTACGAAGGCAAATGTGCCAAGAGTTCTCTTTACAAACCATCCACTGTACCTGTGATGCCACTTTTATGGAATTATGGATCTGTATTTCCAGATCCCTTTGTTCCGCTGCACTCTTCAGTGCCCTAATGCTCCTCATGTAAGTTCTACCTTGGTTTGTCCTCACAAAGTCACACTTGTCAACATTAAATTCCATCTTCCATTTTTCAGCCCATTTTCCCAGCTGGTCCAGATCTTGCTGCAAGCTTTGATAGTCTTCCTCGCTGTCCACTACACATGCAGTCTTGTCATCTGAAAATTTGGTGATCCATTTTAACACATTATCACCCAAATCATTGATATAGATGACAAACAACAACCGACCCAGCACTGATCCCTGTGTCACACCACTAATTACAGGCAGTCAGCAAGACAACTACTCTTCGGCTTCTCCTGTGAAGCCAATGTCTCATCCAATTTACTACCTCATCCTGAATGTCAAGCAATTTATTATATATTATCCTACGTATAAAACTCCAAATGCCTTTACTTGAGCTATTTCTGTTTACATTTTAGAGTCATTCTGTCTCATGTAGTTTGTCACCAGAATAAATTAATTTCTAATCCACTGACTAGTGGAACTAAATATTTTTGCAGAATCTTGCTAGCACCCTGGCACAGTGGGTAGATCACTGCCTCACAGCTGTAGAGACACAGGTTTGATCCCAACCTCCAGTGCTGTGAGTGCGTGGAGTTTGCACGTTCCCCCTGAGACCACATGGGTTACCCCTGAGTGCTCTTGTTTCCTCCCACATCCAACAGACAAGAGGTTGGAGGTTAATTGGCCGTAGTAAATTCACCCTCAGTGAGTGTGTGAGGGGTAGGATCTGAGGGAAGTGGATGAGAATGGAGGGAGAATAAAATGGGTTTAGTGTAAGTGGATGATTGATGGTCAGCACAGATTCAATGAGCTGAAGGGCCTGTATCTGTGCTAATTCTTAGAGATTCTCTTCGTTCTCATCCACGGATTGCTGGCCTCTGGTTGATGTGAGGAGGTGTTCCGGAACACGGAGCTGGCTTTCACAGGTGGTACTGCAGTGTAGCGATTACTGTAAAGCTTTACAGCTCCAGCGACCGGGGTTCAATAAGGAGTTTGTACCCTCTCCCTGTGACTGCATGGGTTTCCTCCAGGTGCTCTGCTTTCTTCCTGCACTTCAAAGTACCGGTTAGTAGGTCAGTTGCTTATATGCGTGTAATTGGACAGCATGGGCTCAAAGAGCCAGAAGGGCCTGATACCATGCTGGATCTCTAAATAAATTTTATTTTTAAATTAGCTTCAGGCTGAGATAGGGAAAGTTTAAAGGAGATGTGCGGGACAAGCTTTTACACTGGAGTGGTGGGTGCCTTGTAACGGGCTGCCACGAGAGGTAATGGACACAGATGTGACAGTAGTGCTTAAGAGGCATTCAGACAGGCACATGAATATGCAGGGGTGGAGAGGTCGGGATGTGCAGGGGATGGAGAGGTCGGGATATACAGGGATAGAGAGGTCGGGATGTGCAGAGGTGGAGAGGTCGGGATATGCAGGGATAGAGAGGTCGGGATATGCAGGGATAGAGAGGTCGGGATACGCAGGGGTAGAGAGGTCGGGATGTGCAGGGATGGAGAGGTCGGGATATGCAGGGATAGAGAGGTCGGGATATGCAGGGATAGAGAGGTCAGGATACGCAGGGGTAGAGAGGTCGGGATGTGCAGGGATGGAGAGGTCGGGATGTGCAGGGGTGGAGAGGTCGGGATGTGCAGGGGTGGAGAGGTCGGGATGTGCAGGGGTGGAGGGGTCGGGATGTGCAGGGATGGAGAGGTCGGGATGTGCAGGGGTGGAGAGGTCGGGATGTGCAGGGGTGGAGAGGTCGGGTTGTGCAGGGATGGAGAGGTCGGGATGTGCAGGGGTGGAGGGGTCGGGATGTGCAGGGGTAGAGAGGTCGGGATGTGCAGGGGTGGAGAGGTCGGGATGTGCAGGGGTGGAGAGGTCAGGATACGCAGGGATGGAGAGGTCGGGATATGCAGGGGTGGAGAGGTCGGGATATGCAGGGATGGAGAGGTCGGGATATGCAGGGATAGAGAGGTCAGGATATGCAGGGATGGAGAGGTCGGGATGTGCAGGGGTGGAGAGGTCGGGATATGCAGGGGTAGAGAGGTCAGGGTACGCAGGGATGGAGAGGTCGGGATATGCAGGGATAGAGAGGTCGGGATATGCAGGGGTAGAGAGGTCGAGATATGCAGGGATGGAGAGGTCGGGATATGCAGGGATGGAGAGGTCGGGATATGCAGGGATAGAGAGGTCAGGATATGCAGGGATGGAGAGGTCAGGATGTGCAGAGGTAAAGAGGTCGGGATATGCAGGGATAGAGAGGTCAGGATATGCAGGGATAGAGAGGTCGGGATATGCAGAGGTGGAGAGGTCGGGATGTGCAGGGATGGAGAGGTCGGGATATGCAGGGGTAGAGAGGTCAGGATATGCAGGGATAGAGGGGTTGGGATATGCAGGGATAGAGGGGTTGGGATATGCAGGGATAGAGAGGTCAGGATATGCAGGGGTGGAGAAGTCGGGATATGCAGGGGTAGAGAGGTCGGGATATGCAAGGATAGAGGGATCGGGATATGCAGGGATAGAGGGGTCGGGATATGCAGGGATAGAGAGGTCGGGATATGCAGGGATATGCAGGGGTGGAGAGGTCGGGATATGCAGGGGTAGAGAGGTCGGGATGTGCAGGGATAGAGAGGTCGGGATATGCAGGGGTAGAGAGGTCGGGATATGCAGGGATAGAGAGGTCGGGATGTGCAGGGGTAGAGAGGTCGGGATGTGCAGGGGTAGAGAGGTCGGGATATGCAGAGGTAGAGAGGTCGGGATATGCAGGGATAGAGGGGTCGGGATATACAGGGATAGAGAGGTCGGGATATGCAGGGGTGGAGAGGTCGGGATATGCAGGGGTAGAGAGGTCGGAATATGCAGGGGTAGAGTGGTCGGGATATGCAGGGGTGGAGAGGTCGGGATATGCAGGGATAGAGAGGTCGGGATATGCAGGGATAGAGAGGTCAGGATATGCAGGGATAGAAGGGTCGGGATAGACAGGGATAGCGAGGTTGGGATGTGCAGGGATAGAAGGGTTGGGATCTTGTGCAGGGATAGAGAGGTCGGGATATGCAGGGATAGAAGGGTCAGGATATGCAGGGATAGAAGGGTCGGGATAGACAGGGATAGCGAGGTTGGGATGTGCAGGGATATAAGGGTTGGGATCTTGTGCAGGGATAGAGAGGTCGGGATATGCAGGGATAGAAGGGTCAGGATATGCAGGGTAGAGAGGTCGGGATATGCAGGGATAGCGTGGTCGGGTTATGCAGGGGTAGGGAGGTCGGGATATGCAGGGATAGAGAGGTCAGGATACGCAGGGATGGAGAGGGCAGGATATGCCAGGGTAGAGTGGTCGGGATATGCAGGGATAGAGAGGTCAGGATATGCAGGGATAGAAGGGTCGGGATATGCAGGGATAGAGAGGTCAGGATATGCAGGGATAGAGAGGTCAGGATACGCAGGGATGGAGAGGTCGGGATATGTCGGGGTAGAGTGGTCGGGATATGCAGGGATAGAGAGGTCAAGATATGCAGGGATAGAAGGGTCGGGATATGCAGGGATAGAGAGGTCAGGATATGCAGGGATAGAGAGGTCGGGATATGCTGGGGTAGAGAGGTTGGGATCTTGTGCAGGGATAGAGAGGTCAGGATATGCAGGGATAGAGAGGTCGGGATCTTGTGCAGGCAGAAGGCATTTTGTTTCGTTTGGCATTGTGTTCAGCACAGATATTGTGGGCCAGAAGACATGTTTTGTGCTGTTTTGTCCCACTCAGTGGGCACTTTATTACGTACCTCCTTTACCTAATACATTGCCATTTACATTTCAGAGTCATTCTGTCTCATGTAGTTTGTTACCTGAATATAAATTAATTTATAATCCTCTGATTGTAGAACTAAATATTTATGTAGAATCTTGGCTGGTATAGTGGCACAATGAGTAACGCACCACTGTTGTAACACAGGGTTATTTGAATTACTGTCGCCTTCCTGTCAGCTTGAATTAGTCTGGCCATTCTCCTCTGACCTCTCTCATTAACAAAGCATTTTGCATCAACAGATCTGCCGTTCACTAGGTGCTTTTTGTTTCTCGCACCATGATCTGTAAATTCCAGAGACTGTTGTGCACAAAAGTCCCAGGAGAGTAGCAGTTTCTGAGATACTCGAATCACCGCATCTGGCACCAGCAATCATTCCATGGTCAAAGTCACTTAGATCATATTTCTTCCCCATTCTGATGTTTGGTCTGTCTGAGCAACAGCTGAGCCTCTTGACCATGTCTGCATGCTTTTATGCATTGAGTTGCTGCCACATGATTGGCTGATTAGATATTTGCATTAATGAGCAGGTGTACAGGTGTACCTAATAAAGTGACTACTAAGTGCATGTTCTTGTGCCCAGCATGTCGGGTAGTGTGTTCCAGATACTCAACACTCTCTGGGTAAAAAAAAACTCTCTTCCTGATCCCTCTCTGAATCTCTTTCTCTTTGTCCTCAATCTATGTCTTCTCCCTTTATCTCCATCTGGCAGGGTGAAAAGATTCCTGCTATCTGCCCTATCGATACGTTTCATTGTTTTATGTCCCTCCATCATGTTCCCTCTTAGCATCTTCCACTCCCTGGAAAAGAAACCTAGCCTGTCCTGGCTGGTGGCACGATAGCTCACAAGAGATGCTACAGATGCTGGAATCCTTGAGCAACACACACCAAATGCTGGGAGAACTCTGCTGATCAGCAAGCATCTATGGGGTGTATGGGGTGTCAGGGAGGGGTAGCACCTCTGGTGGGGGAACATGTCGTGTCCTTTTCAGGGCAGTTAGTCCACCTTTGGTCCCTACCTGGCACTCAGCTCTCACCTGTGGCTCCGTGAGATAGGGAGTTGTCTATCCCAGCATGTGAAGACAGACTCCGGCGGATTGAGCAGACGAGACCTATGGAAGGTCCAACGGTCAAGAAGGCGGTCTCTGCAAGCGTTGTGGAATGTGTAGAGCAGGACAGAACACAGAAGACGTCCTGGTCATCCACTGCGCCTAGTCCCATCTCCAGCCGTCTAGACTCTGTCTTGCCACTGGATCCAGATGGGAATTGGGAAGAGAGAGTGAGGCTGACGCTGCGCAACTCTCCCTCACTTAAATCCAAATCACATGCTAGTCTCGACACCATCATAATGGTGTCAAGGTCCTCATCGACGTCAACGATGGACGAACAACCATGGAGGGGAGTAAACATTCCACGTTTCAGGTCGAGACAAAACATCAACTGCTTACTCCCCTTTATTGATGCTGTCTGACACCCCAAGTTCCTTGTGCCATCTTACACCCTCCACAGTCCCCCAGTCACCTCTGGCTCCTATTTCACCACTCTTTTGACTGGCCATTTCTCCTCTCCACTCTCAGTCCTGATGCAGGGTTTCCACACTGATTGTTGACAATTCCTTTTCTCCATAGATGCTGCTCGATCCGCCAAGTTCCTCCTGCAGATGGTTCATTGCTCCAGACCTTCCGGCAGCTGCAGTTGCTTGTATTTCCAGCGGTCCTATTGGGCCTGAACTGTCATGAATCCAGTAGCCCTGTGCACCTGTATTTCGTAATTGTCGTCTTATCTAGAGTCGTTAAGCCCTTGAGCTTTCTGTTTAATATTTTCATGTTTATTTTGACAGTCATGGGTTTTCTGCATACTGTGATCATTTAAAGCGGACTCCCCATTAGTGCTTATTGCAGGGTCCTTGTGTTTCCTGATTAATCTCGTGCTTTTGCCCGGTCAAGCTGATGTTCTGGTGTCCACATTTCCCAGCATCTCACCTGGTCCCTGAACTCCAACATCCTGATCATAAAGGTGCAACAGTGCCTTTATTTCCTGTGGAGCATGAAGAAAGCTCACCTCTGTCCCAGGATACTGACGGACTTTTACCGCTGTACCATTGAGAGCATAGTCTCCAGCTGCATCTCAGTGTGGTATGGCAATTGTCCCGTATCGGACCGCAAAACCATCGTGCGGTGAAAACTGCCCAGCGGATTATCGGCACCCAATTGCCCATCATTGAGAACATCTACCATAAACGCTGCCTGGGCATGGCGAAAAGCATTATCAAGGATGCATCTCACCCTAACCATGGACTTTTTACTCTCCTCCTATCCGGTAGGTGCTACAGGAGCCTCCGCTCCCGCACCAGCAGCCACAGGAAGAGCTTCTTCCCTGAGGCTGTGACACTGCTGAACCTCTCATCACAGCGCTAAGCAGTATTGCATCTGTATTGTACTGTCTCAGTACTTTTATATTTGTGTGCTGTAGCACTTTTTTTATTTGCAGTTATTTTGTAAATAACACTATTTGCATTCCTGGTCAGATGCTAAATGCATTTCATTGGCTTTGTATCTGTACTCGGCACAATGACAATAAAGTTGAATCTAATCTAATTTAATTCCTATGAATAAACTCCTGTTTCTGTCTCTAAACATGGAAGTCTGTCGTTCCTCTGCAGCTGGGTTCAGTTGTCTGTCAGTGCACACTGTGACAGTAGGACCCCATCATAAGTGGACCCAGCAGAGGTTCAACAGTGGTTTGGACATCGGTCAGCTAAAGGTGAGGGTGCCTTCTATTCTCAGTTCTTTTCCTGAGGCTATGTTCTGAATTTCCTGAGGCTACGTTCTGAGTTTCTGGAGTCTATGTTCCAAGCCAATGCTCCGATCTTCTCTAATCTACGTTCAAGGTCATTAAGGTTTCCTGGATCTCCCATAGCCCTTCAGGTTTCCAAAGACTGTTCCAGGTTTTCAAGGACTATTCCATGTTCTCGTGTTTGATTCCATGTTTCTGAGTTATATGCAATGTTACTGAGTTTACCAGTCCTGACTCAGGAGCATCAGGTCTGTCTCGGGTTTACTAGCCCTGTCTCGAATTCCCCAGGGCCCCCTGGGCTATCAGGTACTGGTTTTAGGGAGTGAGGAACTGTTATGAACCCCGCATCCTTGTGCTCCTGTATTTGTTAATTGTTATTGGTGAATCTGTGGAATGCTGTGCCACAGACTGCAGTGGAGGCCATGGGTATATTTAAGGTGGAAGCTGATAGTTTCTGGATTGGTCAGGGCATCAAGGAATATGGTGAGAAGGCAGGTGTATAGGGTTGAGTGGGATCCAGGATCAGCCATGATGGAATGGTGTAGACTCGATGGGCTGAATGGCCTAATTCTGCTCCTATGTTCCTATGTTTTATAGTCTTATGGTTGTCTTATCTGGAATCGTTAAGCCCTTGTGCTTTCTGCTTAATCTTGACAAGTTTATGTTGACTGGCACGAGTTTTCTGCATACTGTGATTATTTAAAGCAGATTCCCTATTCGTGCTCATTGTGGGGTCCTTGTGTTTCAAGAACGGTTCATCTCGTGGTGTCACTCGGTCAAGCACCGATGTACTGGCGGAATTTCTAAGAATAAGCTCTTGTTGCTGTCTCTACATGGGAGTCTGTCGTTCCTCCGCACCTGGATTCAGTCGTCTGTCAGCGCACACCGTGACACTGAACTGTATCAGAATCAGAATCCGATTTATTATCACTGACAAATGTCATGCAGTACATTAAAAACGATGACCATAGGTTACAATACGAAATATAAAAATCAATAAATATTATGGAAGGAGAGCAAACTGGTGAGGTAGTGTTCATGGGTTTATGGACTGCTCATAAAGAGAGTCATAAAGCATTACAGCACAAATAGGCCCTTCCTCCAACCTGGCCCATGCTGAACTGCCATTCTGCCCAGTCCCATTGACCCGCACCTGGACCACAGCTCTCCATATGTAATTATCAAGTTTCTCTTAAATATTGCAATCAAACCCGCAGCCACCACTCCATCTTCTTCCACACTCGCACCTTCCTCTGAGTGAAGAACTTCTCCCTCAAAGTTCAAGATTCAATATAAATTTATTATGAAAATTCATACATTCCTCTATAAACGACCCTGAGATTCATTTTCTTGTGGGCATTCACAGTAAATTGAAAGGAGCACAACAGAATCAATGAAAAACTCACACGACAGAGATGGACAAATAACAAATGTGCAAAAGACAACAGACTGCAAATACAAAAAGGAAATAAAATATAAAAATTAATAATAAATAATAAATAAATATCAAGAACACAAATTGTAGGGTCCTTTAATGGAGTCCTTTGGCAGTGGAATCAGTTGAGTGTTGGTGAGTGCAGTTGTCCCTCAGATTCCTCTTAAATATTTCACCGTTCACTCTTATCCCATGATCTCTGGTTCTAATCTCACCCAATCTCAATGGAAAAGGTCCACTTACATTTACCCTGTCTATACCCTTTGTAATTTTGTATACCTCCATCAAATCTCCCCTCATTCTACTATGCTCTGGGGAATGAAGTCCTAATTTGTTCAGCCATTCTCCATAACTCAGGTCTTCAAGTCCTGTCAACATCCTTTTAAATTTTCTCTGTATTCTTTCAATCTTATTGACATGGAGCTAGGTGACCAGAACTTCACACAGGACTCCAAATGCGGCCTCACCAAAGGTCTTATACAACTTCAACGTAACATCTCAACTCTTGTACTCAATACATTGATTTATGAAAGCCAATGTGTCAAACGCTCTCTTTACAACCCTACCTACTTGTGATGCCACTTTCAAGGAATTATGGACCTGTATTCCCAGATCCCTCAGTTCTACCTCACTCCTCAGTGCCCGACCATTCACTGTGTAATTCCTACCCTTGTTTGTCCTTTCTCCAATTTAGAATCACAACCCAAGGACCAGACCTATTCTTCTCCATAATTGTCTTGAAATATATGGCATTATGATTACTAGATGCAAAGGGCTCCCCTACACAAATTTCTGTCGCCTGTCCTATCTGATCCACTAATAGGAGATCTAGTATCACACTCCCACTTGTTGAGAACTCTATGTATTGATTAAGCAAACTTTTCTGAACACATCTGACAAACTTCTATCCCGTCCAACTTTATCACTGTATGGGAGTTCCAGTCAATATGTAAAAGATTAAAATCACATACTATCTCAACCTTATGTTTCTTGCAATAGTCTGCAATCTCTCTACAAATTTGCTCCTCTAAATCCTGTGGAGAGTTTGTGGTCTATGATATAACCCCATTAATGTGTTCTTATTCGTCTGTTCCACTCATAAAGCCTCATTAGATGAGCTCTCCAGTCTGTCCTGACTGAGCACTTGTGACATTTTCCCTGACTAGTAATGCCACCCCTCCCTCTTTAATCCCTCCCATTCTCTTACGTCCAAAGGAGGAGGAGAAGATGGCGCAACACAGCTTGCGCGGCCACTCCAGTGAATGATATCTGTTATCTGTTAAGTAGGGTGCCGTGCACAATCCTGATTTGATGGAGACAGACATGAGAGAACGGAGGAACATCTGGAGAAACTTCTGAAATGCTTTTTTCGCTGCCATTGTTACTGTGTGATCCAGAATCTCCGGAGGGGAAGACCCCGAGTCCTCAGCTTTGCTTGTTGCTCGGCGGCCGGCATGGCGTCGAAGCGCTCGGCAGAGATGGTGCTCGGTGCTCAGTGTCGAAGGGCTGGTCGGAGGCTCGAAGTTTTCGGACGGACTCAGTGTCGGCTGTGGTCGGGTGCTTCCAATGCATCGACAGTTGTCGGTGCCTAGAGGTTTATGGAAGAGAGAGTTTCTCACTTCTGCTGCCTGCTATCGGGACTATCGGGAGTCAATCAGAATTTTGAGACTTTTTTTTACCATCCCTGTGGTCTGCTCTTTATCAAATTATGGTATTGCTTTGCACTGTTGTAACTATATGTTATAATTATGTGGTCTTGTCAGTTTTAGTCTTTGGTTTGTCCTGTTTTTTTTATGATATCACTCCAGAGGAACATTGTATCATTTCTTAATGCATGCATGCATTTCTAAATGACAATAAACGAGGACTGAGTGTCCTCATAATCTAATCTAATCAATGGAACCCTGGAACATTAATCTGCCAGTCCTGCCCCTCCTGCAACCGAAGGTTACTAATGGCTACAATGTCATAATTCCATGTGTTGATCTATGCCCTAAACTCAGTAACCTTTCCTACAATACTCCTAGGGTTAAGTAAAATTTAACTGTTATAACTTTGTAAAACTCTTGTTAGGCCACATCTGGAGTATTGTGTACAGTTCTGTTTGTTCTACTGTAGGAAGGATGTTAAGGGTTTGGAATGGTTGTAGAAGAGGTTTACCAGTGTGCTGCCTGGTTTAGAGAGCACGTGCTATCACAAGAGGCTGGATAAACTTGGGTTGTTTTCTCTGGAGCGCTGGAAGCTGAGGGGACATCTGACAGAGGTTTACAAGATTATGAGAGGCATAGATAGAGTAAACAGAGAACATATTTCCCAGCGTTGAAATGCCTAATACCAGAGGACATGCATTGAAGGTGAGAGGGGTAAGTTCAAGGGGGTGAAATATTTTACTCAGTGAGTGGTGGATGCCTGGAATGCACTGCCTGGTGTGGTGATAGAGACAAATACAACAGAGGCTTTTAAGAGACGTTTGGATAGGCACATGGATGTGAGGAAGATGGTGTAGGTAGGAGGGATTAGTGTTTGGGTGTTTTTGATTTGCTTTTCAGCTGGTTTAGACAATAGACAATAGGTGAAGGAGTAGGCCAATTGGCCCTTTGAGCCAGCACCACCGTTCACTGTGATTATGGCTGATCATCCACAATCAGTACCCTGTTCCTGCCTTCTCCCCATATCCCTTGACTCCGCTGTCTTTAAGAGCTCTATCTAAATCTTTCTTGGAAGAATCCAGAAAATTGGCCTCCACTGCCTTCTTAGACAGAGCATTCCACAGATCCACAACTCTCTGGGTGAAAAAGTTTTTCCTCAACTCCATTCTAAATGGTCTACCCCTTATTCTTAAACTGTGGCCTCTGGTTCTAGACTCCCCCAACATCGGGAACATGTTTCCTGCCTCGAGCGTGTCCAATCCCTTAACAATCTTATATGTTTCAATCAGATCCCCTCTCATCCTTCTAAATTCCAGTGTATACAAGCCCAGTCACTCCAATCTTTCAACATATGACAGACCCACCACCCTGGGAATTAACCCAGTGAACCTACGCTGCACTTCCTCCATAGCGAGAATGTCCTTCCTCAAATTTGGAGACCAAAACTGTACACAATACTCCAGTTGGGGTCTCACTAGGGCCCTGTACAACTGCAGAAGGACCTCTTTGCTCCTATACTCAACTCCCCTTGTTATGAAGGCCAACGTGCCATTAGCTTTCTTCACTGCCTGCTGTACCTGCATGCTTACTTTCAGTGACTGATGAACAAGGACACCCAGATCTTGTTGTACTTTTTACTTTGCACAACGTTGTGAGTCAAGTGGCCTGTTCCTGTGCTGAACCATTCTATGTTCTATGTTCTATGTACAATATTTGTTGAAGGACAGTTCTGATCTCAAAGACACCTACAGAGTCAACATAATACATTGCACAGGGAACTCTGGTGTCAGAGTGAATGGAATCCGTTTGAAAAATTAATGGGATTGATTCAGAAAGTGTCTTGGATAAAATGCCAGCCCTTGTAAAAGCCTCTGAAATCTATTGCCGTCTCTACACAGACATTTAAACTAGGAACAGCGATGGTCCACTTATTCTCCCATGTCTGATTTTACTGTAACCGCAGTTCTGCATTCCTGTCTGCCCAAGTAACCTTTCAACTCATTGTTTATCAATAATTGAACCCTCTCTGCCTTAAAAATATTCGAAGTCTCTGCTTCCACTGTCCTTTGAGGAAGAAAATTCCAAAAACTCACAACTCTCTGAGAGAGATAAAAATATCATTTCGTCTCTGCCTTAAATAGGCAATCCCATAGTTTAAATGGTGACTCCTAGCTCTGAAGCAACACTCAGTCTGCTGGAGGAAACAGAAGATCAAACAGCATTGGAATGTTCGATGAGATTTACCAGACCACAAGGCATGCCTTATGAGGACAGGTTGAGTAAGATAAGGGCTTTTCTTTTTGGAGCGAAGGAGAATGAGAGGTGACTTGATAGAGGTGTACAAGATGATAAGAGGCACAGGTGGAGAGGACGACCAGAGATGTTTTCCCCCAGGACGGAAATGGCTAATATGAGAGAACATGATTTTAAGGTGGCTGGAGGAAAGTATAGGGGAGATGTCAGAGGTAGGTTCTCTTACAGAGTGGGTGCATGGAATGCGCTGTTAGGGATAGCGGTAGAAGCAGTACATTGGGGGTATTTTAGAGGCTCTTAGGCATATACAGTAGGTGAAAGAATACTATGTGGGAGGGAAGGATTAGGTTCATCATAAGGTTGGCAGAACATTGCGGGCCAAAGGGCCTGTATTGTGCAGTACTTTCCATGTTCTTTATTTTATTTACTTATTTATTTTGCTGAGAGATACAGTGTAGACAGGCCCTTCCAGCCTAACGAGCCCCACCACCCAGCAAACCAATGCTCATCTAATCACAGGACAATTCACAGTGGGCAACTAACCTACAAACTGGTGCGTCTTTGGACTGTAGGGGGAAACCGGAGCACCCAGAGGAAACCCACGCAGTTCATGGGGAGGACGTACAAACTCCTTACAGGCGGTGCCAGAATTGAACTCTGAGCTCCAACGCCCCGAGCTGTAATAGTGTTGCGCTAAGTACTACACCACCGCGGTGCCCAGCACATGAACATATGGACACTCTAGCAGAGAGCAAACAACCAAACGACCCGACTGCTAACCACAGTCCCCACTTACTCTTGCCCACACTGCATCAGAATGTGTGGATCCCGGATCGGTCTCTACAGTGACCTGAGGACCCACCAGTAGACAACCTGTAATGGGAGCATCATACTCAGTTTCAGTGATCACACTGGTACCGCTATGTTCTATAAACTGAGATGTTCACTATCCTTTCCTCTCCACAGATGCTGCTCAACCTGCTGAGTTACACCAGCAGATTTTTTGTTATCCCAGACTCCAGTAGCAGTCTCTGATGTCTCCTCACTCTGGTTCTTCTTAAGCCCCTCACCCCTACTGAGATGTAGGTTACCAACCGCAACTGGCCAGAGTCCTCTGTCTAGGCCCAATAAAAGGTTGATCAGTCTTGTACCTCCTGCTGTCACCATATGACTTCATACGCCTTCTAAGCAAAGGTCCTTTCTCTCCCAGGAATGAGGTCTTTGGAGCTTGTGTTGATGTTTCTGTCTCTCTGGGCTTTTACAGGATCGGGTTGCGAGCCCCATGCCCAACTCTCCTCCTTTCACAGTCAGGCTTGGGGCTGTCCATGGAGAAGATCACTCTGGTTCTCCTACAGGAGAAAACACCTGCTCCACATCCACCACTCAGGATCTTGTGTCTCAATCTAGACATGTCTCAACCTTTCAAACTCCAGCAGTTACAAGCCTCGTCTGAGCAACATGCACAAAATACCAAAGGAAGTCAGCAGGTCAGTCAGGCAAAATCAGTGAAGGGAATAAACAGTCGACGATTCAGGCCGAGACCCTTTGTCGGGACTGGAAAGGAAGGGGGAAGAAGCCAGAATAAGAAGTTGGGTGGAGGAAGAAGGAGTACAAGCTGGCAAGTGATAGGTGAGACCAGGTGAGGGGAAAGGCGTGTGGGTGGGCAAGGGAGGATGAAGTAAGAAGTTGGGTGGTGATAAGTGGAAGAGGCAAAGAGCTGAAGAAGAAGGAACCTGATATGAGAGACCAGTGGACCATCAGACAGTGACCATTGTCCAGGGGATAGCCAACCTATGGACAACTGATTTACAGTATATAACAGAATTTCAGGACACAAGAGGTTCTGCAGATGCTGGAAATCCAGAGCAACACACACAAAATGCTGGAGGAACACAGCAGGCTCAGCAGCACCTATGGAGCGGAATAAAGAGCTGACGTTTCAGGCTGAGACCCTGCATGGAATCATAGAATACTACAGTACAGTACAGAAACAGGCCAAACTTATTCTGCCTACTCTCATCAACCTGCACCTGGACCATAGGCCTCCATATCCCTCCCATCCATGTACTTATCCAAATGAAGCTCACATCCCCCACTTCCGCTAGCAACTCATTCCATAATCTCACCACCCACTGAATGAAGAAGGTCCTCCTCAGCTTGCAGATAAAATTTCACCTTTCACCTTTAACCTATGACCTCTAGTTCTCATCAGGATGCAAGCCTTATCTGTTCAACATTTTCCCATAGGACATCTCATCCATTCAAGGTGTCAATTTAGGAAACTGTCTTTGAAATGCTTCCAAAGCTTTAGCATCATTTCAGATCCAGATTTATTTATCACACTTTCATCAAAACATGCAGTGAAATGTGTCAATTACATTAACAACCCGATGATGTGCTGGCAGTAGCCCGCAAGTGTTGCCACACATTTAGGCACCAATATTGCATGCACACAGTGATTGGCAGAGCAACACAGAACACAACAAGCAACAAAAGAATGACAGCAAAACAAACCCCATTCCATCTTCCTCCACCCCCCTTCGCACACACATGGACAGTCCTCCACTTCAGAACAGGCCTCCTGTCTCCAGTCCCCAATCCCCAATTTCCATTTCCCAGTCTCCAGTACCTAGTCTCCAGTCCCCAGTTCCTAGTCTCCGGTTTCCAGTCTACAGTCTCCAGTTTCCAGTCTCCAGTCTCCAGTTACCAGTCTCCAGTCTCCAGCCCTAATTTTCTAGTCCCCATCTCCGATTTCCAGTAAGCAGTCTCCAGCTCTCCATCTCTGGTCCCCAGTCTCCAGTCACCAGTCCCCAGTCTCCAGTCTCTAGTCCCCAGTCCCCAATCCCCAGTCTCCAGTCTCCAATCTCTGGTCATCGGTCTCCAGTCTCCAGTCCCATCTCCAGTCTACAGTCCTCAGACTCCAGTCCCCAGACTCAATTCCCCAGTCTCCAATTCACAGTCTCTAATCTCCAATCCACAGTCTCCAGTCCCCAGTTTCTGTCTCAAGTCTCTATTCCCCAGTGTCCAATACCCAGTCTAGAGTTCCCAGTCTCCAGTCCCAAGTCCCCAATCTCCAGTCTCCAGTCCGCAGTCTCCAGTCTCCAGTTTCTGTCTTCAGTCTCCAGATTCCAGTTTCAGTCTGCAGTCTCCATTCCCCACTCTCCAATCCCCAGTCTCCAGTCCCGAGTCTCCAGTCTCCAGATTCCAGTTTCAGTCTCCAGTCTCCAGATTCCAGTTTCAGTCTCCAGTCTCTAGTCCCCAGTCCCCAGTCCCCAATCTCCAGTCTCCAATCTCCGGTCACTGGTCTCCAGTCTCCAGTCCCGTCTCTAGTATCCGGTGTCCAGTCTACAGTCTTCAAACTCCAGCCCCCAGACTCCATTCCCCAGTCTCCAATCCACAGTCTCCAGTCTTCAGTCTCCAGTCCCCAGTTTCTGTCTCCAGTCTCCAGTCTCTATTTCCCAGTGTCCAATACCCAGTCTAGAGTTCCCAGTCTCCACTCCCAAGTCCCCAATCTCCATCCTTCAATCTCCATTTCCCAGTTTCCAGTCCTGAGTCCCATTCCCCAGTCTCCAATCCCCAGTATCCAATCCCCCAGTCTTCAATCCCCAGTCTTCATTCCCCAGTCTCCGGTCTCTGATGTCCAGTCTCCAGTCTCCAGTCTCCAATCGCCGATCACTGGTCTCCAATCTTCAGTCCCGTCTCCAGTCTCCAGTTCCCAGTCTCCAGACCCCAGCCTCCGGTCCCCAGTCCCCAGTCTCCAGTGTCGAGTCTCCAATCTCCGGTCTCCAGTCCTCAGTCTCTATTCCCCTGAGTCCAATCTCCAATCTCCAGTCTCCAGGCTCAGTCTCCAGGCCCCAGCCCCTCTCTCTCCTCCTGGGCCACCCCTCTCTCTCTCCCATCCACCGCCCCCCCTCTCTCTCTCTCTCTCCCATCCATGCCTCTCTCTCTCTCACTCCCAGCCACCCTCTCTCGCTCTCTCTTTCCCAGCCACCCCTCTCTCACTCTCTCTTTCCCTACCACCCCTCTCTCTCCCAGCCACCACTCTCTTTTCCAGCTACCACTTTCTCTATTCTGACACCCCACACTCTCTTCCCATTCTCTCTCCCTGACACACCCTCTCTCTCTCCGACATCCCCCTCTCTCTCCCTGACATCCCCTCTCTCTCCCCAATATCCCCCTCTCTCTCCCTGACACCTCCCTCTCTCTCCCCAATGTCCCCCTTTCTCTCTCCCTGACATCCCCCTCTCTCTCTCTGACATACCCCTCTCTCTCTCCCAGCCACCCCTCTCCCCCTCTCCCAGCCACCCCCTCTCCCTCTCCTCAGCCACCCCTTTCTCCCTCTCCCCAGCCACCCCTCTCTCTCTCCCCCAGCTCCCACCCCCATTCCCCAGTTCACAGACCCCAGTTTCTGGTCTTCAGTCTCCAGTATCCAGTTTCCAGACTCTGGTTTCCGGTTTCCAGACTCTGGTCTCCGGTCTCCAGTTCCCTATCCCCAGTTTCCAGTCCACAGTCCCCAACCCCCAGCCTCCAATCTCCAGTCCCCAGTCCCCAGTCTCAAGTCTCTGGTCTCCAGTCTCCCATCTCCGGTTCCTTGGCTCCTATCCAGTCTCCAGTCTCCCATCTCTAGTCCCCAGTGTCCAGTCTTCAGGCTCCAGTCTCTGGTCCCCAGTCTCCAGACTCTGGTCTCCATACTCTAGTCTGTCTCCAGTTTCCAGTTTCCAGTTTCCAGTGTGAGTCTCCAATCTCTAGTCTTCAGTTTCGAGATACAGTCTCCAGTTTCCAATCCCCAGTCCCCAGTCTCCAATTCACAGACTCCAGTCTCTAATCCACAGTCTCCAATCCTCAGTCTCCAGTCCCCAGTCTCCAATAACCAGTCTCCAATCCATAGTCTCCAGTCCTCAGTCTCCAGTCCCCAGTTTCTGTCTCCAGTCTCTATCTCCCAGTGTCCAATACCCAGTCTAGAGTTCCCAGTCTCCAGTCCCAAGTCCCCAATCTCCAGCCTTCAGTCTCCATTTCCCAGTTTCCAGTCCTGAGTCTCCATTCCCCAGTCTCCAATCCCCAGTATCCAATCCCCAGTCTCCATTCCCCAGTCTCCGGTCTCTGGTATCCAGTCTCCAGTCTCCAGTCTCCAATCACCGATCACTGGTCTCCAGTCTTCAGTCCCGTCTCCAATCTCCAGTTCCCAGTCCCCAGTCCCCAGTCTCTGGTCCCCAGTCCCCCAGTCTTCAGTGTCGAGTCTCCAATCTCCAGTCTCCAGTCCTCAGTCTCTATTCCCCTGAGTCCAATCCCCAATCTCCAGTCTCCAGGCCCAGTCTCCAGTTCCCAGCCCCTCTCTCTCCCAGCCACCCCTCTCTCTCCCAGCCACCTCTCTCTCTATCCCCCCCCTGGGTCACCCCTCTCTCTCTCCCATCCACCCCCCTCGCTCCCTCCTCCCAGCCACTCTCTCTCGCTCTCTCTTTCCCAGCCACCACTCTCTCTATTCTGACACCCCACATCCTCTCCCTATTCTCTCTCCCTAACACCCCCTCTCTCTCCCCGACATCATCCTCTCTCTCTCTCCGACATCCCCCTCTGACATCCCTCTCCAACATCCACCTCTCTCTCTCCCCGACATCCCCCTCTCTCTCTCCCAGCCACCGCTCTCTCTCTCCTCAGCCCCCTCTCTCTCTCCCCCGGTCACCCTTCTCTCTCTCCCCCGGTCACCCTTCTCTCTCTCCCAGTCACCATCTCTCTCGATCCCAGCCCTCCCTCTTCCACCCACCCCTTTCTCTCTATCCCAGCAACCCTCCTCTCTCTCTGTCAGCCACACTCTCCCCCAGCCCCCACTGTCACCCAACCTCTGTCTCTCCCCCAGCCATTTGCCTGTCCCAGTTCACACTCTGCCCTCTCTCCCTCTCCCAGCCACCCCTCTCTCCCTCTCCCCAGCCACCCCTCTCTCTCTCCCCCAGCCCCCACCCCCATTCCCCAGTTCACAGACCCCAGTTTCTGGCCTCTGGTCTCCAGTATCCAGTTTCCAGACTCTGGTTTCCGGTTTCTAGACTCTGGTCTCCGGTCTCCAGTTCCCTATCCCCAGTTTCCAGTCCACAGTCCCCAGCCCCCAGCCTCCAATCTCCAGTCCCCAGTCCCCAGTCTCAAGTCTCTGGTCTCCAGTCTCCCATCTCCGGTTCCTTGTCTCCTACCCAGTCTCCAGTCTCCTGTCTTTAGTCCCCAGTCCCCAGTCCCTAGTCTTCAGGCTCCAGTCTCTGGTCTCCAGTCTCCAGACTCTGGTCGCCATACTCTAGTCTGTCTCCAGTTTCCAGTTTCCAGTTTCCAGTGTGAGTCTCCAATCTCTAGTCTTCAGTTTCGAGATACAGTCTCCAGTTTCCAATCTCCGGTCCCCATTCCCCAGTTTCCAGTCTCCAGTCTCCAGTTTCCAGTCCCCAGTCTCCAGTTTCCAGTCCCCAGTCTCCAGTCCTAAATCTCCTGTCCCCAATGTCCTGTTACCAATACCCAATATCCAGTTCCCAATCTCCAGTCTCCAGTCTCCATTCCATAGTCTCCAATCCCCAGTCTCCAGTCCCAAGTCTCCAGTCCCCAGTCCCCACTCTACAGTTTCCAGTGTCCAGTTTCCAGTCCCCAGTCTCCAGTCTCCGGTTTCCAATCACCAGTCTCCAGTCCCGAGTCTCCAGTCTCCAGTCCCCAGTCCCCATTCTACAGTTTCCAGTCTCTAGTCTCCAGTTCCCTGTCTCTAGTCCCCAGACTCCATTCCCCAGTCTCCAATTCACAGACTCCAGTCTCTAATCCACAGTCTCTAGACCCCAGTTTCTGTCTCCAGTCTCTATTCCCCAGTATCTAACACCCAGTCTAGAGTTCCCAGTCTTCAGTCCCAAGTCCCCACTCTCCAGGCTCCAGTCCTCAGTCTCCAGTCTCCGGTTTCCGTCTTCAGTCTCCAGATTCCAGTTTCAGACTGCAGTCTCCAACCCCCAGTTCCCTGTCTCTAGTCTCCAGTCTCCAGATTACGGTTTCAGTCTCCAGTCCCCAGTCTTCAGTCTCCAGTCTCCAGCCTACAGATTCCAGTTTCAGTGTCCAGTCTTCAGTCTCCAGTCTCCAGTCTCCAGTCTCCAGTCTCCAGTTTCCGGTCTCAAGTTTCCAGTTTCAATCTCCAGTTTCAGTCTCCAGTCCCTCAGGTTCCATTGCCCAGTCTCCATCTCAAATCTCTGGTCACAGGTCTCCGATTTCCAGTCTCCAGTCTCACCTCTAGTCTACAGACCTTAGTCTCTCTTCCCCAGAGTCCAATCCCCAGTTCACAGTCCCCATTCTCCAGTCTCCATTCCCTAGTCTGCAGTCCCCACTCCACAGTTTCCAGTCTCCAGTCTCCAGTTCCCCGTCTCCAGTCCCCAGTCTCCAGTCTCCAGTCTCCAGTCTCTAGATTCTAGTTTCAGCCTCCAGTCTCCATTCCCCAGTCTCCAGTCTCTGGTGTCCAGTCTCCAGTCTCCAGTCTCCAGTCTCCAATCACCGATCACTGGTCTCCAGTCTTCAGTCCCGTCTCCAGTCTCCAGTTCCCAGTCTGCAGTCCCCAGTCTCCAGTGTCGAGTCTCCAATCCCCAGTCTCCAGTCCAGAGTCTCTATTCACCTGAGTCCAATCGTCAGTTTCTAGTCCCCAATCTCCAATCTCCAGGCCCAGTCTCCAGTCCCCAGCTCCCACCCCCACCCCCCAGTCCCCAGACCCTCTGGTCTCCAGTATCCAGTTTCCAGTCTCTGGTCTCTGGTCTCCAGTTCCCAATCTCCATCCCTGTCCCCAGTTTCCAGTCCACAGTCCCCAGCCCCCAGCCTCCAATCTCCAGTCCCCAGTCCCCAGTATCAAGTCTCTGGTCTCCAGTCTCCCATCTCCGGTTCCTCCAGTCTCCCGTCTTTAGTCCCCAGTCCCCAGTCCCCAGTCTTCAGGTTCCAGTCTCTGGTCCCCAGTCTCCAGACTCTGGTCTCCATACTCTATTCTGTCTCCAGTTTCCAGTTTCCAGTATCGGACTCAAATCTCTAGACTCCAGTTTTGAGATACAGTCTCCAGTTTGCAATCCCCAGTCCCCAGTCTCCGGTTTCCAGTCTCCAGTCTCCAGTCCCAAGTCTCCAGTTTCCAGCCCCAAGTGTCCTGTTACCAGTACCCAGTATCCAGTTCCCCATTTCCAGTTTCCAGTCTCAATTCCATAGTCTGCAGTCCCCACTCTACAGTTTCCAGTCTCCAGTCTCCAGTCTCCAGTCCCCAGTCTCCAGTCTCCAGTTTCTGTATCAAGTCTCCAGTCCCCAGTCTCCAGTCTCCAGTTTCTGTATCAAGTCTTCAGTCTCCAGTCTTCAGATTCCAGTGTCAGTCTCCAGTCACCAGTCTCTGGTCTCCAGTCTCCAGTCTCCAGTTTCCAGTCTCAAGTTTCCAGTTTCAGTCTCCAGTCTCCAGTCCCCAAGCTCCAGTCACTGGTCTCCGGTTTCCAGCCTCCAGTCCCAGCTCCAGTCTACAGACCTCAGTCTCTATTCCCTAGAGTCTATTCCCCAGTTTACAGTCCCCATTCTCCAGTCTCCATTCCTCAGTCTCCAATCCATAGTCTCCAGTCCCCAGTCTCCAGTCTCCAGTCTCCAGTCTCTATTCCCCAGAGTCCAATACCCAGTCTAGATTTCACAGTCTCCATTCCCTAGTCTCTGGTCTCCAGTCCCCAGTCCCCAGTCTCCAGTTTCCAGTCTCCAGTCTCAAGTTTCCAGTCTCCAGTTTCCAGTCTCCAATTCCCCGTCTCCAGTTCCCAGTCTCCAGTCTCCAGTCCCTAGTCTCCCTCTCCAGTCTCCAGTCACTGTACTCCAGTCTCCAGTCCCAACTCCAGTCTCCGTTCTCCAGTCTCCAGTCCCACTTCCAGTCTACAGACTTCAGTCTCTATTCCCCTGAATCCAAATCCCAGTTTACAGTCACCATTCTCCAATCTCCATTCCCCAGGCTCCAATCCACAGTCTCCAGTTCCCAGTCTCCATTTTCAATCTCCAGTCTCTAGTCTCTATTCCCCAGTGTCCAATGCTCAGTCTAGATTTCCCAGTCTCCAGTCCCTAGTCTCCAGTCCCCAGTCTCCAGTCTCCAGTCTGCATTCCCCAGTCTCCAATCCCCAGTATCCTGTCCCGAGTCTCCAGTCCCCAGTCTCCAGTCTCCAGATTCCATCTCCTGTCTCCAAACTCGACTCTCCAGTCTCCAGATTCCTGTTTCAGACTCCAGTCTGCAGTGCCCGGTCTCCAGTCCTCAGTCTCAATTCCCCAGTCTCCAGTCTCCAGTCCCCAGTCTCCAGTCTCCAGTCTCCATTCCCCAGTCTCCAATGCCCAGTATCCAGTCCTGAGTGTCCGGTCCCCAGTCTCTAGTCTCCAGCCTCGAGCTTCCAGTCTCCAGATTCCTATTTCAGACTCCAGTCTGCAGTCCCCAGTCTCCAGTCCTCAGTCTCAATTCACCAGTCTCCAATTTTCAGTCTCCAGTTTCCAGTCTCCAGTCCCCAGTCTCTGGTTTCCAATCCCCAATCTCCAGTCCCCAGTCCCCAGTCTACAATTTCCATTCACCAGTCTCCAGTTTTCAGTCTCCAATCTCCAATTTCCATCTCAAGTCTCCAGTCTCCAGTCTTCAGATTCCAGTTTTGGTCTCCAGTCTCCAGTCTCCAGTTTCCAGGTTCCAATCTCAAGTTTCCAGTTTCGGTCTCCAGTATCCAGTCCCCAGACTCCATCTCCAATCTCTGGTCACTGGTCTCCGATCTCCAGTCCCATCTCTGGTCTCCAGTCTCCAGTCCCACCTCCAGTCTCCAGTCCTCAGTCTCAATTCCCCAGTCTCCAGTCTCTATTCCCCAGAGTCCAATACCAAGTCTCCAGTCCCTAGTGTCCATTCTCCAGTCCTCAGTCTCAATTCCCCAGTCTCCAGTCTCCAGTCTCTATTCCCCAGAGTCCAATACCAAGTCTCCAGTCCCTAGTGTCCATTCTCCAGTCCTCTGTCTCCAGTTTCCAGTCTCCATTCCCCAGTCTCCAGTTTCCAGTCTCGAGTGTCCAGTCTCCAGATTTCTCTTTCAGACTCCAGTCTACAGTCGCCAGTCTCCAGACCTCAGCCTCAGTTCTCCAGTCTCTAATCCCCAGTCTCTGGTCTCCAGTTTCCGGTCTCCATTCTCAAGTCTCCAATCTCTGATCACTGGTCTCCACTCTTCAGTCCCGTCTCCAGTCTCCAGTCTCAAGTCACCAGTCCCATCCCCAGTCTCCAGTTCCAAGTTTCCAGTCTCCATTCTCCGGTCAATGGCCTCCAGTCCCCAGTCCCATATCCAGTCTCCAGTCTCCAGTCCCACCTCCAGTCTACAGACCTCAGTCTCTATTCCCCAGTGTCCAATCCCCAGGTTACAGTCCCCTTTATCCAGTTTCCATTCCCCAGTCTCCAATCCATAGTCTCCAGTGCCCAGTCTCCAGTTTCTGTTTCCAGTCTCCAGTCTCTATCCCCAGAGTCCAATACCCAGTCTGAATTTCCCAGTCTCCAGAACCTAGTCTCCCATCTTCAGTCCCTAGCCTTCAGTCTCCAGTCCCCAGTCTCAAATCCCCAGTAACCAGTCCCAAGTGTCCAGTCCCCAGTCCCCAGTCTACAGTTTTCAGTCTCCAGTCTCCAGTTTCCATTCTCCAGTCCCCAGTCTCCAGTCCCCAGTCCACAGTCTACAGTTTCCAATCTCCAGTCTCCAATTCCCTGTTTCCAGCCCCCAGTCTCCATCTCCAGTCTCCAGTCACTGGTCTCCGGTCTCCAGTCCCATCTCCAGTTCTCCGTTCTCCAGTCTCCAGTCCCACCTCCAGTCTACAGACCTCAGTCTCTATTCCCCAGAGTCCAATCCCCAGTTTACAGTCCGCATTATCCAGTTTCCATTCCCCAGTCTCCAATCCACAGTCTCCAGTGCCCAGTATCCAGTTACTGTTTCCAGTCTCCAGTCTCTATTCCCCAGAGTCCAGTGCCCAGTCTCCAGTTTCCACCTCCAGTCTCCAGTCTCGATTCCCCAGAGTCCAATACCCAGTCTAGATTTCCCAGTCTCCAGTTGCCAGTTTCCAGTCTCCAGTCTCCAATCCCCAGTCTCTATTCCTCAATATCCAGTCCCCAGTCCCAGGTCTACAGTTTACAGTCTCCAGTCTCCAGCTTCCAGTCTCCAGTCCCTAGTCTCAGGTTTCCAATCCCCAGTCTCCAGCCACATGTCTCCAGTCTCCAGTCCCCAGTCTCCAGTCCGCAGTCCACAGTCTGCAGTTTCTAGTCTCCAGTCTCCAATTTCCCACCTCTAGTCCCCAGTCTCCAGTCTCAAGTTTCCAGTTTCATTCTCCAGTCTCCAGTCTCCAGTCTCCAGTCTCCAGTCCCCAATCTCCGGTCTCCAATCTCCAGTCTCTGGTTTCTAATCACCAGTCCCCTCTCCAGTCTCCGGTCTCCAGTCTCCAGTCTCACCTCCAGTCTACAGTCTCTATTCTCCAGAGTCCATCCCCAGTTTACAGTCCCCATTCTCCAGTCTTCATTGCCCAATCTCCAATCTCCATTCCCCAGTCTACAACCCACAGTCTCCAGTCCTCAGTTTCCAGTTTCCGTCTCCAGTGTCCAGTCTCTATTCCCCAGAGTCCAATACCCAGTCTAGATTTCCCAGTCTCCAGTCCCTAATCTCCAGTCTTCAGTCCCCAGTCTCCAGACTCCATTCCCCAGTCTCCACTCCCCAGTATCCAGTCCCGAGTCTGCAGTCCCCAGTTTCCAGCCTCAAAGTCTCGAGTCTCCAGTCTCCAGATTCCTGTTTCAGACTCCGGTCTGCGGTCCCCAGTCTCCAGTTCTCATTCTCAATTCCCCAGCCTCCAATCCGCAGTCTCTGGTCTCTGCTTTCCGGTCTTCAGTTTCGAGTTGCCAATCTCTGATTATTGGTCTCCAGTCTTCAGTCCTGTCTCCAGTCTCCGGTCTCAAGTCTCCAATCCGATCCCCAGTCTCCACGTCTCCAATCTCTGGTATCTGGTCTCTAGTCTCCAGTACCATCTCCAGTCTCCAGTCCCATCGCCAGTCTATAGTCTTCAGTCTCTATTCCCCAGAGTCCAATTCACAGTTTCCAGTCCCCATTCTCCAGACTCCAGGCCCAGTCTCCAGTTCCCAGTCTCCAATCTGCAGTTTCCAGACCCCAGTCTCCAGTCCCCAGTCTCTATTCTCCAGTTTCTGTCTCCAATCTCCAGTCTCTATTCCCCAGAGTTCAATCCCCAGCCTCTATTCCCCAGAGTTCAATCCCCAGTCTCCAGTCCCCAGTCTCCAGTCCCCAGTCCCCGGTCTTCAGTCCCCAGTCTCCAGTCTCCAATCTCTGGTCACTGGTCTCCGGTCTGCAATCCTATTTCCAGTCAACAGTCCTCAGTCTCAATTCCCCCGATTCCAACCCACAGTTTCCAGTCCCCATTCTCCAGTTTCCATCTCCAGTCTCCAGTCCCCAGTCTCTGGATTACTGTACCCAATCTCAATTTCCCTGTCTCCAATTTCCATTCTCCATTCCCCAGTCTCCAATCCCCAGTCTCCAGTCACAAGTCTCCAGTCCCCAGTCACCATCCCCAGTTCCCAATCTCCACTTTCCAGTTTCCAGTCTCCAGTCTCCATATTCCGGCTTCAGTCTGCAGTTTCCAGTTCCCAGTCCCCAGTCTCCAGTTTCCAGATTCCAGTCTCCATTTTCCAGTTTCACCCTCAGTCTCCAGTCACCAGTCCCCAGTCTCCACTCTCCAGTTTCAGTCCCCAGTCCCCAGTCTCCAATTTCCAGTCTCCGATCTCCATTCCCCAGTCTCCAGTCTCCAGACTCGAGTTTCCATCTCCGGTCTCTAATCCCCACTCACCAGTCCCCATCTCCAGTCTCCAGTCTCCCATCTCCAATCTTCAGTCATTGGTCTCCAGTCTTCAATCCCCAGTCCCCAGTCTCTATTCCCCAGTCTCTGGTCCTAGGTTTCCAGACTCCAGTCTCCATTCTTTAGTCCCCAGTCTCCAGTCCACAGTCTCCAGTCTACAGTCTCCAATCACTGGTCTCCAGTATCTATTCCCGTCTCCAGTTTCCAATCCCCAGTCTACAGTCTCCAGTCCCCAGTCTCCAGTCCCCAATCTCCTGTCTCCAGTTTCTGTCTACAGTCTGCAGTCTCTATTCCCCGGAGTCCAAACCCCAGTCTCCAGTCTCCACCTCCAGTCTCCGGTCTCCAGTCTCCAGTCTTCACTCTTCCGTCTCCATCCAGTCTCTGGTCTCCAGCCCCCTGTCTCCAGTCTCCAGTCTCCAGTACCATCTCCAGTCTCTGGTCTCTGGTCTTGAGTCTCCAGTTTCCAGTCCCCAGTCTTCGGTTTCCACTTTCAGTCTCCGGTCTTCAGTCTCCAGTCTGTGGTCCCCAGGCCCTAGTCCTCAGTCTCCATCTCCAATCTCTGGACACTGGTCTCCAGTCTCCAGTCCCATCTCCAATCTCCGGTCTGCATTCTTGAGTCCCATCTCCAATCTACAGTCCTCAGTCTCTATTCCCCAGAGTCCAATCCTCATTTTCTAGTCTTCAGTCTCCAGTCCGCAGTCTCCATTGCCCAGTCTCCATTGCCCAGTCTCCAATCCCCAGTCTCCTCTCCCCAGTCTCCAGTTCCCAGTCTCAATTCTCCAGTTTCCATTTCAAGTTTCCAGACTCTATTTCCCAGAGTCCAATACCCAATCTCCATTCCCCAGTCTCCTGTCCCCAGTCTCCAGTCTCCAATTTCCACCTCTAGTCTCTAGATTCTGGTTTCAGTCTCCAGTCTCCATTCCCCAGTCTCCAATCTCCATTCCCTAGTCTCCAGTCCCCACTCTCCAGGCTGCATTCTCCAGACTCCAGGCCCAGTCTCCAGTCCCCAGTCTCCAGTCTCCAGTTTCCATCTCTAGTCTCCAGTCTCCAATTCCCAATCTCCAGTCCCCAGTCCCCAGTCTCCAGTACCCAGTCTCCGGTTTCCAGTTGCGGTCTCCAGTCTTCAGTTCCCAGTGTCTAGTCTCCAGTCTCTTGGCTCCAGTATCCAGTCTCCAGTTTCCATTCTCCAGATTCCAGTTTCAGAGTCCAGTATCTAGTTCCCAGGCTGCAGTCCCCAGTCTCCATCTCCAATCTCCGCTCACTGGTCTCCAGTCTCCAGTACCATCTCCAGTCTCCAGTCTCTGTTCTCCAGACCCATATCCAGTCTACAGTCCTCAGTCTCTATTCCCAGAGTCCAATCCCCAATTTCCAGTCCCCATTCTCCAGTCTCCATTCCCCAGTCTCCAGTTTCCATCTCAAGTCTCCAGTCCTCAGTCCCCTGTCCCTATTCTCCATTCTCCAGTCTCCAGTCCACCAGTCTTCAATCACCAGTCTCCAGTCTCCAGTTTCCGTCTCCAGTCTCCAGTCTCTACTCCCCAAAGTATAATACCTAGTCTCCAATTCCCAGTCTCCAGTACCTAGTCTCTGTTTCTGCCTCCAGTCTTCAGTCCCCAGTCTCCAGATTCCAGTTTCAGTCTCCAGTCTGTAGTCCCCAGGCCCCAGTCCCCAGTCTCTAATCTTCGGTCACTGGTCTCCATTCTCCAGTACCATCTCCAGTCTACAGTCCCGCAGTCTCTAATCCCTAGAGTCCAATCCCCAATTTCCAGTTCCCATTCTCCAGTCTCCAGTGGGTAGTCTCCATTCCTCAGTCTCCAATCCCCAGTCCCCAGTCTCCACTCCTCAGTCTCTAGTCTCCAGTTTCCGTCTCCAGTCTCCAGTCTCCACTCCCTTCTCCATTCTCCGGTCCTCAATCTCTATTCTCCGGAGTCCAATCCCCAATTTCCAGTCCCCAGTCTCCAGTCTCCAGTTTCTGTCTCCAGTCTCCAGATTCCAGTTTCAATTTCCAGTCTCCGGTCCCCAGTCTCCATTCCACAGTCTCCAATCCCCAATATCCACTCCCCAGTCTCCAGTCTCCAGTTTCTGTCTCCAGTGTCCAGTCTTCAGATTCAAGTTTCATCCTCCGGTCTCCACTCCCCAGTCCCTGAGTCTGCAGTTCCCAGTCTCCATTCCCAATCTCCAGTCCCCAGTATCCAGTCTCCAGTTTCTATCTCCAGTCTCCAGTCTCTATTCCCCAGAGTCCAATACCCAGTCCACAGTCCCCAGTCTCCAGTCTCCAATCTCTCATCTCTGGCACTGGTCTGCACTCTTCAGTCCCATCTCAGGTCTCCGTTCACCAGTCTCCAGTCTATAGTCCTCAGTCTCTATTCCCGAGTGCCCAATCCACAGTTTGCTGTCCCCATTCTCCAGTCTCGTGTCCCCAGTCTCCATTCCCCAGTCTCCAATCCCCAGTCTCCAGTCTCCAGTTTCCTTTTCCAGTATCCCAGAGTCTCTGTTCCCCAGAGTCCAATACACAGTTTCCATTCCCCAGACTCCTGTCCCCAGTCTCCACGCTCCAGTTTCCGCCTCTAGTGTCCAGATTCCAGCTTCAGTCTCCAGCCTCCATTCTCCTGTCTCCAGTTTCCATCTCAAGTCTCCAGTCCTCAGTCCCCTGTCTCCAGTCTCCAGTCTCCGGTCTCCATTCTCCATTGTCCAGTATCCAGGCCCAGTCTCCAGTCCCCTCTCTCCAATCCCCAGTCTCCAGTCCCCAGTTTCCGTCTCCAGTCTCCAGTCCCCAGTCTCCGGTTTCCAGTTTCAGTCTCCAGTCTTCAGATTCCAATTTCAGTCTCCAGTCTTCAATCTTCAGGTTACAGATACAGTCCCCAGTCTCCAGTCTTCAGTCCAAAGTCTCCAGTCTCCAGTTCCCAGTCTCCAGATTCCAGTTTCAGTCTCCAGTCTCCAGTTCCCAGTCTCCAGCTTCCAGTTTCAGTGTCCAGTCTCCAGATTCCAGCTTCAGTCTCCAGTTCCCAGTCTCCAGATTCCAGTTTCAATTTCCAGTCTCCAATCCCCAGTCTCCATTCCCCAGTCTTCAATCAACAGTATCCAAACCCCAGTCTCCAGTCTCCAGTTTCTGTCTCCAGTGTCCAGTCTCTAATCCCCATTCTTTGGTTTCCGGTTTCCAGTCTCCAGATTCGAGTCTCCAGTATCCAGTCTCCAGTGCCATCTCCAGTCTCCAGTCTCCATTCTCCAATCTCCAATCACTGGTCTCCAGTATCTATTCCTGTCTCCAGTTTCCAATCCCCAGTCTCCAGTCTCCAGTCTCCAGTCTCCAGTCCCCAATCTCCAGTCTCCAGTTTCTGTCTACAGTCTCCAGTCTCTATTCTCCAGAGTCCAAACCCCAGTCTCCAGTCTCCACCTCTGATCTCCGGTCTCCAGTCTCCAGTCTCCACTCTTCCGCTTTCAGTCCTGTCTCCAGTCCCCAGTCTCCAGTACCTTCTCCAGTCTCTGGTCTATGGTCTTGAATCTCCAGTCCCATGTCCCCATTCTCCAATCCCCAGTCTCCAGTCTCCACTCCCCAGTCTTCAGTTTCCACTTTCAGTCTCCGGTCTTCAGTCTCCAGATTCCCACTCTCCCACCTCCCATCTCCAGTTCCCTGTCTGCAGTCCCCAGTCTCCAGTTTCTGTCTGCAGTTTCCAGTCCTCAGGCCTCAGACCCCACTCCTCTGTCTCCAGTCTCCAGCCTCCATTCCCCAGTATCCATTCTCCAGGCTCTAATCCCCAGTCTCCAGTTTCCAGTTTCCGCCTCCAGTCTCCAGTCCCCAGTCTCTGGTTTCCAGTTTCAGTCTCCAGTCTCCAACTTCCATATTCCAGTTTCAGTCTCCAGTCTTCAGGCTCCAGATTCAAGTTTCAGTCTCCAGTCTCCAATCCCCATTCTTCGGTTTCCGGTTTCCAGTCTCCAGATTCGAGTCTCCGGTCTCCAGTCTCCAATCTCCAGTCATTTGTCTCCAGTATCCAGTCTCCAGTGCTATCTCCAGTTTCCAGCCTCCATTCTCCAATCTCTAATCACTGGTCTCCAGTATCTATTCCTGTCTCCAGTTTCCAATCCCCAGCCTCCAGTCTCCAGTCTCCAGTCCCCAATCGCCAGTCTCCAGTTTCTGTCTACAGTCTCCAGTCTCTATTCCCCAGAGTCCAAACCCCAGTCTCCAGTCTCCACCTCTGGTCTCCGGTCTCCAGTCTCCAGTCTCCACTCTTCCATCTCCAGTCCTGTCTCCAGTCTCCATTCTCCAGTCTCCATCCAGTCTCTGGTCTCCAGCCTCCTGTCTCCAGTCTCCAGTCTCCAGTATTGTTTCCAGTCTCTGGTCTATGGTCTTGAGTCTTCAGTCCCCAGTCCCCAGTCTCCAATCCCCAGTCTCCAATCTCCAGTCCCCAGTCTTCAGTTTCCACTTTCAGTCTCCGGTCTTCAGTCTCCAGATTCCCACTCTCCTGTCTGCCATCTCCAGTTCCCTGTCTGCAGTCCCCAGTCTCCAGTTTCCAGTCCTCAGGCCTCAGTCCCCACTTCCCTGTCTCCAGTCTCCAGTCTCCATTCCCCAATATCCAGTTTCCAGTTTCTACCTCCAGTCTCCAGTCTCCAATCCTCAGTCACCAGTCTCCAGTCTCCAGCCTCCAGTCTCCATGCTCCAGTCTCCTGGCCCAGTATTCATTCCCCAGGCTCCACTCCCCAGCCTCCAGTCTCCAATTTCCACCTCCAGTCTCCACTTCCCAGTCTCTGGTTTCCAGTTTCAGTCTCCAGTCTCCAACCTCCATATTCCAGTTTCAGTCTCCAGTCTCCAACCTCCATATTCCAGTTTCAGTCTCCAGTCTCCAGTCTCCAGTCTTCAGTCCCCAGTCTCCAGTCTCCAATTTCCACCTCCAGTCTCCACTCCCCAGTCTCTGGTCTCCAGTCTCTATTCTCCAGTCTCCAGTCTCCAGTTTCCAGATTCCAGATTCCAGTTTCAGTCTCCAATTTCTAGTTCCCAGTCTCCATCACCAATCTCCAGTCACTGGTCTCCGGTCTCCAGTCCCATCTCCAGTCTACAGCCCTCAATCTCTGTTCCCCAGAGTCCAATCCACAGTTTGCAGTGCCCATTCTCCACTCTCTTGTCCCCAGTCTCCATTCCCCAATCTGCAATCCCCAATCTCCAGTCTCCAGTCTCTATTCCATAGAGTCCAATACTCAGTCTCCATTCCCCAGTCTCCTGTGCCCAGTCTCCAGATTCCAGTTACCAGTCTCCAGTCCCAGTCTCCAGTCTCCAATCTCCAAACTCCAATCACTGGTCTCCAGTCTCCTGTCCACATTCCCCAGTCTCCAATCCCCAGTCTCCAGTCTCCAGTCACCAGTCTCCAGTCCCAAGTCCCCAGTCTTCGGTTTCCACTTTCAGTCTCCGGTCTTCAGTCTCCAGATTCCAGTTTCAGTCTCCAGTCTGCAGTTCCCAGACCCCAGTCTCCATTCTCCCATCTCTGGTCTCCAGTTTCCAGTCTCCAGTCTCCAGTTTCCAGTCTCCAGATTCCAGCTTCAGTCTCCAGTCTCTGGTCCCCAGGCCCTAGTTCTCAGTCTCCATCTCCAATCTCCGGTCTACATTGTTGAGTCCCATCTCCAATCTGCAGTCCTCAGTCTCTATTCCCCAGAGTCCAGTCCCCATTTTCCAGTCCCCATTCTCCAGTCTCTAATCCCCAGTCTCCATTGCCCAGTCTCCAATCCCCAGTCTCCTCTCCCCAGTCTCCAGTCCCCAGCATCCAGTCTCCAGTTTCCATCTCCAGTCTCCAGTCTCCAGTCTCTATTCCCTAGAGTCCAATACCCAGTCTCCGTTACCTAGTCTCCAATCCCCATTCTCCAGTCCCCAGTCCCCAGTCGCGAGTCTCCAGTCTCCAGTCTCCAGTCTCCAATCTCTGGCACTGGTCTCCAGTCTCCAGTCACATCTCAGATCTCCAGTCACAAATCTCCAGTCCCATCTTAGTCTACAGTGCTCAGTCTCTATACCCTAGAGACCAGTCCACAGTTTGCAGTCCCCATTCCCAAGTCTTGTGTCCCCAGTCTCCATTCCGCAGTCTCCAATCCCCAATCCCCAGTCTCCAGTCTCCATTCCCCAGTCTCCAATCCCCAGTCTCCAGTCCCCAGTCTTCATTCCCCAGTCTCCAGTCTCCAGTTACTGTCTCTATTCTCCAGCCTCCAGTCTCCAGTCCCCAGTCTACAGTCTCCAATCCCCAGTCCCCAGTCTCTAGTCTCCAGTCTCTGGTCTTGGGTCTCCAGTCTCCATTTCTGTCTCTAGTCTCTAGTCTCCAGTCTCTGATCTCCTGTTTCCAGTCTTCAGTCTCCAGTCTCCAGTCTCCAGTCTTCAGTCTCGAGTTTCCAGTCTCCAGTCTCCAGTCGCCAGTCCCATCTTCAGTTTCTTGTCTCCAGTCTCTAGTCTCCAGTCCTATCTCCAGTCTCCAGTCTCTATTCCCCAGAGTCTAATCCCTAATCTCCAGTTCTCAGTCTCCAGTCTACAGTTTCCAGATACAGTCTCTGGTTTCCAGTCTCTAGTATCTAGTTTCCAGTAACCTGTCTCCAGTCTCCGGTTTCCAACTCCAGTCTCCAGTTTCCAGTCCCCAGTCTTCGGTTTCCAGTACCCAGTCTCCAGTTCCCTGTGTCCAGTCTCCAGTTTCCATCTCAAGTCTCCAGTTTCCATCTCACATCTCCAGTCTCCAGATTCCAGTTTCAGTCTCCAGTCTCAAGATTCCAGTTTCAGGCTCCAGTCTCCAGATTCTAATTTCAGTCTCCAGTCTCCAGTCTCTAGATTCCACTTTGTCTCCAGTCTCCAGTCTCTAGATTCCACTTTCAGTCTCCAGTCTCTAGTCCCCAGTCTCCAGTCTCCAGTCTCCAGTCTCCAGTTTCTATTCCCCAGAGTCTAATTCCCAATCTTCAGTTCCCAGTCTGCAGCCCCCAGTCTCCAGTGTCTAGTTCCCGGGCTCCAGTCCCCAGTCCCCAATCTCCAGTTTCCAGTCCCTAGTCTCCAGCTTCTGTCTCCAGTCTTCAGCCTCTATTCCCCAGAGTCCACTCGCCAGTCTCCAGTTCCCTGTCTCCATTCCCCAGTCTCCAATCTCCTGTTACCATCTCCGTTCTCCAGTCTCCAGTCTCCAATGTCCTCAATAATTGTCTATACTTTCACCTGCAGTTCAATTCTCAATCAACAATGATTTGGTAATTTCCTAATTGTTTGGTGTACCAGCATACCATCTTCTGCATATTCTGGATTATAAATCTCAGATTACTCTTCCTTTCAAAGCTTCTCCTGTAAAAATTAGGCCAGGACATCCTTGTAGAGATCTATAAACTGTTAGGGTGAATGCATACAGTTTTGTTCAAGATTTAAGATGAGAGGGTATAAGTTTAAAACCATAAGACCATAAGGCCTAGGAGCAGAATTAGGTCATTCAGCCCATCAACTCTGCTCTGCAATTCCATTATGATTGGTTCAATGTCCCTCTTAATCCTATTCCCCTACCAAGAACCTATCAACCTTCACTTTAACTATACCCAATGACTTGGCCAACACAGCTGTCTGTAGCAATAAGTTCCACAGGTTCACCATCCCCTGGCTAAAGAAATTCCTCCTCATCTCTGCTCTGAAGGGACTTCCCTCTATTCTGAGAAGGTGCCTCTGGACCTAAACTCCTCCATTACAAGAAACATTCTTTCCACATTCACTCTATCTAGATCTTTTAATTTTTGATGTGTTTCAATGAGATCCCCTTTCATTCTTCTAAACTGCAGTGAGTACAGGCGCAGAGCCATCAAACACTCCTCATACATAAATCCTTCCATTCCTGGAATCATCCTCGTGAATCTGCTCTGGATCCAGTCCAATGTCAGCACATCCTTTCTTAAATAAGGGGCTCAGAGCTCTCAGAATACTCCAAGTGTGGTTTGACCAATGCCTTATAAAGCCTCAGCATTACATCCCTGCTATTATATTAAATTCCTATTTAATAGCAATCTGAGAAACAACTTTTTCAGCCAGAGTGTGGTCTGTTTATGGAACGAGCAGCCAGAGGAAGTGGTTGAGGCAGGTACAAAAACAACATATAAAAGATACTTGGACAGGTACATGGATGAAAAAAGGTTTAGAGGAATATAGGCCAAACACGGCAAATGGGAGCAGCTTAGATGGGCAACTTGGCTGGCATGGACAAGTTGGGCTGAATTGGAATTGGAATTGGTTTATTTTTGTCATAGGTACTGAGGTAATGTCTTGCCTATCGTTCATACCGATCAAATCATTACACAGTGCATTGGGGTGGAACAATGCTGAACAAAGGGCAACAGCAGAGGAAAAGTACAGTGCAGGTACACAATAGAATCTGAATCAAGTTTATTATCACTGATATTTGTCATGTAATGCGTTGCTTTGCAGCAGCAGGATATTACAATGCATAAAAATACTGTAAGATACAATGAGAAAAATAAAGAATAAATTAGTGCAAAAAGAGCAAAATTAGTGAGGTAATGTTCATGGATTCGTGGATCTTTCCAAAATCTGATTGCAAAGAAGCTGTTCCTAAAATGTTCAGTATGTGTCTTCAGGCTGAGCTCCCCCAGCATTTTGTTTCTCTGGATTTCTAGCATCTGCAGACTCTGCTACTTATGAAGAGCATAGGAAACCCCCAGCTAGCTCTTGGGCCAGTATTTATCACTCATTAACACCAGAGTCATGTTGTTCTGCATATCTCCGTGTAAATTCATTGCTGTGTTGTAGCAAGAACCACACTAGATTATCACAATTTTTAAATAGTTTGGAACATTGCGCAAGCTCCTCTAGGATTGCAGAATCTATTGGGCTCTATTTTTGATGATCTTTGGATACAATGTCAGACCAGTGTCATAGCTATCCACTCAGTGGTCAGTTTATTAGGTACCTCCTATGCCTAATAAAGAAGTCACGAAGTGAATGTTGGTGGTTTTCTGCTGCTGTAGCCCATCCACTTCAAGGTTTGATGTGTTTTGTATTCAGAGATGCTCTTCCACACTCCGTGGTTGTAACACATAGTTATCTGAATTATTGTTGACTTCTTGTCTGCTTGAACCAGTTTGGTCATTCTCCTCTGACTTCTCTCATTAACAAGGTGTTTTCACCCATGAAACTGCCACTCACTGGATGTTTTTTGATTTTCACATCATTCCCTGTGAACTCAAGACACTGTTCTTGAAAATCCCAGGAGATCAGCTGTTTCTCAGATACTCAAACCACCCCATCTGGCACCAACAATCATTCCATGGTCAAAGTCACATAGATCACATTTCTTCTGAATTCTGATATTTGTTCTGAACAACAACTGAACCACGTTGGCAGGCTTTTATGATTTGAGTTACTGCCACATGACTGGTTGATTAGATATTTGCATTAATGAGCAAGTGTACAGGTGTACCTAACAAAATGGTCATTGTGTGTAGTCACACAACACAGAAAAAACATTCGACCCACTAACTATACCAGCCATCATGCCTCCATGTGCAGTAATCTGATTTTATTCTCCCCTCATCCCCATGAACTCCGCCCAGACTCTATCACTCACCAACACTCCAGTGGGAATATAAGACCAATGATTAATGTACCAACCTGCGTATCTTTGGGGTGTGGTGGGAAACCAGAGCACCCAGGGGAAAGCTACAAGCCCCAAGGAGGGCATGTGAACTCCAGACAGACAGCGCTGGAGGTGGTGATTGAACCTGGGTTGTTGGAACTGTGAGGCAGCACGACAGTCATTGGCCCATCAATTCAGACCTTCATGATTTATCTACAGATGAGAAACTTGTCCTCCGTCTGTTTCTCCTGCTCTCTTTGGCCTCTTTAAAATTCCTCCAGTCTTTAATGTTGCCAGTTACAGTAGTTTGCGGGGAAGACATCATGTGAGACTTTCTGGAACTCAGTTCTGATGCAGAAGCACTGCCCTGGAATGTGCAAAAGCACACGAGCATATTTTTTACATATACACTCAGTGACTACTTTATCAGGTACATCCATACACATGATTGTTAATGCAAACTTCTAATCAGCCACAGATACCACACAATGTTTTCGGAATCAGAATCAGATTCAGGTTTATTATCACTGACATACAGTATGTTGTGACATTTATTGTTTTGCGGCAACAGTACGATACATAGTGACACAGAGTTATAGAACACCACAGCTCAGAAATGGGCCCTTCAGCCCATCTAGTCTGTGCCTAACTGTTAGTCAGCCTAGTCCCACCAACGTGCACCTGGACCACACCTCTTCACACTCCTTCCATCCATGTACTCATCCAAACTGCTCTGAAATGTTGGAATTGAATAAAAATACTATAAGTTGCAATAAGAAATATAAATATAAATAAAAAGTTGCAATTCACAACAAAATTCTATAAGTTACAATGCAAATACATAGGTAAATAGATAGATAGATAAATCCTGATCCAGTTGCCTTTTGGAAGCCCACAACCCTAGTTTGGCCAGCCTCCCCTCATAGCTCACGGCCTCTAATCTAGGCAGCACCAAGGTGATCCTCTACTGCACCTCTCCAAAGCCTCCACATCCTTCCCATAATGGGGTGACCAGAAATAAAGGAAGTGCACCAAGTGAGACAGCAGCATGACTTCCTGACTCATACACTCAATGTCCTGACCAGTGAAGCCAGGCACATCGATACTGACCAGGATGCAAATCCTGACCCCTCTGAACATTTCCCATCTGTGCACTTGTCCAAATGTCTTTTCAATGTTCTAGTTGTACCCACCTCCTCTGGCAGAGCGTTCCACCCTCGGATCTCTTTTCAATATTTCTTCCATAAAAGATTGGGAGCCAGAAGGTAATGTTGTGGCTCTATAAAACCCTGCTTAGACCTGTGGTCAGTTCTGGCCCTTCGATAATCTGATAACAGCGACTGACCCACTGAAGCAAACTGGTGCATAAATCAGGGTGGCGCGGAAACGTAGCGGTTAGCCTAACACTTCACAGCGCCAACAACTGGGGCTCAGTTCCCACCACTGCCTGTAAGCAGATTGTACATCCCACCCACGACTGCATGGGTTTCCTTTCTATGCTCTGCTTTCCTTCCAAAGCTTCGGGTTAGTAAGTTGTGGGCATATTACTTTGGAGGCAGAGGTGTGGCGAACCTTGTGGGCTTCCTCCAGCACATTCTCGGATTGCCCTGGTCATTGGAGGAAATGATGCACTTCACAGTATGTTTCAATGTGTCGTTGTACATATGGCAAATAAAACTAATCTTTCCAAGTGCCCACTGGTAATCAGAAGGGCATTAGGACCCTGAGTGTCACTACAGATCCTCTTCCCTCCCTTCCCCCAGCACACCTGACCTGATATTTAATGACCAGTCAGGACATTCCAGCCCCTCGAGCCAAAATAAAGCTTTCTAACTTAACCTCAGAGGCCAGACTGGGCTCTGGAATCTTCGTGTCAGGCTGTTATTTTGGGGCCATCGACTTCAGTAGATCCAGATATATCCAGTTGTCCCTCCCACACACACTACCGGGAAACAACCCCCCCGTGGGCTGTAATAGAGACCCCTGCCAGCCGCTCCGTCCTTACTCAGTGCAGCCACACCCTGGAGTCGAGTTCCATTGAGTCATTAGGAGAGTATTACCAGCTAGGGACGTGATCAGATACTGTGATAGACATGACTAAGATACAGGAGCAGAATGAAACCATTCAACCCATCCAGTCTGCTCCACTATTCCATCATGGCTGATTTATTTTACCTCTCAACCCCACTCTCCTGCCTTCTCCCTATTATCTTTGACGCCCTTATTGACCAAGAATCTGTCAACCTCTGCCTTAAACGTACCCAATGACCTGGCCTCCATAGCCAACTGAAGCAATAAATTTCACAGATTCACCACCTTTGGTTAAGGAAATTCCTCCTCATCTCTATTCACAGCCCCTTTATTCTGACACTGTGCCCTCCGGTCCTAGACTCCCCGACTATAGGAAACATCCTCTTTATGTCCATTCAGTGTAACCCTTTCAGAACTCCTCTACAGGGACTGAGAATCAGAATCATAATCAGGTTATTTATCACTGACGTATGAACTGCAGTCTGTTGGTCAGTGGCATAACTACAGTGCAAAGACCTAAAAATTACCATAAATTGCTAACTAAATATTTCAACAAAAAAAGAGGAATACTGAAGTAGTGTCTGTGCTTTATGGACCGTTCAGAAATGTGAGGGTGGAGGGGAAGAAGATGTTTCTGAATGGTTGAGTGTGGTTTCAAGCTCCCGTAGCTCCTCTCTGATGGGAGCAATGAGAAGTGGGCATGTCCCAGATGGTGAGGGTCCCTAATGATGGATGCCATCTTTGTGAGGCACCACTGCTGATAGTGGTGGGGAGGGTTGTGTCCATAATGAAGCTAGCTGAATCCACAACCCTCTGCAGCTTTTTCCCGATCCTGTGCACTGGAGCCTCCATCCTAGACAGTGATGCAACCAGTCAGGATGCTCTCCGTGGTACATCTGTATAATTTCCTGAGTCTTCAGTGACATACCAAGTCTCGACAAACTCTAATGAAGAAGAGCCACTGGCATGCCTTCTTCATGAATGCCTCAACGCGTTGGGCCCAGGATAGTTGATGCCCAGGAACGTGAAGCTGCTCACCCTTTCCACCGCTGACCTCTCGATGAAGTCGGGTGTGTGTTCTCCCAACTTCCCCTTCCTGAAGTCCATTATCAATTCCTTAGTCTTAATGGCATTGAGCGTGAGGTTGTTGTTGCGACACCATTCAACCAACCTCCTTGTCACCATCTAAAATTCTACAGATAACAATGATAGAATTTATGGTTGGCATTTGAACTTGCTGCATAACAGTCGACTAGTTGTATCTCATAGAGTCATGCAGTTACTCAACACAAATACAGTCCTTCAGCCCAATGTTTCTGCACCAACCAAGGTGCCTTCCGGAGCCTGTCCCATTTCCCCACAGTTGTTCCACATCCCTCCAAGCCTTCTCTATACATGTACCTGTCTAAGTGTCTTCGAAACATTGTCATTCTACCCAGCTTCCTCCAGGATCAAGGATCAACTTTATTCACCATATACATTTACACGTATTAGGAATTTGCTGTGGTGTGTTGGTCAGAGAGTGACATGCAACAAGAAACAACAATTATAAAGAATAAAGAATTATATAAAAATAATCACACATAAAAAAGAGCTAATAAACTTAAATATGCTAATATAGAATGAAATGTGCATAAATACATAAATATCAGCATTTTCAAAATGTAAGCAGCATTATAAAAACTGGTTTAAAGTGCTTACAGCGTGGTGCAGTGCAGGGGTAATAGATAGAGGGGGGTGGAGAGGGGTTAACTGAAATAGTCCATTAGATTAACTGACTGAGGGAAGAAACTTTTAAGATGGTGTGGTTTTTGTTTCAATAGCCCTATAGCACTTTCCAGAGGGAGTTTTTGGAAAAGACGGTTTGCAGGGCGGCTAGTATCCATATGGATTTTTCCTGCCTGTTTCCTTGTCCTGGACACATACAAGTCCTGCAGTGATGGTATGATGAGCATGCAGAATGAACACTGGCAGCTTGTTCCACCTACCCTTCACATACCCTTCAATCTTTGTGTGGAATGCTTGCCCCCCTCGGGTCCTTTTTTTGTCTTTCCCCTCTCACCTTAAACTTTGACTCCCCATCCCCGGGGAATAGACTGTGACCACTCATTTCATTGACAACTCCCATCACTTTATCAACCTCTGTAAAATCATCCCTCAGCTTCCTTCACCCCAGGGAAAACAGTCCCAGCCTGTCCAGTCACCACAGATTCAGGTATCAACATACCATGCCCACAATGCTTGGCAAAACAACACTGAACACAATGAAACAGAACATGCCAAGCAAAGCAAAGCAAAACAAGCACAGTTCCTCCCTCCCAATCCTACTCCAGATCCAGAAAGTCCTCCAGCTCCAGGACTGCAGTCCCCAGGCTTTGGTCATTGGGCTTTGACTTCCGGACTTCTCACTGGCCATTGGGCTTTGATCTTCGGTATCGACTCCCAGACTCCAAGCACACCAACTGACTAGCCTTCGTGGCTTCTCGATCTTATCCCAGGATCCACTGCCCTGGGTTAAAGGGTTAGCACAATATTGCGGGCCAAAGGGCCTCTACTATGCTTTACTGTTCTATGTTTTAAACCCTCTAAACCCAGTAACATTCTCCAGGACACTGCAGTCCTTCAGGAGAAGAAATCTGATGTTCTTTACCAAGTTCGACTACAAGTGACTCCAGTCCCACCCAGTAATGTTGACATTTAACTGTCTCCTCAGTTCCGCAGGGGTGAGGAGGGGTCACTAACAAATGCAGACAATCATGCTCTAATGCCACAGACAAACAAAGAGAGTTCTGACTTAGGAGTACAGGTGCATAGTGGCATCACAGGTTCAAAGTTCAAAGTTCAAATTGATTATCAAAGTTGAGGCCTTCGTCTGACAGGGTCGACCATGGATGTTGTGTCCTAGCTGTCTAGATACGCAAGCCTGGGCAGCATGATATGGAAAGCAAACTGTTGCCCATGGAGCAATCTCCCTCCCTCCTTACGCCCCTGATGAACCCAAAGAAACGGCAGAGACCGACACAGTTTGGCACCAGCAGTGTCACAGGAGTTGCCAGTCAGTGTTGAACGCAATGTAGGACTGTCTTAGGGACTCTAGCTCTGGATCTTTCCCTTGGGGTTTACTCCCGGGGCCATCCCCATGAGTGGGCATAGCTGTAAGGCAGCAGAAGTTTGAGATCAGAGTTTTCCTTCTTCTAGTTGAGCTGCCAACCACAGCTGATGAGCCCTATCTGCCCAAAGTGACTGGCCTTAAGACACCAGTAACCCACCTTTGCCCCTTCTCCTGTCAGTAGAAATGGTTTTGCTGGGCTTAATAACTACACCACACATGAAGACCAGGAAGTGGACTTGGTTGTCAGAAGCTATTTGAGGCACATGCCATTGGGAGCTTGTCCTCATTACTACCCCTGGCTATAACAACCTTAAGGACCAAGGTATGAATATGTTACCATACCCTGAGATTCATTTTCTTGCTAGCATGCACATAGATACAAAGAAATACAATGGAATCAATGAAAAACTGCAGACAAAGACCGACAAACAACCAATGTGCAGAAGAAGACAAACTGGCTAATACAAATTAATTAATTAATAATAAATAATATTGAGAACATGAGTTGTAGAGTCCTTGAAAGTGAGTCCATAGGTTGTGGGATCAGTTCAGTGTTGAGGTGAGTGAAGTTATCCATGCTTGCTCAGGGGCCTGATGGTTGACAGGTAATAACTAGTCCTGAACCTGGCAGTGTGGGATCTAGTACCTCCTTCCTGATGTTGGCAGCCAGAAGAGAGCATGGCCTAAAATAATGGGAGTCCTTGATGATAGACGCTGCTTTCTTGTGGCAGCCTTCCATGTAAATGTGCTGAATGGTGGGGAGGGCTTTTCCTGTGATGGTCTGTACTACCTTTTGTAGGCTTTTCCTACAGGAGGACAGGGTGATGAAAAAGGGCATTTAACACACAGGCCTTCATCATTCAGGGCTCTGCGTACAGGAGAGTTGGGACATCATGTTCTGTTGCATCAGTTATTGGTGGGCCACACTTAGAGTACTGTGTACAGTTTTGGTCTACACCATAACTCACTGTTCTGCACTCTAAACCCCCATTGCAATACCGAATAAGGTAAATATTGTTGAATCAACTCTATATAATGATGTCAGTTAATTCCTAAGCCAGCTACCAGTACAAGAAATCATTCCTAATAAGCTGATAATTTGCAAAGGAGAATGAGTTATCTACTAAATTTTGTGTCTCCTGTAATGTATACAGATTTAGAAGCACAGGAGTCATGGAATGACACAGCAGAGAGGGAAACATTTCAGCTCACTGAGCAAGGACTGGCTCTTTGATAAATGTGCCAGTTAGTTCACCTCCTGCACTGTCCACACTGTCAGATTCAGATTCATTTATCAAATGTACATTGAAACATACAGTGAAATGTGGCACTTGCCCCAAGGATGTGCTGGGGGCCGCCAGCACGTGCCACCACACATTCCGGCACCAACAGAACAACCCAGAAAACAATAAAACGGAACACACAAAGCAACAATACGACAGCAATGAAACAAGCCTCGTTCTTCCCTCCCTCCCACCCACACACGTACTGTATACTCAGCTCTCTAACACCAGGTAGGCCAACTTCAGCCCCCAGCAGACTCATGGATTTTCAGACACTAGGCTTTGACTTCCCCAGCAGACTCGCAGAGATTCAGAGACCGAGGGGCTCTGGCTACTGGGCCCTGAATGGGCTTCCGATGTATCTTCGGGATTCGATCTGGACCTCCGCTCGGCCGTTGGGCTTTGATTCAGATCTTCAGTCAATCTGCAGACTGATCTTTGGTATTAACCATAACCATATAACAATTACAGCATGGAAACAGGCCATCTTGGCCCTTCTAGCCTGTGCTGAACTCTTACTCTCCCTAATACTCTCATATTGTTCTGTGCCTTTACCAAACCTCTCCTCATTCTCCTGAACTACAGGGAAGAAAGCATTAATCCATTCAATCTTTCACTATAATTCAGGACCTCAAGTTCTGAAAACATGCCTGTAAGTTTTCTCTGTACTCTTTCAATATGATTGATAGCTTCTCTGTAGGTACGTGAACAGAACTTCATACAATACTCCAAATTTAGTCTCACCAATGTCTTATAAATTTCAACATAACATCCCAAGCCTTGTACTCAATACTTTGATTTGTGAAGGCCAATGGGCCAAAAGCTTTCTTTACAACCCATCTATCTGTGATGTCAGTTTCAGGGAATTATGGATGTGTGGTCTCTGATCCGTGTTCTACTGCACTCCTCAATGCCTTACTGTGTAAATCGTACTCTAGTTTGTCCTCCCAAAGTGCAACATCTCACACTTGTCTGCATTAAATTCCATCTGCTATTTTTCAGCCCATTTTTCCAGCCGGTCCAGACCCCACTGCAAGCTTTGATAAAGGTAGGACCATAAGACATAGGAGTGGAAACTATGCCCCCCCCCGACCCATCAAGTCTGCTCCACCATTCCATCATGACCGATCCAACATCTCTCCCAACCCCATTCCCCTCCCTTCTCCCTGCAACATTCCACATGCTTACCAATCAAGAATCTATCAATCTCCACTCCAAATACGCCTGATGACGTGGCCTCCACAATGAATTCCCTAGACTCACCACCCCCTTGCCAAAGAAGTTCCTCCCTCATCTCTGTTCTAAAGTGACATCTTGTAATCTGAGGCTGTGCACCTTATTCTTTTAAACACTTCCATAAGCCGCCTTCTCTTTCTTCTGCATTCCAAAGGATAAAGACTTAGCCTGGCCAACCTCTCCTGGTAACTCCCTTGCACATCTTCACAAATCTTTGCTACACTTTTATCAGTTTACACATCCCTCTGTTTGTTCTTCCCCACTCTAACTGCCTTTGTTAACCAGACAGTGTAGAGCATGTAGATCACAGCCACCATGGACGTTGCCTTTTCTCCATCAGGCTGGATATACAGATGCCTGAAAGCGTGTACCACCAGACTCAATGACAGCTTATGTCCTGCTATTATGAGGCTATTGAATTGACCCAGGATTTGCAGTTGATGACAAACGAGTGCCCTGGATAGGGGCCCAAACCCCAGGCCTTGAAGGCTGGATTTGCCAGTGATGGGACCCTGAAAACTACATCTCAAACTCCAGTTAGCACACACTGCTGGCCTTCAAATACAGAATGGAGGCTTAGGTTTAGACCTAGATTGCAGCCTGTCCTTTGATTCCCCCATGTGTCTCTCCCTAAACCCTACCTGACCCCTAACTCCACCCTCTCTCCCCAAACCCATCCCTACGAAGCGAAAAAAATGTTCTGCAATCCTGTAAGTTTCCTCCAGGCCTTAACTAATTCTCTTTCAGAAGTCCTTGTGGAATTAATTCCCAGTCACAGCAACTCGCTGTGTAGGAGGACACTCTGATCTGTGGGGGGTTGGGGTGGGGGCAAGAAACTGTTGTGATTTTGAAATGAGTTGAAATTCAGCATCAGGACTCAAAGCACTGGCACTTCCACAATCACTGGAACCCATCCAGGGACATTTTCTGGTACATTTTTCTTGTGATCGTAGGACCTTGTTGGACGTTGGTAATGTAGAATACAGCAAGCGTGGTTCACTGATTTATTGGCAAGATGACAGCAGGGAGCTGCATGGTCTTGGTTGGAGTGCGGACTCGGCCTCATGCAGCCGCCCGGGAGACACGGTGCTGGAGGTGGTGTGGTGCGGGGTCCATGCGGGATTGAGGTCTGGCCCCTCCTGTCAGTGCTGCCCTCCAGTGTGTGCTCAGTGGAAGACAAACTGGATTACGCTCGTCCGCAGACTTCTGCCGTCTTGTTCTTGCCGGCGACGTCCATGGGCTTAGGGACTTGGGCTATATTTTTTGTGTGACTCTATACTTACTGCCATCTCCTATGTGCTATATGTGCCCTGTGCCGTGTACGACTGTGGGTACTGTGCTTTGCACTTTGCCCCCAGAGTAAGGCTGCTTCATTTGGCGGTATTCATGGATTTTCATATCTGCTTGAATGACAATTAAACTTGAACTTGAAAATCAGGCTGGTGCTGGATCCCAAGAGAGAGAATTTGTAGAATGCCTATGTGATGGCTTTTTAGAGCAGCTTGTGGTCGAGCCCACTAAGGAAAAGGCAATTCTGGATTGGGTGTTGTGTAATGAACGAGATTCCATTAGGGATCTTAAGGTAAAGGAGCCCTTATTTCATTAGAAAGGGCGAATAAAAATAAGGCAGGTGCTTACAGAGTGGCCTTTGTTGTGAGGGGGCCAATGTTAGAGTGGTTTTGGCTCACCAGGCTTCAGCGAGATGAGACTTGGGTGAGTTAGGTACCCGGTAAGTTTCTTCTTCCTCTTTAGCTTTTCATTCCTTGTCTGTTAGGGCAGTGTTTTGTTCTGTGTGTGAGATGTGGGAATTCTGGGAGACCTCCAGCCTCAGGGATAACCACATCTGCACCAGACGCACTGAGCAACAGCTCCTCAGAGAACGTGCTAAGGAACTGGAGCTGCAGCTCAGTGACCTTCGGCTCAAACAGGAGACTGAGGAAATGATCCATAGGAGATACAGAGAGGTAGTCACACCTAGGCTGCAGGAGGCGTGTAACTGGGTGACTGTCAGGAGAAGGAAGGTTAATATGCAGAATACCCTTGTGGCCATTCCTCTCAATAATAAGTATGCCACTTTGAATGTTGTTGAGGGGGACAACCTACAGGGGAGGAGCTACAGTGATCAGGTCTCTGGCACTGAGTCTGGTGTTGTGGCTCAGAAGAGAACATAATCGAAGAGGATTGCAGTGGTGATAGGCAATTCTGTAGTCAGAGGAACAGAGACGAGACTCTGTGGGTGCGATAGAGACATCCGGATGGCATGTTGCCCCCCTGGTGCCAGGGATGTCTTGGATCGGGTCCATGACATTCTAAAGGGGAAGGTTGAGCAGCCAGAAGTCTTGGTGCATATTGGCACCAATGACATAGGTAGAAAAGGTGAGGAGGTCCTGAAGAGAGATTTTAGGGCATTATGAAGAAGTCTGAAAAGCAGGAGCTCTAGGGTAGTAATCTCTGCATTGCTACCAGTAACACGTGCCATTAAGGACAAGAATAGGATGAGTTGGCAGATGAATGTGTGGCAGAGGGATGGGTTTCAGATTCATGGATCATTGGGATCTCTTCTGGGGAACCCGAGAGGGACCAACATCCTTGCGGGAAGGTTTGCTAGAGCTGTTTAGGAGGGTTTAAACTAATTTGGCAGGAAGGTGGAAACTGGAGCGTTAGGGCTGAGGGTGGGGTAATTGGTTTACAAACAGAGGCAGTGTGTAGTGAAACTGCAGGCAAGGAGAGGGTGATGATAGGTCAAAATTGCAGTCAATCAGATGAGTTGCAATGCAAAAGGAAGACAAAGTCGAAAAGGATGAATACAGGTGTTATATTTGAATGCACACAGAATGTAGAATAAGGTAGATGAACTTGTTTACAAATTACAATGGGAGACAGAAAATCCATGTCAAAAGGGCAATGTTACGATAGTCATGAGGGATTTGAATATGCAGGTAGAGTGGGAAAATCAGGTTGGTGCTGAATCCCAAGTGGGGGAATTTCTAGAGTGCCTAAGAGATGGCTTTTTAGAGCAGCTCAAGGTTGAGCGCACTAGGGGATCAGTTATTCTGGATTGGGTGTTGTGTGATGAATCAGAATAGATTAGAGAACCCTTAGGGGCCAGTGATCATAATATGAAATAAATTACCCTGCAATTTGAAAAGGAAAAGCTAAGATCAGATGTATCAGTATTACAGTGGAGTAAAGGGAATTACAGAGGCATGAGAGAGGAACTGGCCAACATTGATTGGAAGGGAACTCTAGCAGGGATGATGGCAGAGCAGCAATGGCTAGAATTTCTGGGAGCAATTCAAAAGGCACAGGTTATATACAACCCAAAGAAGAAGTTTTCTAAAGGCAGGATGACAAAATGGTGGGTGGCAAGAAAAGTCAAGCCAACATAGAAACCAAAGAGAGGGCCTATAATAAAGCAAAAAATAGTGGGAAGTTAGAGGATTTAGAAGTTTTTAAACACCAACAGAAGGCAACTAAAAAAGTCAAAAAAGGAAAAGATGGAATATGAAGGTAAGTTAGTGAATATTATTAAAGAGGATACCAAAAATTTCTTCAAGTATATAAAATGTAAAAGAGAGTCCAGAGTAGATATCAGACTGCTGGAAAACCATGCTGGAGAGGTTGTAACGAGGGACAAAGTGGTAGTAATGGCAAATGAACTGAATAAGTATTTCGCATCAGTCTCCATTGTGGAAGACACTAGCAGGATGCCAGAAGTTTGTGAGTGTCAGGGACAGAGGTGTGTGAAGTTGTCTTTATTAGGGAGAAGGTTCCTGTGTAACTGAGGCAACACTCACAACACGCTGGAGGAAATCAGCAGGTCGGGCAGCATCCGTGGAAATGATCAGTCAACGTTTCGGGCCGGAACCCTTCGTCAGGACTGCAGGAGGAAGGGGCAGAGGCCCTATAAAGAAGGTGGGGGGAGGGTGGGAAGGAGAAGGCTGGTAGGTTCCAGGTGAAAAACCAGTAAGGGGAAAGATAAAGGGGTGGAGGAAGGGAGGCAGGGAGGTGATAGGCAGGAAAGGTGAAGAAAGAATAGGGGAAAACACAATGGGTAGTAGAAGGAGGTGGAACCATGAGGGAGGTGGTAGGCAGCCGGGGGAGGGGACAGAGTGACATAGGGATAGGGGAAGGGAGGGGAGGGAATTACCGGAAGTTGGAGAATTCTATGTTCATACCAAGGGTCTGGAGACTACCTAGACGGTATATGAGGTTTTGCTCCTCCAACCTGAATTTGGCCTCATCATGGCAGTAGAGGAGGCCATGTATGGACATATCTGAATGGGAGTGGGTAGCAGAGTTGAAGTGGGTGGCTACTGGGAGATCCTGTCTGTTTTGGCTACTGGGAGATCCTGTCTGTTTTGGTTCCTATCCCTATGTCACTCTGCCCCCTCCCCCAGCTGCCTACCACCTCCCTCATGGTTCCGCCTCCTTCTACTACCCATTGTGTTTTCCCCTATTCTTTCTTCACCTTTCCTGCCTATCACCTCCCTACCTCCCTTCCCTCACCCCTTTATCTTTCCCTTTACTGGTTTTTCACCTGGAACCTCCCAGCCTTCTCCTTCCCACCCTCCCCCCACCTTCTTTATAGGGCCTTTGCCCCTTCTCCCAACAGTCCTGACGAAGGGTTCCGGCCCGAAACGTCGACTGATCGTTTCCACGGATGCTGCCCAACCTGCTGAGTTCCTCCAGCGTGTTGTGAGTGTTGCTTTGACCTCAGCATCTGCAGATTATTTTGTGTCCTGTGAAATTGAAATGTCTGAAGGTAGAGAAGTCACCTGGACCAGATGGTCTACACTCCAGGGTTCTTAAAGAGGTGGCTGAGGAGACTGTGGAGCCATTAGTAATGACCTTTCAAGAATCAATTGATTCTGCATGGTTTCAGAGGACTGAAGAATTGCAAACTCCACTCTTCAAGAATAGAGGCAGAAGAAAGGAAATCATAGCTCAGTTAGTCTGACCTCAGTAGTTGGGAAGATGTTGGAGTCGATTAATAAGGATCTCGTTTTGGTGTACTTGGCGGCACATGATAAAATAGGCTGTAGTCAGCATTGCTTCCTTAAGGGAAAATCTTGCCTGACAAATCTGTTGGAATTCTTTGAAGAAGTAACAAACAAGATAGACAAAGGAGAATTGGTGGATGTTGTGTACTTGGATTTTCAGAAGGTCTTTGATAGGGTGCTATACATGAAGCTGCTTAACAAATTAAGAGCCCATGGTCTTACAGGAAAGATGCTAGCATGGATAGAGCATTCTCTGATTAGCAGGAGGCAAAGAGTGGGAATAAAGGGAGTCTTCTCTCGTTGGCTGCCAGTGACCTGTAGTGTTCCACAGGGGTCTGTGTTGAGACCGCTTCTTTTTGTGTTATATGTCAGTGATTTGAATGACTGAATTGATGGCATTGTTGCAAAGTTTGTGGATGGTACAAAGATAGGTGGAGGGGCAGGTAGTTCTGAGGAAGTAGAGAGGCTACAGAAGGACTTACGACTTAGAGGTAAAGAAGGCAAATGCAATGTTAGCACTAATTTCAAGAGGACTAGAATATAGAAGCAAGGATGTAATCTTGAGGCTTTATAAAGCACTGGTGAGGCCTCACTTGGAGTATTGTGAGCAGTTCTGGGCCCCATAATCTAAGAATGATGTGCTGACATTGGAGAGAGTTCAAAGGAGGTTCACAAAAATGATTTCGGGATTGAAAAGCTTGTCATACGGGGGATGCTTTATGGCTCTGTGCCTGTACTAACTGGAATTCAGAAAAATGAGGGGGAACCTCATTGAAACCTATCGAGTGGATAATAGAGTGGATGTGGAGGGGATGTTTCCTGTGGCGGGGGAGTCAAAGACCAGACGGCACAGCCTCAAGATAGAGAGATGTCCTTTTAGAATGGAGATGAAGAGGAATTTCTTTAGCCAAAGAGTGGTGTCTGTGGAATTCATTGCCACAGGCAGCTGTATATGCCAAGTTTTGGGGTATTTTTAAGGCAGAGGTCGATAAATTCTTGATTAGTCAGGGATTTTTGATAAAAGGGATAAGGGGAGAAGGCAGAGATTGGTGCTGAAAGGGAAAACAGATCAGCCATGTTGAAATGGCAGAGCAGACTCAATGGGCTAAATGGACCAATTCTGCTCCCATATCTTATGGTCTTAAAGAACACGGACTTGAGATGGCAAAACTTAAAGAGATGTGAGGAGGAGCACCAAATTTACCAAATTCTTGAGCAACATTCCTCGTACGCTTGGGTATGCTGTACATGCGGACTGCCAAATTTTGAATTGTCATATTTTAGATCTTTGAACAAGTTTAGTGACTCAAATATTTATAATTTGCTCTCAAATATTGATATCCTGCCATTGGACATGAACTTCAGCAAACCAGCGTTGGCATCTAGCCCTAACAAGAACGCTACTGAGTCTAATGGCAATAAAACGTGTCAAATTAAGTCTTACAAAACTAAACGAAAGGATTGCTCTCTCAAGATAATAAATGTTAATTGTCAGAGCGTGGGTGCAAAGCTCTCGGGTTTCCAGCACCTCCTCCAGGAAGAAAATCCTGATGTAGTTGTAGGCACAGAGTCTTGGTTGCACACCAATATTACCACTGGGGAGACTTTTCCATCAAATTTCCAAATATTTTGCAAGGATCGTAGAGAAGAAGGGAATGCACATGGTGGTGTCTTTATAGCTGTTAAAGACAATTTAATTGCACAGGATGAAAATGATTTTGATCAGCCTGACTGTGAAATGAAATGGATCAGTATTTATGTGAGGGGTATCGCACCCGTTTATATTGGCATCTTCTACCGCTTTCAGAAAACTAGAATTGACTATATGCATCAACTTGAAAGTTCAGTTGAAAAAAAATCCCTAAGCATGCCTCCATCTGATTATTAGGGAATTTCAATATGCCAGATGTTAATTGGAATTCCAATAGCTTGTTGTCTTGTGGAAGATACCCTGGTCCAAGTAAGATGATGATTGAAATAGCACTTGATCATAATCTTCATCAAGCCCAGAGTGTACTTGATCCATGTTTCACAAACAACCCAGCTTTTGTTAGTAAAATAGAGGTCAAACCATGGATTAGTGACCATGATGTTGTTATCGTGGATGCCTCAATCAAACCAAAAATAGTTAAAAAAACCAAAGTGTAAAATGTTCACTTATGCCAAAGCCAACTACTAAAATATATCTGAGGATCTCAGCACCCTCAACAGTCAGCTTACTGATGACGTCATTGTGAACTCTGATATTGACAACTTATGGACTAAGTTTATTAGCACAATACAGAAATCTATGGATGCCAACATTCCTCACAAAGTGAGCTCTTCCAAACCAAGCTTACCATGGGTTAATGCTTCGCTTAAGAACAGTATTAGGAAGAAACGTAAGCTATATAATCGTGCCAGAAAGACAGGTGATTTTTCTACTTGGGATGAGTTTAAACTCCTTGGGAAAAAGGTTGACAGGCAGATGAGAAAACTTCACTGTGATTATGTGTATGATATTGGTATGAGTCTCCAGAGTGAAAGTATCAAACCTTTCTGGAACTACGTGAAAGCTATATGTCGGGAAGTATTCGGTGTCTCCCCATTATCATCTATGGAAAGGATTGTTTCTGGTGCAAAGGAGAAAGTGGAAGTACTCAACCAACAGTTCTGCTCTGCTTTCACAAGGGAAGGCATCTCATCAGTACCGGACTTAGGACATAGCAGTGTTCCAAGTATGCCGAATATCAACATTACCACCACAGGAGTTGAAAAATTATTGAAAAACCTTCAGGCCCACAAAGCCGCAGGACCTGATGATGTACCAGCCCGTATTCTCAAAGAATGTGCCGCTAGTGTCACTCCAAAAAATCTATCAAGTGTCTTTGTCTACTGGAACCTTGCCTAAAGACTGGCTCAATGTCAATGTCATACCAATCTACAAGAAAAGGGATAGGTCTTCACCATCTAACTACCGTCCTGTGTCCCTTACTTGTATTGCAAGCAAGCAGTTAGAACACATTATTCACAGCAATATCATGGGTCACCTGGAGAGATTCTCACTTCTCTCCGACAGACAGCAGGAATTTAGGAGTGGACAGTCTTGTGAAACACAGTTAGCCGGACTCATTAGTGATCTAGCCCAGATTCTGGATGCAAAGAGTCAAGTAGACCTTTGCATAATGGATTTTAGTAAAGCTTTTGATACTGTACCACATCAACACCTGTTAGCTAAACTTGACCATCTTGGCATCCGAGTCTCTACCAAGGATTGGATCAAAAGCTTTTTAACTAAACGGCACCAGAAGGTATTAATCGACGGGCAATCCTCATCCAACTGTCCAGTGTTTTCGGGAATACCACAGGGCACTGTCTTGGGCCCACTATTTTTTTTAACCTATATAAATGACCTTCCAACTTGTGTTACATCTGAAGTCAGACTGTTGGCAGATAACCTGATTCTGTACAGACCCATAAATTCTCCAAATGACTGCAATACCCTTCAACAAGACACTAACTCGCTGTGCAAGTGGGAGTTCTCCTGGCAGATGAAATTTAACATCTCAAAGTGCTACTTTATGAGAATGACCCACAAGAAAATTCTTACCATCATCAGTACTTGATGTAAAACATCACCCCTACTTGGGCATTGAACTGTCAGATAACCTTAGCTGGGCAAAACACATCAACCAAACCATTTCAAGTTCCAGCAAAATCCTGGCCTTCTATGATGTAACTTCTGGAATTGCTCAAAACCCACAAAAGAAATTGCTTATAAAACTCTCGTCTGTCCAAGACTTGAATACTGTAGTGCCATTTGGGATCCCTACCAAACCATTCACATCAATAACCTTGAGAAAGTCCAGGGAAGAACTGGCAGGTTTGTAACCAGTGATTACAGAAAGACCAGTAGTGCTACAGAAATGCTTCTCGACCTCAAATGGGATACTCTCCAAAGACACCGCACAATAGCCAGGCTTACTACAATGTACAAGGAAACTCATTCATTAACTCTATCCAACATTAGTCACCTTTTGTGCAACCAGGATAACAGACCATCAACCCGACAAAACCAGTCCCTGAACTACAAGACCATTCAGACCAACAAGGACTGCTACCGCTACTCACTGTACCCTCGGACCATTCCAGTTTAGAACTCCCTGCCGCCACACATTAAATCTGCCGCTGATAGTAAAACTTTCAAGTCACTGCTCTTAAACACCGCAATTTAAATTACAACTGCATGCATGAGGAACTGCATGTTTATAGCCCAGCGGCGGCGGTTGGTGCAGTAGGGAGAAGACAAGACAAGGCACCAAAAACTGAAAGCTTCAAAGTTCAAGGTAAGTACATGTCACCATTGATTATCATGAGATTCGTTTAGTTGCAGGCATTTACGGAAAAATAAAGAAATGCAATATTATTTCCAAAAAAATCAATACCTAAAGACTGACAACCAACCAATGTGCAAAAGAAGACAAATTGTGCCATTACAAAAATTACTGAGAACATAAGTTCTTGAAAGTGAGTGTAGGTCGTAGAATCATTTCAGATTTGTGGTGATTGCAATTACCTATGCCCATTCAGGAGCCTGACAGACAAAGGCTAATAACTGTTCCTGAACCTGGTGGTGTGGAACCTAAGGCTCCTCCTGTACATCTTCCCAATTTACCTGCATATTGGAATCCCCCCGTGACTATTGTAACATTGCTCTTTTGATTTGCCTTTTCTATCTCCCATTGTAATTTGTACCCTACTTCCTGGCTACCACCCATCCAGTGTCTTAACTCTACCTACAAGGATTCTACATCTTCCAATCCTATACCACCTCTTTCTAGGGATTTGATTTCATTTTTACCAACAGAGCCACCCCACCCCCTCTGCCCATCTGCCTTTCCTTTCGAAACAATGTGTATCCTTGGGTGTTAAGCTCCAAACTGTGATCAGCTTTCAGCCATGACTCTATAATGTCCAAAACATTGCAGCTGCCAATTTCTAACTGCGCTATAAGTTCATCTACCTCTCGTCAACTACGTGCATTCGAACATAATACCTTCTGCCTTTTCCTTCATCTGTTATTGTTCTGCCAAGGGGACGATAATGACCAGGTCTGGCCTATATGCAACTCCAGACTTCAGTGTAGAGGATAAAGAGGGGAGGGGGAATAGTGAGGCAAGGGACAGTGGCAGAGCAGTTTGTGTACTGCTTTACAACACCAGTGACAGGAAGGTCGGGTTGACATTCTTGTCATTGTCTGAAAGGATTTTGTATTTTTGTCCTGTGACCGCGACGACTTCCTCCGGGTGCTGTGGTTTCCTCCACGTTCCAATGATGTACAGATTTGTAAGGGTCAGTAAGTTGTGGGCACACTATTTTTGCACTGGAAGGGTGGTCATACTTTGAACTGCCCCGGAACATCCACACACTCTGTTGATCTTTGATGCAAATGACACATTTCACGGTATGTTTCGATGTTTTGGAGTACATGTGTCAAATAAAGCTATTTTTTTCTTAATAGAACCTGGCGAAATGGGATCCACCCACCCACCCCCGCCTCTGCCTCAACATCCATCTCACCTCTTTATACTGGCTCTCCTCCCTCCATTTTCTGAGTCTAATGCAGGATCCAGACTCAAAATATCAACCATCTCTTGTCTGCGTAGATTAATCAAAGTGGTTAATGATCGTCACATGTACCAAAATAGAGTGACAAACTAGCCTTGCATAGTGCTCATAGAAATCAATTCATTATAACAGTACATTGAGGTAGTACAAAGAAAAGCAGGAGATGCTGAATAAAGTCTTGTAAAGCACTTTGAACTACACTGCTTGTATGAGAAAAGCTCTATAAATAAGTGTTTATTATTATTGTATTTTAATTTTTTCTCAGCTCAAGCTGGTAAACCTGAGGTACAGGCATAGCCTAGCACACTCATTTCTCAATTGTTTATTATTATCATTAATCCTATCTGTAATAATGGATCGTAATGTAATCTGTGGAACTCTGACTCTAAAACTGAATCAGACTTGATTTTATAGTAAACTATGGTGTCCTTTATGAGTTTGTATTTTAAAGCAAAATTTTGGTGAATGATATTTGCCACTTGATTGTGCCTGTGGAAGTAATCAGATTGAGTTAAACTGCTGCAGGATCCTGTAGTGTGTTGAATTGTTTCTGCATTTACCATCTTGATTATGTTGGTCTTTTAATATGTGTTTGTGATTCTTTTAGTGTAAACCACCCGGTCCTGTATTGCCAGAAACAACAACAACAACAACAATAATAATAATTATAATAATTATTATTATTATTGTTATATTTATAAAATGTAAGAACTGGAAGAACTCAGGAGGTCAGGCAGGATCAATGGAGGAGAATAAACTGTCGACATTTTGGGTGAAGTCCCTTCCTCAGGGCTTAGGACTCTATATGGTGACATATACGCACTTTGATAATAAATTGGTTTTTAACTTTGAAGGAGAGCTTCTTCAGTCAGAAAGTGGCGAGAGTGTAGAATGATCTGCCAGTGGAAGTGGTTGATGTGGTTAATATCTAAGGAAAATTTGGAATGATGCATGGATGGGAGGGGTAAGGAGGGATATCATCGGGGAGCTGGTAGATGGGACTAGGTGGATTGAAGGGCCTGTTTCTGTGCTGTAGTGCTCTATGATTCTGTGACTCAAGGAAGGACACAGTTCATACAGTCATGCACCAACACAATAGGACTTTTGCCCATCATGTCTATACTGACCATCAAGTATTCACTAAAACATAAGCTGTAGCCTCAATGATTCAAGTGCTCATCTACACACCTGTCGATTGAAAGGCCGAGACAGAGCGGATGTGGAAAGGATGTTTCCTATAGTAGGAGAGTCTAGGACCAGAAGACACAGCCTCAGAATACAAGGACGTCCCTTTAGAACAGGGAACAGCTGTGGAGTCCAAGTCATCAGGTATATTTGAAGTGGAGGTTGATAGGTTCTTAATTAGTAAGGGTATCAATGGTTATGGGGGAAGGCAGTAGACGGGGGTTGAGAGAGAAAATAATTCAGCCATGATCGAATCACGAACAGATGATTGACTGAATAGCCTAATTCTGCTTCTATGTCTTATGAATTGATTATCTGCTAGATCATTGCAAGTGTTTCTGCATCCATCAGTCTCTCAGATAGAATGTTTCAGATTCTAGCCATCTCCTCTAATCCTTTAACCCTTTATCCTTAACCTAGCTCTCTGGTTCAGTCTATCTTACAGTTCAGGGACATTCTTGTGCATTGTCTCCTGACCCCAGCACCGTCTTTGGTTGGGTATTGTGAAGCATATATCCTTGGAGAGGCTACCAAGCAGAGGAGAAACCTCTCAGGCTTAACCACACATCTTGGGCAAAGCCAGAAGTAAGTTTGTCCTGAGATCAAAGCCCAAAAATTGTGCTTGTGTGTCCAGGTCAGGGATCAGTGGTGGGACACCTGAAGTTTGCGGATCTGAGAGTCCAGACCAAGGACTGGAGGCCTGGAGCTGGCCTGTCCGAGGGTTGGAAGCCTCTCTGTGTATGTGAGGGGGTGTGATGGTGGGAAAGGGGGGGTTTGCTGCTGTTATTTTGTTGTTGTTGCTGCTGCTTCTGTTTTGCTTCCACGTCCCACATCCTGGTGCTGCGGTTTTCTCCCCCCATTCAGAACAAAACCAGACTTATCAGTTAGGGTTACCGAGTTGTGGGCCTGCTATGTTGGTGCCAGAAGTGTGGCGACACCTGTGAGTGAGCCCCAGAATGTCTTTAGGTGTGTTCTGGTTGTTAATACAAACGATGCATTTCACTGTATGCTTCCATGTATGTATGATAAATAAGTCTGAATATGAGACAGAATTCGTTGCCCACATCCCATCCTCTCCTTTCTCCTCAACAGCCCAAATAAAAAAGGCAAAAGATTCCTCCTGCGAGATTCCTGAAATGATTTCTCCAGCATCAGGCAGCCTTGAAGCAACTGTTTATTTCAGGAATAATGACCCGTTCCAATACCGTCAGAGACTACTGCAGTGTTAATATTGGTAGTGGGCCTCTTTATAGAGGGGAGACCCTCTGAGATGTTGATATCCAGGCACCTAGCGTGGTGTTTAGTGTTACACTCTACAGTGCCTGTCAGTGGCATTCAATTGTCTGTAAGGAGTTTGTCCATTCTCCCTGTGACTGCGTGGGTTTCCTCCAGGTGCTCTGGTTTCCTCCCACAGTCCAAAGACATTCAGGTTCAAGCTAGTAAGCTGAGGACATCTCGCGTTGGCACTGGAAGCACGTCAATCTTCGCAGGCTGCCCTTAACTTATCCTTAGACTGCGATAAGATCAGATGCAAATGACACATTTCACTGTATGTTTCAATGTACGTGCAATAAATAAAGATTATCTGTTAATCTCTAACACTAGGACTTCTGCAGATGTTGGAAAACTTGGGCAACACACTCATAATGCTGGAGGAACTCAGCAGATCAGACAGCGTCTAAGGAGGGGAATAAAGAGTTGATGCTTCAGGAGCTAAGGGGTGGAAGTTGTACTGCTTCAGGGCAAAGCTTGGGTTCATCGTCATCAGGAGAAAACATCCCTCATTCTGGGTACACGTCCTCAGAAGAGATACTTGCTCCGGAAAGTTTCGGTTTGCTGGAGTTAGGTTGTGGGTGCAGTTTACAAAATGGCCTCATGTCTGTTCAGTGTAAAGATGAAGGGGCAATCGTATCCAGACTAAGATTATTGTGTAGAGAGAGGGAAACTGTGGCAGACAGGGTTAAAGATGAAAGATTAGCTTTGTTGTTATATGTACATCGAAACATCAAAACATACAGTGAAATGTGTCACCTTGCGCCAACACTCCATGGATGGGCTGGGGGGGTTGCTGCCTGCAAGGGTCGGCATACTTCCAGCGTCAACAGAACATGCCCACAGCTTACCGACCTTACCCCGTATGTCTTTGAAGTGTGGGAGGAAATCGGAGCACTATGACGAAACCCACGTGGTCATGGGAGCACGTAGAAATTCCTTACAGACAGCAGTGTGAATTGAACCCTGACTGCTGATTGCTACTATTGTGAAGTGTTACACTAACCACTACACTATCTTGCTGCAGGTGAGAACTTTAAGTTCCTAAGTGCCAATGTAAGACCACAGAAACAGGAGCAGAATTAGGGGACTCTCTACTTTATACTTTATTGTCACCAAATAATTGATACTAGAATGTACAATCATCACAGCGATATTTGATTCTGTGCTTCCTGCTCCCTGGATTACAAATCGATAGTAAATATTAAAAATTTAAATTATAAATCATAAATAGAAAAATAGAAAAATGGAACGTATGGGAGTGCAAACTGCATGACTGTACACTTCTCGATACTGTATTCCATCTGCCATTTTTTGTGCACATTCTCCCAATCTGCTCAAATCCTTCAGAAATCTTCCACCTATCTTTGTATTAACTGTAAACTTGGCCACAAAGTCATCAATTCCATCATCCAAATCATTGACATATAATATGAAAAGAAGCAGTCCTAATATTAACCCCTGTGGAACACCACTAGTCACCAGCAGACAACCAGAAAAGGTCCCCTTTATTACCTGCCAGTCAGCCAATCTTCTATCCACGCTAGTACCTTTCCTGTAATACCATGGGCTCTTATCTTTTCACGTAGCCTCATGTGCAGCACCTTGACAAAGGCCTTCTGGAAATCCAAGTAAACCACATCCACTGACTCTCCTTTGTCTATCCTGCCTGTTATTTCCTCAAAGCAATTCCAGCAGATTTGTCAAACATTATTCCCCTTAAGGAAACCATGCTGACTTTGGCCTGTTTTGTCATGTGCCTCCAAGTACCTCAAAATCTCATCCTTCGTAATAGACTCCAACATCTTCCCAATCACTGAAGTCAGGCTAACTGGCCTATAATTTCCTTTCTTCTGCCTCTCTTCTTTCTTAAAGAATGGAGTGACATTTGCAATGTTCCAGTCTTTGGGAACCATTCCAGAATCTAGTGATTCTTGAAAGATCATTACAAATACCTCCACAATCTCTTCAGCTACCTGTTTCAGAACCCTGGGGTGTAGACCATCTTCTCTAGGTGACTTACCTGCCTTCAGACTTTTCAGCTTCCCTACCTCCTTAGCAATAGTAAAGACACTCACTTCTGTCCCCTGACACTCTCGCATTTCTGGCATTCTGCTACTGTCCTCCACAGTAAAGACTGACATAAGCTACTTACTAAGTTTGTGCGCCATTTCTGTGTCCCTCATTGCTTACTCTCCAGTGTAATTTTCCAGTGGTTTGATATCCACTCTCTCCTCTCTTCTACTTTTGGTATCCTCTTTTATATTAAGGCCAGCATCTCTCCATAGTTCATCTATTCCCTCCTTATGGTTTTTTGGTTGCCTTCTGTTGGTTTTTAAAAGCTTCCCAACCCTCTAGCTTCCTGCTAATTTTTGCTATATTACAGCATACACCCTTTCTTTTACTTTTATGCTGTTTTTGACTTCCTTTGTCTGCTATGATTTCCTCATCCTCCCTTTAGAATACTTCCTCATCTTTGGGATATATCTATCTTGCACCTTCTGAAATGCCCTTGGAAACTCCAGTCATTGCTTTTTGCATCATCCCTGTTAATGTCCCTTTCCAGTCAACTTTGGCCAGCTCCGCTTGTCTTTTCCCAAGTAGGCTCAACCATAAGCTGCTCTAAAGAAGCCATCTCGTAGACATTCTACAAATTCCCTCTCTTGGGATCCAGCACCAACCTGATTTTCTTAAACTGCCTGCATATTGAAATCGTAACATTGTCCTCATTACATGCCTTTTCTCAGAGGATCTATACTGGGCCCAACATATTGATGCAACCATGAAGAAGACACGACAGTAGTTTTACTTCATTAGGAGTCTGAGGGTACTTGATATGTCGTCAATAACTGAGCGACATAACTCTGCAGATGTGTGGTGGAGAATATTCGGACTGGTTGTGTCACCACCTGCTACAGAGGCCCCAATGCTCGGACTGTGAGAGGCCGCAGAACTTTGAACAGTAGGGCTCCAAGGAGTGCAGTAGGACAGAGGGATCTGGGATCAGAGATCCAAAATTTCTAAAGAGTGGAGTCACAGGTAGTGCTTTTGTGACATTGGCCTTCAGTGATCATACTATTGAGTACAGGAATTGGGATGCTATGTTGAAATTGAATAAGACATTCATTTGGGTATTTGTCACCCAGCTACAGGAAAGAAATCAGTAAGATTGAAAGAGGACAGAGAAAATTTTACAGGGACGTTGCCAAGAGTTGAGAACCTGAGTTACAGGGAAAGGTTGAATGGGTTTGGACTTCATTCCCTGGAGCGAAGGAGAATGAGGGGAGATTTGATGGATATATACAAAATTAGGAGGGGTATAGACAGGGTAAATGCTTAAACTGAAGCTGGGTGAGACTAATACTAGAGGTCATAGCTCAAGGGGAACATGAGGGAGAACATCTTCATTTAGAGTGTGGTGAGAGTGTGGAACGAGCTGTCAGTGGAAGTGGTGGATGCGGGTTCTATTGCAACATTTGAGAGAAGTTTGGGTAAGTACGTGGATGGGAGGCGTATGGAGGGCTTTGGTCTGGGTGCAGGTCAATGGGATGAGGTAGAATAACATTTGGCTTAGATTATATTGGCTGAAGGCCCTGTTTCTGTGATGTAGTGCTCTGTGACTCCATGACTTTATATTCAGGTCTCTGGGGCCAGACATGAATCAATAGCTTTCTCTGCCATCTTCTAAATAATGATTCCCCTTTGGAGCCCCTTTGTACTAATCAGCAGCTAAACTCTGATGGTGACCTTGCTAAATCCTCCACACTCTCCATTACGATACTCAGCAGAAGGATGAGTCACTGGGATATGAGAGATAGAGAGGGGTGTTCTGGTAAGTGTCAAGTTGAAGCTGAATTCCTGAGGCTAATCCAATATCATCACTGTGACGATAGAAGTCCTAACTCACTGCCAGGCCAGATAAGAAGCACTTAACAGATTTTTCAGTCAAACAGCCTTGTGTGCAGTTATATCCAACTCTGCAGTGGAGAAAGAAAGTTTGATAGGAAGTTAGTATGTTTGTAGATGATACAAAAGTTGGTGATGTTGTGTTTAGTGTAGTAAGTTGTCATAGGTTACAACGGGATATAGACAGAGCCGGGACCAGAAGTGGCAGATGGAGGTCAATCTGGGAAAGTGTGAAGGGGTTCTGTTTGAAGGCAGAATACAGACAGGATTTTTAACAGTGTGGAGGAACAGAGGAATGTGGGGTCTTCACCTTCATCAGTAAGGGGATTGTTCATGAGCTGCAAGGCAATGTTGCAGCTCTATAAATCCCTGGTTAGACCACACCAGGAATATTGTGTTCTGGTTACCTCATTATAGGAAGGATGTGGTAGCTTTAGAGAGGGTGCAGAGGAGATTTACCATGACTCTGCCTGGATTAGAGAGCGTTTCTTAGGAGGATAGTCCTCTCAAAATGAATGCTAACATTGCATTTGCTTTCTTTACTACTGACTCAATCTGCACGTCAACCAATAGAGATCCTGCAGATGGTTAGCAGTGGTTCAACAAGGCAACTGGCCGCCAACTTCTGAAGGTCAAATAGAGAAGGGCAATAGATGAAGACTGGAATATAAAAGCAAGGATGCAATGCTGAGGCTTTATAAGTCATTGGTCAGACCACTGCTGGAGTATTGTTAGTCGTTTTGGGCCTGTTATCTAAGAAAGGATGTTCTGGCATTGGACAGGGTTCAGCAGACATTCATAAGATTTATCCCAGAAATGAAAGAGTTTAACGTATGAGGAGTGTTTGATGACGGAGTCTGTACTCATCTGAGTTTAAAGGATGAAGATGATCTCACAGAAACCTATTGAATATTGAAAGGGCTAGATAGAGTGAACACAATAAGGACGTTTCCTACAGCTATATTAGACTATGGTCAGACTCCACTTGGAGTACTATGTTCAATTCTGGTCACCTCACTACAGGAAGGATGTGGATACTATAGAGAGAGTGCAGAGGAGATTTACAAGGATGTTGCCTGGATTGGGGAGCATGCCTTATGAGAATAGGTTGAATGAAGTTGGGCTTTTCTCCTTGGAGCGACGGAGGATGAGAGGTGACCTGATAGAGGTGTATAAGATGATGAGAGGCATTGATCATGTGGATAGTCAGAGGCTTTTTCCCAGGGTTGAAATGGCTAGCACAAGGGGGATTAGTTTTAAGGTGTTTGGAAATAGGTACCAAGGGATGTCAGGGGTAGGTTTTTCACACAGAGAGTGATGGGCGCGTGGAATGCACTGCCGGCAGCGGTGGTGGAAGCGGATACAATAGGGTCTTTTAAGAGTCCCTTAGATAGGTATATGGAGCTTAGAAAATAGAGGGCTGTGCGGTAGGGAAATTCTAGGCAGTTTCTAGAGTAGGTTACATGGTTGGCACAACATTGTGGGCCAAATGGCCTGTAATGTGCTGTAGATTTCTATGTTCTATGTTCTGTGTTCTATATTGGGAGATTCAGGTCCTGATGAATACAAGGACGTCCCTTCACTACAGAGATGAGGAAGACTTTCTTTAGCCATAAGCTGGTGAATCTGTGGAATTCATTGCCACAGACTGCTGTGGAGGCCAAGTCATTGGGTACATTTAAGGTGGAGGTTGATAGGTTCTTAATTAGTAAAGGTGTCAAAGGTTATGGGGAGAAAGCAGGAGAATGGGGTAGAAAGGGATAATAAATCAGCCATGATGAAATGGTGCAGCAGCCCCGATGGGCTGAACAGTCTCACTTTATTTTAGTTATTTACTTTAGCGATACAGTGCAGACTGAGCCCTTCCAGCCCTTCGAGCTGTACCGCCCCCCCAACAATCCCACAACCCGATTAACCCTAACCTAATCACAGGACAATGACCACCTAACCTACCTGGTGTTCCTTTGGACTGTGGGAAGAAACTGGAACACCCAGGGAGAACCCACACATTCTACAGGGAGGACGTACAGAGACTCCCTGCAGAATCGCACCGGAATTGAACTCCAAACTCTGAAACGCCCCAAGCTGTAATAGCATCTTGTAACTGCTCCGCTACTCTGGCACTCAATTAATTCTACTAATTCCAAATAATTCTTCTCCTGTGTCTTATGGGCTAATGGTTTTATGGCTCTGTCAGTGATGCCCACATTCTGATAAGTGATTACAAGAACTGAGAACTACACATCAGGAAAGGTGTGAAAACTGCACAGAGGGGGCAGAAGAGGTTTCTTGGCTGGTCCCAGGTTTGAGGAATGATAGCTCAGTGCAAAAGCTGGCTCAGTGAAGAGAAGCTGAAGAGAGGGTTTATTCTGGTGATCGATCGACTAAATAAGGATTTCTTATTGCCAAGGCAGGAGGAACAGAATGCACAGATTAAAGGAGATTATTTGAAGAATGAATGAATTACTTTCATTTTAGAGAATGTGAGAAGTAGAGAGAGAAAGAGCTAGAGACAGAGCGGGATTGAGAGTGAGAGAGATTGTGTGTGTGAGAGAGGGAGGGAGAGAAAGAGGGAGATAGACAGAGAGCTGGAGAGTGTGTATATGTGAGAGTGACAGAGAGAATGGGAGATGGAGAGACAGAGAGAGTGAGCGACAGTGAGAGAGAGTGTGTGTGAGAGAGGGAGAGGGTGACAGGGAGAGTAAGGGGCAGGGCGAGTGACAGATTTCGAGAGACAGAGAGGGGTGAGACAATGAGAGAGAGAGAGAGTGGGACAGAGAGGAAGAGAGAGAGAGAAAGTGAGAGAGTGGGAAGGAGAGTGGGAGGGAGAGAGAGTGACCATAAGACATAGGAACAGAAATAGGCCATTCAGCCCATCAAATGTACTCTGTCATTCCATCAGGCTGATTTATTATCCCCCTCAACTCCATTCTCTTGCCTTATCCCTGTAATCTTTGATTAATCAAGAACCTATCAATCTCTGCCTTAAATATACCCAATGACTTGGCTTGCACAGCTGTCTGTGACAATAAATTCCACAGATTCACCACCATCTGACTAAAGAAATCCCTTATCTCTCTTCAAAATGGCTGGGCCCTCTGGTCCTAGACTCCCCCATTACAGGAAGCATCCTCTCCACATCTACTGTATCTAGGCCTTTCAATATTTGAAAGGATTCAACGAGATCCCCCTCTCATTCTTCTAAACTTTAGCTATTACAGGTCCAGAGCCATCAAACGCCCTTCATCTGTTAACCTTCATTCCCAGAATCTTTCTCGTGAACCTCCTCTGGACCCTCTCCAAAGCCAACAAATCTTTTCTTAGATAAGGAGCCCAAAACTGTTCACAGCACTCCAAGTGTGGCCTGAGCAATGCTTCATAAAGCCTCAGCATCACATTCTTGCTCTTATATTCTAGTCCTCTTGAAAAGAATGCTGACATTGCATTTGCCTTCCTTACCACTGACTCAGCCTGCAAGTTAACCTTCAGGGAATGATACATGAGGACTCCAAAGACCCTTTGAATTTTCTCCCCAATTAGAAATTAGTCCCTGCCTTTATTCCTTCTAGCAAAGTGCATGACCATACACCTCCCTACACTGTATCCCATCTGCCACCTCTTAGCCCATCCTCACAATTTTCCTAAGTCCTTCTTCAGAATCTCCATTCCCTCAACACTAGTTGCTCTTCTACCTATCTTTGTATCATCCGCAAACTTGGCCACAAAGTCATCAATATCTTCCTCTAACTCATTGACATATAATGTGAAAAGAAGCGTCCAAATACCAACCACTAGTCACCAGGATAGGCCACCTTTATTCCCTCCTGCCAGTCAGACGATCTTCTATCCATCCAGGTATCTTTCCTGTCATACCATGGGCTCTTATCTTGCTAAGTAGCCTCACTCATGTTTGCCACCTTGTCAAAGGTCTTCTGAAAATCCAAGTCAACCCACTGATGCTCCTTTGTCTACCCTGACCATTATTTCCTCAAGGAAACCATGCTGACTTTGGTCTATTTTAACATGTGCCTCCAAGTACCCTGAAACCTCATCCTTAATAATTGACTCCAGCATCTTCCCAATCACTGACATCAGGCTGAATGGCCTATAATTTTTCTTCTGCCTCCCTCCCTTCTTAAAGAATGGAGTGTCATTTGCAAAGTTCCAGTCTTCTGGAACCATTCCAGAATCTAGTGATTCTTGAAAGATCACTACTGATACCTCCATAATCTCTTCAGCTACCTCTTTCAGAACCCTGGGGTGTAGTCCATCTGGTCCAGGTGACTTATCTACTTCAGACTTTCCTGCTTCTCAAGCACCTTCTCCTTAGGAATAGCAACGACACTCACTTCTTCCCCTGACACTCTCACATTTCTGACATACTATGGCGTCTTCTACAGTGAAGGCTGACACAAAATACTTATTAAGTTCATCTGCCATCTCTTGTACCCCATTACTGCCTCTCCAGCATAATTTTCCAGTGGTTCTCATCTCTCTTTTACTCTTTACGTATTCAGTGCCCTTGTTCACATCTTTACTGTTACGCTGTAGGTATTTCATTTAGCAGTCTGTTCTGCTTTCAGCCTGTTTGGGTTATTGTTGAAGACAAGGCATAATGTGGAATGCGTGCCATCCAATTAGCAGGAGGTTTTCCTGGTGAGGGACAATAAGGTTGGTCTCGGGCTTTTGTTCAAGAGGAGATGAAGAGAGAAGACGCTGGGGAGAACTGGTCATAGCATACGATCAGTGGGAGGCCTGTTTGTTTGAGATGGATTGCGAGCAAGCGGTGTGGGTGATCACGCTGACCGAGGGCCCAGCACATGAGTGACAGGTAAGTTCAAGATGAGCTCCAACTTGTGCACTTTTGACTGTTTAATTAGAATGGGCCCTTTTCTTTTTGTTATTCTTTACCAAGCCTTTAGCTAAGATTCATAAATATAATTCACTTACTCATCTGTTATTTCATAGCATTAATTTGTAACAGGGTAACGAATCACACAGCATCCACACAAACAAGGGGCTTGGGGAGGCCTTGCAGCTCAATCTCATACATTTGGTGGGGCCAGAGATTGTCTTCCCTAGATTTACACAGCCGGGGAAACCAGAGGGTTTCACGTATCTGAAAAAAACTTAATTGTATTTTTTATGTATTATTTGTTACTTTGTCTTCATATTTCATCTTTTCTCTCTGTATGACTTTTCTCTTTGCCGAGTGCTTTTAAGGGCTCCCCAATCCTCTACCTTCCTACTGCTTTTTCTTTCTATATTACATGTCCTCTTTTTTTGCTTTTATATCATCTTTGGCTTCCCTGGACAGCCACAGTTGCCTCATTCCCCCCCCCCCCCCTTTAGAATACTTCTTCATCTTTGGGATGTATCTATCTTGTGCCTTCTGAATTGCCCCCAGAAACTCCAGCCATTGAAAAAGAGAAAGTGAGAGAGAGAGTGAGTGTGTATGTGTGACAGAGAGAGAGAGAGAGAGTGAATGTGAAACATAGAGAGACAATGCAGCGTTCCTTCTGTACTGCATCAGCGACTATTGCACGTTGTCACTAGGGAGAGCTGCTTGTTGCTGCTGGTAACCACGGACACAGGCACCAAACAACAACGGTGGTGCCAGGTTTAAAGTAGAAACTATCTCCACGCTGCGTGGGTGCTCACAGATGTTGCAGTCAGTTATACCCTCAGATTCTGAGGCAGCTGTCCACCTTCACTCCCACTATCTCTCTCTCACTTGTTTCAAAGTGTGGGACTCTATTCCCCATTGCTGACAACACCTGCAAGGAACCGACCAGTGGAGCAGTACCCCTTCGACACCCGATGTGACATTGTCGTGTTCAGGAGCAGACAAATTGATCTGCATGACATGAGCTCATTACGAGTGGAGCTGGTGATAATTGCAGTTTTTACCGGCAATAGGGTCATTAATAGCATGGGACTGTAGTCACTATCAAGCACCAGTGATCACCAGTTGGGGTTCAATTCCTGCCACTGTCTTTAAGGCACTTGTATTTTCACCCCGCAAATACGTGGGGTTCCTCCGGGAGCCTTAGTTTCCTCCCACATTCCAAAGACATACGGTTAGAGTTAGTGAGTTGTGGGCATGCGACATAGGTTTAAGGTGAGAGCTTTAAGGTCCGATTTCAACTGGAACCTGACAGGTAACTTTTTCATGCAGAGGGTGGTCTGTATTTGGAAAGAGCTGCCAGAGGTAGTGGCTGAGGCAGGTACGTCAACAACATTTAAAAGGCATTTGGATATGGGCCAAACACAGGCAAGTGGGACAGCTTAGATGTCCTGATGCAGGGTCTTCGCCCAAAACGACAACTCTTTCTTCATTTCTGTAGACATTACCTGACCGGCTCAATCCCCCCAGTGTTTTGTGTGTGTTGCTCTGGATTTTCAGCATCTGCAGAATCTCTTTTTGAGTTTTGGTGTGCATCTTGTCGAACGGCCTGTTTTTGGGCTGTATGACACTACAATATCCTTTGGTCTTAATCATTATTAATCTACTTGCACTTATTTTGGGGAGTGCTGTCCTTGAATCAATATTAATTTCAGGATGTGTCAGTATTTAGACTGAAGGAAGGAAATCACTATATAAATTGTTTCCGGATATTCCAACTGCTCTGTCTTCACAAGACAATATTTCAGGCGTATATTCCAGAAGACTAGAATATAGTAAAAGCAAGGATGTAATGCTGAGGCTTTGCCCAGGCCTGCGCCCTAGAAACCTTGCAAGGCGCAAATCCATGGTGTCACGAGACTAACGGATGCCTGTCATGCTGAGGCTTTATAATGTTCTAAGATGTACGGGTTAGTGAGTTCTGGCATGCTCTCTTGACACTGGAAGTGAGGGCTGCCCCCGGCACATCCTTGGTCTGTGGTGGTTGCAAATGTCGCATTTCACTGTATGTTTCAATATTTCGATGCATGTGTGACAGGTAAGGCTGATCTTTAATCTTTAAGATCGGATGAGCCGTGATCTTACTGAATAACAGTTCGAGTTATAAAGGCCAAGAGCTAATTCCAGCTCTGGATCATATTTCTTCTGTCGGAAAGCACAAACACAACTCCTTTATCCAAAAAGAGAGGGAGGCAGAACAGTTTGAACTACAAGCCAGCTGGCTTGACATCTGCCATTACTGAACTCACTATATCATAGTCATAGGGTCATAGAGGACTACGGCAAAGAAATAGGCTATTTGGCCCATTTAGTCGATGCTGAACTATTCTGCCGAGTCCCATGGACTGGAACCTGGACCGTAACCCCTCACATCCTACCCATCAATGCACCTATCCAAACTTCGCTTAACTGTTGCAGTTGAACCCACATCCAGTACTCCGTCTGGCAGCTTATTCCACCCTCACACCACACTCTGAGCGAATTAGTTTCCCCCCTCATGTTCCCCTTAACCAATCACCTCTAGTTCCAGTCTCACCCAACCTCAGTAGGGAAAGCCTGCTTGAATTAGCCCTAGCCATACTCCTCATAATTTTGTACACCTCTACCAAATCTCCCCTCATTCTCACCTGCTCCAGAGAATAAAGTTCTAACCTATTCAACTTTTCCCTATAGCTCAGGTCTTCAAGTCCCAGGAACATTCTTGTAAATTTTCCCTGCATTATTTAGAGCTTATTGATATCTTTCCTGTAGATAGGTGACAAACGTCTTACAAAACTTCAACCTAACATCTCATCTCCTGTACTCAGCACTTTGATTTATGAAGCCAATGTGCCAAAAGCTCTCTTTATAACCCTACCTACCTGCGACACCACTTTTGATGCGATCAATGTCATCAGTTTCAATGTAATCAGGCAACTTCAACATGCTTTAGTGAAAAGGAAATCAGACTTGACCAATTCTTTGAAGCTACACGTGCACATAGAGAAACAGGTGGAAGTACTATTCTTAGCTTCCCAGAAGATGTTTGATAAACTGCCACACCAAAGGTTATTATGGAAAATAGAAGCTCACAGTGTAGGAGGCAGTAGGTTGATGTGGAAGCAATACTGGTTAGCTAACAATAGAGAGAAAGTGGTCATAAATAGGCTTCAGTTTTGGCTCTGAAGGGGTAACCAAGGGTACATCTTATGGACTGTTGCCAGGATCTCAACTTTAGAAAATTAATATTAACAACTTGAATGAAGGCACCAAAGGTTTGGTTGCTTTATTCTGCATTATGTTACTGCTTTCCCTTGTACTACCCCTGTGCAATGTGTAATGATCTGTACAGACAGAATGCAAGTCAAGCTTTCCATTGTACTTTGGTTCAGATGACAATAGTACACCAATTTACCACATTACTAAAGATGGAAAAATATAAAGTTGTCTACTTTAGTAGGACAAATAACATGAAGTAAAAAGGGGGGGAAATTGGAACACACATCTCAGTAGAAAATCTGATGAATTCCTCAGAGGGCTGTTGATCTCTGGATTTTTCTTCCTCAAGAAAAGAGTGGAAGCAGAGACTTTGTATATTTTTAAGGCAATGATAGATGGACAACTGTAGTGAAACAAAAACAAAATACGATATTGTGCTGGAAGATGAGACCCCCAGGTTGGACGACACTCAACAAACTGCTGGGGAAGAGCTGACCAGACCAAGGTTTTAGATGCAGTTGGAGTAAAGCCTTCAGGACCTTCAATTGCTGGGCACGAGCAGAGGGTCAGAAGCTGACTTTGATTTTAGGTACATGGGACGTAAGCAGTATGAATCAGGGAAAGCTGGAGATGGTGAAAGATGAAATGGAATGCTTGCAAATTGACCTACTGGAATCAGGGAGCTGAAGTGGACTGGTTTGGGACACTTTCAATCCGATCAACACTGGATAAACTATGCCAGGAATGACAAGTACAGGAGAAACAGGGAGAAACAGTGTCATGTTCATACTCAAGAAGAAACTGGCTGGAGCTGTATTGAAATATAATGCAGTCAGCGATTGCCTAATCTCAATTCATCTATGAGGAAGGCCTATCAACATTACCATTGTACAAATATATGCACCAACAACAGACGCAGAGAGAGATGAAGTAGATCAGTTCGATGAGCAAATGCAGGCTGAACTTGATGGAACATGCAAACAAGATATACTGACAGTTATGGAGATTGGAACGAAAAAGTTGGGAGTGGAAAGGATGGTCAAGTAGTCAGTAAATATGGACTGGGTACCAGAAATGATGCTGGACAATGTTTAGTTGACATCCGCAAAACCAACAACTTGCTCATCTCAAGCACGTTTTTCCAACGACTCAAGCACAGACTGTGTACACTTGGACCTCTCCTAACGGATTACACAGAAATTAAATAGATTATATCTGTGGAGGTTAGTGATGGAAAATTTCTATGATATTGACAAAAACAAAACCTGGAGCTGACTGTGGCTCAGAACACCAACTACTAATATACAAGCTCAAAGTAAAGTTGAGGAAGTACAAGCCTTTCACCAGAGTACCAAAATATGATCTTCAAAATATTCCACCAGAACTCAGAGATGGCCCAAACAATTATTTTGCTGCTCTAAATATAACCGATAGGACACCAGACGGATCGTGGGAAAGTATCAAGAGTGCTGTACACAAAGAGTGTGTAAAGACTCCATATATGGTGAAAACACACCAAAATGGATGAGTGAAGAAACTCTGAAAATCGCACAGGAAAGAAGAGAAGCCAAGCTAAGGGAAAAGGGGTAGCAGTCGCATTTCTCAATTAAGCTTTCTAACATCCTGCTAGGCGAGACAAAGAAAGCTACCACAATAACATATGTGAAGAAGTAGAAATGGAAAATAAGAAAGGAATGACAAGATCAGTCTTAAAGTTACTAAAGAGAAAATTCCAGCCTTGCATGGGAACGCTGAAAGAGGTGCAAGGTGCCATGCTGAATGAATCTGGGATGATCAAACAATGATGGAAGGGATACTGAGAGTCATTACAGCAGAAAGATCAACTGGATCAGGAGTATCATCCTTCATCTTACAATCAGGAGCCAAAGGTAAGGAAGGAAGAAGTTGAGGCAGCATTGAAAGCCCTACCAAAGAACAAAGCACCTGGTGTTGATGCAGTTCCAATTGAAATACCACTGCAATCAGACGTAGCTGTTGCAATACTGATGACACTCTGTCAGCTGATCTGAAAGACAACTTCATGGCCAAGCCAATGGAGGAAATCAGTGCTTTTACCAATACTGGTGATCTGTACAATCGCCCTCATTCCTCACGCCAGCAAAATTCCACTAAAGATCATTCAGAAAAGACTTGAAACCTATTTAGAGCGGGATCTTCCTGAAGTGCAAACAGGTTTCAGGAAAGGAAGGGGAACAACAGACATCATTGCAGATGTGAGATGGATTCTCGAGAAGACGAAAGAACACCTGAAGGATGACCATATGCACTTTATTGACTACAGCAAGGCCTTTGACTGCGTCAATCATGGCAAACTATGGATCACATTAGGACACATGGCTGTACCAGAACATTTGATCATCCTTATGTGCAATCTTTATACAAGTCAGGAAACAGCAGTTCAAAAGGAACAAGGAGAAACAGAATGGTCAGCATCTGTAAAAAGGTACAACAAAGCTGTATTCTCTCCCCCTGCCCATCTAATCTGTATACCGAACAAATCTTCAGAGAAGCAGAAGTGTATGAGAAGAATCAAGGGGTGAGATTTGGTGACAGACTCATCAGTAACCTTCATCATGCTGATGACACGACAATATTGGCTGAAAACGAAGATCTGAAGCAACTGCTAGCCAGCATCAAGGAACGTGGCCTTAAGATGGGTCTGCACCTTAACCTGAAGAAGACTAAGATTATGACAACTGGCAGCACAACCAATTTCAATCTTGATGGAGAGGAAATTGAAGTGGTTGACAGTTTCAACTGACTCAGATCAATGATTAACACCAAAGCGGTAGGCAGTCAAGAAATCCAACAAAGAATCGCCTTGGCAGAGCAGCCATGAAGAATTTAGAGAAGATCTTTGGAACAGGAATCTATCTATCGCATTGACCAGATTCTGTTAAGAGGAAGGTCAAATCAGTCGGATGAAACTCAGCGGCAGGAAGAAACCCACAGTCTGCAGAGTATCAGCACCCTACGGGATGTGGAGGAAGTTTCAGGCACAAGCAGCAGTCCAAGACACAACCAGGCACATCGTAAAGTGGAGAACATGCAAGGACGTAAGCCGTTGGTGAAACAGCCAAAGTCTAACAGCAGGGAGTGGGAGACCGTCAATGCAGATATGAGCCTGAACTTAAATGGCATCAAGGGATCAGCAGAAAAGAAGTTGGAGAGGATGGGTGACCTGATCTACAGCTACGGAAAGGAGAAATTTGGAGTGAAGGAACAAGTCAGCGGGAAAGATAAGCCTCCTCCCCCCCAAATCCCGTCATCTCCAGGAAATCCAATGACTTGTTAAAGAGAGAAGAGGCCTGAGGAATTTGTGGAAAAAAGCAACAGCAGAAGAAAGGGAGGGCATCAACCTCCTTCAAGAGGACTTAAGACAGAGGATCTCAAAGCTGCGCAGAGCAGATAATTTAAGGAAATGACACAAAAAGAAGGAAAAAACAAGAACAGACTTCTACAAAGATCCCTTTAAATATGTGAAAGGCATTTTCACAAAGGAGAAAGCGGATACTTATCAAAAGTATCAAAAGAGGAGGTTGAAAGACATCTCAGAATCATCCACACTGATGAGCTAAAAGATGAACCGATACTTGTCCCAGCTGACATCCCACCAATCTCACCCCCACAACATCAATTTAACATCAGCCCTCCCAAGCTGAGCGAGGTGAAAGAGGCAGTGAAGAAGGCAAGATCGGCATCAGCGCCAGGCTCTAACGGTGTTCCGTATTGTGTCTACAAGACCACGGATGTTGTGAAATTCCTTTGGAAAAACATGATGGTTGCGTGGGAAAAGCAAGTTATCCCCAAAGCCTGGAGAAGAGTGGGGGGAGTTCTGATCCCAAAAGAAAAGAATTCGTCCACCATCAAACAGTTTTGCCAAATAAACCTTCTGAACATAGAAGGCAAGATCTTTTTTAGCCTGTTGGTGCAAAGACTTACAAAGTATCTGAAACAAAACTATTTCATTGATACGTCAATCCAAAAGGCTGGCACAGCGGGCTTCTCGGGATGCCCTGAACATACCAGCATCATATGGCATCAAATCCAGATGGTTAAGAAAGAAAGGAAGGATCTGCATGTCTTGTTCCTCGACCTGACCAACGCCTATGGATCAGTCCCTCATTCCCTACTGTGGACTGCTTTTGAATTCTTTCAGGTGTCTGCAACAACAAATCTGGTAAAACACTATGTCCAGGATCTGCAAGTTTGTCTCACAACATCAGACTTCACCACAGCGTGGCAACCACTGGAAGTAGGCATCATGGCGAGGTGCACCATCTCCCCATTGGTCTTCACTATGGCAATGGAGCTCATTATCAAAGCCTCAAAATGGGTTGCGGGAGGAAAAGGGCTACAGTTTTGTCAACGGTTACCACCGATACGATCCTAAATGGACGATATAATGATACTGACGACAACTGTCCCCTGCACCAAGAGACTTCTGGAAAAGCTTCATCAAAACATCACATGGGCGAGGATGAAGATCAAGCCTAGCAAGTGCAGAAGCATCTCCATTGTCAAAGGTCAAGTCACGGATAAAAGATTTCAGATTGACAGAACACCTGTCCCAACTGTTTCGGAAATACCAGTGAAGAGCTTGGGCCGATGGGATGATGCTAAGCTCAAGGACACTGAGCAGTTTAAACAACTAAAAAAGGATACCATCATGTAGATAGCTCGCATCAACAAGACCTGGCTGGCAGGAAAACTCAAGCTGTGGTGCTTCCAATTCAGCATACTCCCAAGACTCATGTGGCCTTTAACAGTGTATGAAATCCCCATCAGCAAGGTTGAAAAGCTCAAAAGAATGATCAGCACACATGTAAAATAGTGGCTTGGACTTCCACGATGCTTAAGTCCTGTTGGACTGTACGGAAACGGCAAATTGGAATTACCATTTGCAAGTTTTGTGGAAGAATTCAAATGCACCAAAGCAAGATTTGACATGACCCTCAATGAATCTGAAGATACTGTTATTCGAACAGTGCCCCCCTCCCCCGAGTGGAAGTGGACCCCATCTGAAGCCGTTCAGAGTGCTAAGTCTGCTCTTCGCTTCAGGGATGTGGTTGGCCAAGTCCAGCATGGGAGAGCCGGGCTCGGGCTCGTCCCAAAAGCTCTTCAGTGGCACAAGGCAACATCAGTGCAGAAGAGACGGCTCGTGGTGGAGGAGTTGAGAAGACAGGAGGAGGCAGAGCGAAATGCCAGGGCTGTCTCAATGACCAAGCAGGGCTAATGGACGAATTGGGAGAGCCTGGAAAAGAGGAAACTTAGCTGTATATGGAGGGATCTCGGCTAAGTTTTGACATCAGAGCCACTAATGACCTCCTACTCACACTCCAGAACCTGAACCAGTGGTGGGGAGAAGACCCCGCTTGCTTTCTTTGTCAAGCACCTGGATCACTAAGGCACATTTTAACAGGATGCACCACGAGCCTCACCCAGGGGCGGTACACTTGGCGGCATAACCAAGTTCTCAGACAGCTGGCATCAATCTTGGAACAGAGGTGAATCACCACAAATGTTCTCCCACATACATCGGCAGGAAATGTCTAGATCACACAATTTGTACCAGCAGGCCAACCTCCAGAGCACCATATAACATCAAAAGATGTAAGCATTCTGCAGGTTGCTCGGGATTGGAAAATGGACGTGGACTTGGAAAAAATGTTTGTGTTTCCCCCAGACATTGTGGCTACAACACTCTGGCCAGACATTGTCCTGTGGTCCACAACAGCCAAGCTGGTACATGTTGTGGAATTGACAGTACCATGGGAAGATGGTGTCGAAGAAGCTTATTAGAGGAAAAAGACCAAGTACTCTGAACTGTAAACTGAAGCTGTCCAGAATGGCTGGAAGACCAAGATTTTCCCTGTAGAAGTGGGATGCAGGGGACTCGTTGCTACATCTATGACCAGTCTACTGAGAAAGATGGGGGTGAGGGGTTATTCACTCCAACAAGCAATCAAGTCCTTGTCAAATGCAGCAGAAGAAAGCAGCAATTGGATTTGGATTAAAAGGAAAGACAACAACTGGGCTGCAAGATGAAGACAAGAGGGTATGGAACTGAGGGGGGTTTATCTGGGATGCCAGGTAGCACTGTTGAGCCCTCTGGAGATGTCATGGGCTTATCAACGAAACGTCAAAGAAGGAGGGTGCCCACCTGATGACCCCAATGACGTACCTACCCTCCCTCCTTATCACCACTCCAAGCCCACTGCCAACATCGAGAGTGCCAACTTACTATAGGGATTGAAACATCAAATCCTAGTAGCGCTACTACATACGAAGATTTGACTTGTGTAGGCAATGGTGTTCTCAACGACATTATATAGACGCAATAGTTGTACGGTAAAGGAGGAGATACCTTTGAACCATGGTGCTGGAGAAAAATACTATGAATCTGATGGACCGCTCACAGAACAAATGAATTGGTCGTCAACAAGACTAAAACAAATCTCTCTGTGGAGACTCAGATGACAAGACTCCCCCTATCAGCCTTTGGACACATCATGTGAAGAACCAGCTCCCTGGAAAAGGATATCATGCTCGGCGAGGTGAAAGAACCACGGAAGAGAGGAAAGCCACCAATCAGACACAATTAGGGCAGCTATGAACTCAACATTATCAACAGTGAGCCGTCTTTGTAAGGATCAAAGCTCATTTAGGGGAGCTATCCACAGGGTCACCATGAGTCAATGAAGACTCGGTGGCACTTAACAACGAGGGTGGACTGAAATGTAGATAAGATGGTACAGAAATGTAAGCCATTTTATTTAAACAGCCTAAGGTAATTTGCAGGAACACAATTGGAGACTATTTGTCAAAGGAAGCTTCCAAACAGAGTTTGTTCAAATTGTTGGACAGAAAACGTAGGACATATAGTAGAACTGTCATGGTCCGGATCGGGGTCCCTTTAAATTTACCTTGTTTATGTTACGATCCGGATCGTTGATTCCCTGTTTACCCCTGTCCCTCGGCTTTGGTGATTAGAGACAATTAACGCTCGGCTGAACCGGTAGTTTATAGTCTCCGGCTTTCAGCCGTTTGGCGCGGGAGCATCTGCAAAGTCATCAAAGGTACGGTGTGCCGATGTCATCTGGCTGGAGCAAGCCTAGTCTCCGCCCAAAGCGAGTGTCGGTAATTTGCCTTTCCTCACCGGAGCAACCCTGTCCAGTTACCTCACCGAAGCGAGCCTGCAAAGTTTCCTCATCAAGGTGGGTCTGTCAGTTAACCCGCCAGAGAGAATCAGGAGCCGCTGTCTACTGTTCCTGGGCCGTTCTGGCTCCGGCGGCATCCAAGTACCACGTCCAAGTCCTGACTCCGGCGGCATCCAAGTACAATGTCCAAGTCCTGGCCCTGGCGGCATCCGAGTACCCAGTCGAGTCCTGGCCCTGGCGGTACCCGAGTACCAAGTCGAGTCCTGGCCCTGGCAGCATCCGAGTACCAAGTCGAGTCCTGGCCCTGGTGGCATCCGAGTACTTAGTCAAGTCCTGGCCCTGGCGGTCTGTGATTCCTGTCCTACCCCCTGTCTGAATCCCTTCTCTGCCCCTCTCACCTCTAGCCCTCGTCTGCAGCCCTCGCCTGCACTTCGGTCTAGTTCTATTGTCGGAGCTAGATAGGTACTGTCTGGTGTTCTTTCATGTTGGTCTTGTCTTGTCTTGTCCTCACCTCCATGGGGTAAGTCAGGCCATCTTGCCGTTGCCCCACGGGGGGTCATGTCTTGTCTTGTCCTCGCCTCCGTGGGGTAAGTCAGGCTGTCTTGTCGTTGCCCCGTGGGGGGTCATGAGTCCCGGCGCTATGTCTTATACCCAAGGAGGGGTCACGGCTCTCTGTTCTGTGTGTGAGTCCCGGCCCTATGTCCTGTACCCAAGGAAGGGTCCCAACTCTGTGTTCTGTGTATGTGTCCATTGTTCCATGTAACTGCTCTCCCGAGACCGAGGCTCTGTGTTTCCATGTTCCTCCTCTCCCTAGCCCATGTCATGTCCATGCCTGGTTCTGGGGTTCAAGTCCGAGGCAAGACCCAGGTACTGGGTCCTTGCCCAGTCTCTAGCTCGGAGTCCATACCGTAACCTCACAAGATGTGTCTTGCATTTGGGTCCACCCCTGCTCCCCATGCCCCCACCATTGTGACAAGAACATAGAACAGTACAGTACAGGCCCTTCAGCCCACAATGTTGTGCTGATCCTTTAACCTACTCCAAGCTCAATCTAACCCTTCCCTCCCACATGGGCCTCCATTTTTCTTTCATCCATGTGCCTATCTAAGAGTCTCTTTAATGTCCCTAATGTATTTGCCTCCACAACCTACCCAGCAGTGCGTAACATGCACACCACTCTCTGTAAAAATTCTGCCAGAATTTGCCCCTGTGCTTTCCCGAAAACCTCAAAATTATGGCCCATCGCTTTCGGCAGTCCTGGAAAAGAAGGCGCTGTATACCACTCAGTGTATGCCTCATATCATCTGGTACACCTCTGAAGTCTCCTCTCATTCTCCTTCACTTGAAAGCGAAAAGCCCTAGCTCACTCTGCCTGTCCTCACAAGACATGCTCTCTAATCCAGGCAGCATCCTGGTAAATCTAAGGAACATGAGAAACGAGAGCTGGGAAGCTTTAAGAGGGAGAATTCCAGAGTCTAGGGTCTGGGCAGCTGAAGAGACCATGCTATAAATAGTACACGAGTTTTAACTGCTGTGCACTCCATCTTCTGCACCAGCCCACACAAACTCATCACCTCACCGTAGAGGGCACTTTGGGACAGTTCTTGGGTGACCCCAGAAATATGTGGAAAAATTCCAGTTTAGCTTTGCTGTTGTCAATTATACTCCACATGGTTTAGTGCTCTCTTTCCATCCAGATAACTTAAAGTTTTCCTTTCGTTCTTTCCCATCTGAGTAGCCAGGGCATCAAAGGTTATGGTGAGAAGGCGGGGGAGTGGGACTAAATGGGAGAATGGATCAGCTCATGATAAAATGGCGGAGCAGACTCGATGGGCCAAATGGCCAGCTTCTGCTCCTTTGTCTTAAGGTCTTATGGTCTCTTATCTTCCAGACAAGAACTACTCCTTACGGGACAGTAGCAAAGACCGTAAGACATAGGAGCAGAATTAGGCCATTCGGCCCATCAAGTCTGCTCCGCCATTCCATCATGGCTGATTTATTATCCCCCCAAACCCACTCTCCTGCCTTCTCCATGTAACCGTTGACGCCTCTACTAATGAACTGATCAACATTCGCTTTAAATATGTCCAAAGTCTTGGCTTCCACAGCCATCTGTGGCAATGAATTCCACAGATTCACCACCATCTGATGAAAGAAATTCCTTCTTATCTCTGTTCCTTAGGGACGTCCTTCTATTCTGAGTCTGTGCCCTCTGGTCCAAGACACCGACCATAAGGAACATCCTCCTTATGTCCTCTCTACCTAGGCCTTTCAATACTGTATAGGTTTCAATGAGATCTCCCCCTCCCCCTTTCTTCTAAACTCCAGTGACTACAGGCCCAGACACATGGAAAGCTTCTCATACGTTAACCCATTCATTCCTAGAACCATTCTTGTAAACTTGCTCTGGACACTCTCCAATGCCATCACTTCCTTTCGTAGATAACCAGCCCAAACTGCTCACAATGCTCCAAGTGTTGTCTGACCAATGCCTTATAAAGTCTCTGTATTACATCTTTTTTTTCCACACTTAAGTCCTCTCGAAATGAACGCTAACATTGCACTTGCCTTCCTTTCCACCAACCCAACCTGCAAGTTGATCTTTAGGGAGTCCTGCACACTGGGAATGTGGGCAGAATCCAGACCACCCAGAGGAAACTTGCGCAGTTCTGGGGAGAAGAGAACATATCAATACCTTACAGACAGTGGCAGGAATTGAACCTGTGTCACTGGCACTGGAAAGCATTACAATAGAATTCAGAATTTATTTAAATCTTACATCCATCCCACAACGTGAGGGAGTAAAAATCTTTGTGTTATGACTCGGTCGCAATGTACAGACATGTGACTATACAGGTCTAATGGCTTGTAGAAAGAAGTTGTCCCATAGCCCGTTGATCCTGGCTTTAATGCGGTGGTACCGTTTGCCAGATGGAAGTAGCTGAAGCAGTTTATGGTCGGAGTTCTGGTGTCCCCGATGATCTTCCAGGCCTTCTCTCTGCACCTGCTGTTATAAATGTCCTCAATGGAGGGAAGCTCACGTCCACAGATGATCTGGGCTGTCCGTACCACTCTCTGCAGTGCCCAGCGATCAAGGTTGGTGCAGTTCCCACACCAGACGGTGATACAGTCAGTCAGGATGCTCTCAATGGTGCCCCTGTAGAAGGTCTTGAGGACTTGGGGGCCCATGCCGAACTTCTTCATTCACCTGAGGTGGAAGAGACGCTGTTTTGCTTTTTTTGCCTCAAAGCCGGTGTGTACAGTCCAGGTGAGATAATCGGTGATGTGTATACTGAGGAACTTGAAATTACTCACCCTCTCAACTGCAGTCCCATTGATGTTGACTGGGCTGAGCCTGTCTCCGTTCCTCCTGTTACCCACAATCAGCTCTTTTGTTGTTTGTACACTGAGGGAGAGGTTGTTATCCTGGTACCACTGTGTCAGGATGTCAACCTCTCCTCTGTAGGCTGTCTCATCACTGCTAGAAATAAGGCCGGTCAAAGTCATGTCATCTGTGAATTTGATCATCAGATTGGAGCTGTGTGTGGCAGCACAGTCGTGGGTGTAAAGGGAGTAGAGGAGGGGACTCAGAACACAACCCTGGGGGGCACCTGTGTTGAGGGGCAGAGGGGCAGAGGGGCAGAGGTGAGGGAGCCAATCCTTACCACCTGTCGATGATCCAATAGGAAGTCTAGGATCTAGCTGCACAAGGTGGGGTGCAGGCAGAGGTCTCTGAGCTTCCTGTCAAGTCTGGAGGGAATTATGGTGTTGAATGCTGAACTGTAGTCCAGGAACAGCATTCTCACACATGGATCCCTCTTCTCCAGGTGAATGAGGACGGTGTGTAGTGCTGTGGTTATGGTGTCATCGGTAGGTGAATTATTTGGGCTCCAGTGTGGGTGGTAGCATGCTGCAGATGTAGTCTTTGACCAGCCTCTCAAAGCATTTGCTTATAATTCAGGCGAGGCGACAGGGCGGCAATCATTCAGGCATGTTACCTCAGAAACCACTACACCACTGTGCCACTGATTAACCAGTGACTGTAATGGCTACTCAGTATAGTGTCCTCACTTTCAGTGCAAGGGATATTTGACGGGCAGTAGGTGAAACAAAGATAGATGCTAGTTTATGCAGAAGACTCCAGAAAGAACAGGAGCAAGCCATTCAGCCCTTCATGCCTGCTCTGTCATTCAGATCACGTCCAACCTTTTACCTCAGTGCCAGCCTGGTATGGAGGGTCCAATACACGGGATCACGAGAGGGTGCCAAGGGCTTTGAACTCGTCCAGCTCCATCATGGCCATCCTCAAGAAGGTGGCATCCATCATTAAAGACCTTCACCATCTGGAATGTGCCCTCTTCCCGTTACTGCCATCGGAGAGGAGGTACAGGAGCCTGAAGACCCACACTCAATTATTCAAAACCTGCTTCTTCCCCTCCGCCATCAGATCTCTCGGTGGTCCATGAACCCCTGAACATTATCTTGTGCTTCGACTTTGCACTATTTATTTATCTTTGAAACCTACAGTATGGCTTATCTTTGCAGTGACAAAACATCAAATTTCATGACATATGACAGTGGTATTAAATCTAATTCTGATCCTGATTCTCCAGTAACACACACAAAACTCTGTAGAAACTCAGCAGGTCAGGCAGCGGTGTGTGTGTGTGTGTGTGTGTGTGTGTGTGTGTGTGTGTGTGTGTGTGTGTGTGTGTGTGTGTGCGTGCGCGCACCCTTAACATGACAAGCTTTTGGGGCCCATCCCTCTCCAGGTTTTTTTTATGAGGTCGAGTTGTTAGCTCAACACTCAACCCAGGCACGGATGGAGAGCGTACAAGGGAGCCGGCCGGATTTGAACTTGGGACCTCTCGCCCCAAAGTCCAGCGCTGATGCCACTACGCCACCAGCCGGCAATTCTACAGAGATGAACACACACAAAACACTAGAAACTCAGCAGGTCAGGCAGCATCTATGGAGAGGAATGAGCAGTCAATGCTTCAGGCTGAGACCTTTCATCAGGACTGGAAAGGAAGGGGAAGGGAAGGAGCCAGCAGGTGAGACCAGGTGAGGGGGAAGGTGAGTAGGTGGGGGAACGGGGATGAAATAAGAAGCTGGGAGGGGTGAGGTAAAAGAGGTAAAGGGCTGAAGAAGAAGGGGGAGGCTTACAGGAGAGGACAGTGGACCATGGGAGAAAGGGAAGGAAGTGGGAAACCAGAGGGAGGTGATGGGCAGGTAAGGAGAAGAGAAGGGGTGAGAGGCAGTCCTTTGGTTCCCTTAACAAATCAAAATCAAGTTACAAGAACATTAACAAACTTCTTGTGAGACATTCCTCCTAGCCATGAATAGTCCTGATGAAAGGTCTCGGCCCAAAATGTTGTTTGTTTATTCCCCTCCATAGATAGTGCCTGTGCAGCTGGGTTCCTCCAGCAGTTTGTGTGCGTTGCTTAGGACTTCCAGCATCTGCAGAACCTCTTTACTTAGACCGGCCCAATGAGCCACGCTATTCAGCAACCCGCCTGTTTAAACTGGGCCTGATCACAGGGCAGTGTACAGTAACCACTACAGTCATCACAGGACAGCATGTAGTGACACTACGGTCATCACAGGACAGTTTACAGTGACCAGTACGGTCATCACAGGACAGTGTACAGTGACACTATGGTCATCACAGGACAGTGTACAGTGACACTACGGTCATCACAGGACAGTGTGCAGTGACCAGCACGGCTTTGGACTGTGGGAAGAAACTGGATCAAGCAGAAAAAACTGATGTGTTTATGAGGGGAACCCACACACTCCTACAGATAGAGGTGGGGATTGAACCTCCCTCAATTGCAGGACTCTGCAGAGAGTGGTGTGGACAGCCCAGCGCATCTGTAGATGTGAATTTCCCACTATTCAGGATATTTACAAGGACAGGTGTGTAAAAAGGGCCCAAAGGATCATTGGGGACCCGAGTCACCCCAACCACAAACTGTTCCTGCTGCTACCATCCAGGAAACAGTACCACAGCATAAAAGCCAGCACCAACAGGCTCAGGGACAGCTTCTTCCACCAGGCTGTCAGACTGATTAGCTCATGCCAATACAATTGTATTTCTATGCTATATTGACTGTCCTGTTGTACATACTATTTATTATAAGTTGCACATTGCACATTTAGACGGAGACGTAACGTAAAGATTTTTACTCCTCAGGTATATGAAGGATATAAGATATAAAGTCAGTTCAATTCAATTCAATTCACTTCTTGAAACGGCCAGCTGGAGTAGTGGAGAAGTGACAGAAACAGGTTGTGGGTCAGGGTGAATGGATTATGTAGCTCGAGTGCCAGGCTGTCTTTGAAAGACATGACACATTTAAACCACAAGACCTTTGTGGTGTTCAAAATGTGCCAGAGTGTGGGGGGGGGGGGCTTATAAAATTAACCTCTGCTTGAGGAACATTTCAAGGGCAAGAGTGAAGAGATAGAGCTTGTTTCACAAGGCGGGTATGAGAGGGTCATTGGATTCCTGGTTCCTATTTATGGATCTATCAGTGGTGACATAAATCAAGGTGACAGTCTCCACAGCTGCCCCAGAGCAGACAGAAAGAGAGAAGTCCTGCCAAGTGATTTATGCCGAGCTGGGGACAGTCCTGTTCCAGAAGGGACCATCTTCCAATTAACAGGAATGTAGAGGAGCTGCTCATCTGACACTCGGTTCTGGAGACCACTAATATCACAGGAAAAATCAGACACAGTATGGGTGACTGCTTGACGCACTTGGAGTACCATGTACCCTTTTGGTCACCCTGTGGTAGGAAAGATGCCATTAAACTAGAAAGTGTGGAGAAAAGATTTATCAATATGCTGCCTGGACTTAGGAGCCTGAGGTACAAAGAGAGGCTGTGTCGACCAGGACTTTATCCCCTGGTGCACAGGAGATGGAGGGTGAGCTGATGGGTTCAGGTTCATTGTCATTCAACAGTACACATGCACACTGTCAAACAAAGCAACATTCCCCCGGATCAAGGTGCACACCATGGTGCACAACACAAAGGTAATATTAGCACAAATAAATCAACAAATAATAAGTTACGTTTATGACACAAATCAAAGAGTGAACAGTATATTCAACTGGCTCTTCATACGTGATGAGACCTGGATGGTGGCAGGAAGTTCAGTTATCTCCTGACCTGGGGGAAGAAGCTGTTTCCCAACCTAACAGTCCTTTAGCTCCTGCCTGAGTAGAGGAATATATTAGATCATGAGAGGTATAGACAACAAGAAGGCATGGGTTTAAGATCAGAGGCAAATGATTTAAAAGGAACATCAGAGACAACTTCTTTTCACAGAGGGTGGTGTGTATTTGGAATGAGCTGTCAGAAATAGTGGTTGAGGGGGTCAAATGAGGCACATTATATAAAAAAAATCTATTTGCCCTTTGGGCTGGCCAGTGGTATAGTGGCATCAGCTCTGGACTTGGATCCAACAGAATGTTAGCAGGACTGGAGGGGTTGGGTTATAAGAAGAGACTGGATGGGCTGGGACTGTTTTCCCAGGAATGAAGGTGTCTTAGGCGTGACCTTATAGAAGTTTATAAAACCATCGTGGACATAGAAAGGTTGTATAGTCACTGCCTTTTTTTTCCCAGTGTGGGAAAGTCAAAATACAGATGAGAGGGGAAAGATTTTAAAAAAGACCTGAAAGGCAAATATTTCCTCACAGAGGGTGGTGAGTAAATGGAACGAGCTGCCAGGAGAAGTGGTAGAGGCAGGTACAAATTATATTGGGGTGGCATGGTATGTAACGGCTGGCATAATGCTTTACAGCGCCCTTGATATCCCCAATACTGTTTGTGAGGAGTTTGTACGTTCTCCCTGTGACCACATGGGTTTCCTCCGGGTGCTCCCATTTCCGCCCTCATCCCAAAGAGTTATGGGTTATGGTTTGTGAGTTGTGGCATGCTATTTCGGCACCAGAAGTGTGGCAACAGATGTGGGCTGCCCCCAGCAAAATCCTCATGATGGTTATTGTTGCAATCAAAGCATTTCACTCCAAGCTTCAATGTTTCAATGCACACGTGACAAATAAGGGAAATCTTTGGGAAGTCTTTTCCCCAGGGCAGGGGAGTGCAAACCAGAGGGAGTAGATTTAAAGGAAGAGTGAGAAGATTTGAAGGGAATCTGAGGGGCAACACTTTCACACAGTGGGTGGTGGGTGTATGGGTCAGAGGAAGTGGCAGAAGTGGGATCAATCATGACATTTAAAAGACATTAGGACAGGTGCACGGATAAGAAAACTTTAGAGGGATATGGGCCACATATAGGCAAAGGATGTAGCTCAGTTAGGCACTTTGGTCAGTATGGATGATGTGGACTGAAGGGCCTGTTCCTCTGCTGTATAACTCCACAATACTATTCCAATTAAGCTTAATTTAAGATTGCAGATCAGCACCTTACCTTGGGACTGGCCATGTACAGCCCCCAGGATTCAACATTCCTTTCAGCAATTTCATATAAACAACTGACCAATTCTGGTGAAAGGTAGAGCACAGAACATAGAATATGGAACAGCACAACACAGTATACAGACCCCTACGGCGCACGATGTTGTGCCAACCTTTTAACCTACTCCGAGATCAATCTAACCTGTCCCTCCCAAATAGCCACACACACAAAATGCTGGAGGGACTCAGCAGGCCAGGCAGCATCTATGGAAAACAGCACAGTCGACGTTTCGGGCCGCGACCTTTCATCAGGACTGAGAGAAACGATGAGGAGTCTGAGTAAGGAAGTGGGGGGAGGGAAGAGAACCACAAGATGATGGGTGAAACCGGGAGGGGGAGGGATGAAGTAAAGAGCTGGGAGGTTGATTGGTGAATGAGACCCAGGGCTGGAGAAGGGGGAATCTGATTGGTGGGGATAGAAGGCCATGGAAGAAAGAAAAGGGGGAGGAGAACCAGAGGGAGGGAGGTGATGAACTGGTAAGGAGATAGGGTGAGAGGCAAAAGGGAGTGGGGGACGGTGAAGGAGATGGAGGGGGGAACACTACCAGAAGTTTGAGAAATCAAAGTTCATGCTATCAGGTTGGAGGCTACCCAGACGGAATACAAGCTGTTGTTCCACTAACCTGAGTGTGGTCTCATCACAACAGTAGAGGAGACTATGCACTGACATGTTGGAATGGGAATGGGAAGTGGAATTAAAATGGGTGGCCACTGGGAGATCCCACATTTTCTGGGGGATGGAGTGTAAGTGCGCAGCGAAGCGGTCTCCCAATCTGCGTCAGGCCTCACCGAGGCCACACCAGGAGCACCAGAGCGACCCTTAGAGACTCAAATGCGAGAGAGTCACCTCACCCGGAAGGACTGTTTGGGGCCCTGAATGGTAGTGAGGGAGGAAGTGCAGGAGCAGGTGCAGCACTAGTTCTGCTTGCAAAAATAAGTGCCAGGAGGGAGATCAGTGGGGAGGGACATATGGACAAGGGATTTGCATAGGGAGCAATCTCTGCAGAAAGCAGAAAAGATGAGCTTGGTGGTGGGACGCCATTGGAGATGGCAGAAGTCACAGAGAACTACATGCTGGATGTGGAAGATAGCAGAGTGAAGAGATATGGGGAGAAGGCAGGAAAAGGGTACTGATTGTGGATGATCGGCCATGATCACAGTGAATGGTGGTGCTGGCTCGAAGGCTGAATGGCCTACTCCTGCACCAATTGTCTATTGTGAAGACAAGAGAAACCCTATCCCTGGTGGGGTGGCAGGAGGATGGGTGAGCACAGACTTGCGCGAAATGGAAGAGATGCGGCTGAGGGCAGCGTTGATGCTGAAGGGATGCCCTATCCTTTGAAGAAGGAGGACATCACCTTCGTTCAGGAACAGAAAGCATCATCCTGAGAGCCGGTGTGGTGGAGATGGAGGAAATGAGAGAAAGGGATAGCATTTTTACAGCTAACAGAGTGGGAAGAGGTATAGTCGAGGTAGCTGTGAGAGGCAGTGGGTTTATAAGAGATATCAGTAGATAAGCTGTCACCAGAGGTTGAGACAGAGTTTAAAACCTCCCACATAGTCCTCCATTTTTCTTTTATCCATGTGCTTATCTAACAGTTGCTTCAATGTCCCTAATCTATCTGTCTTTACCACCAGCCCTGGCAGGGTGCTCCACACACCTTCCACTCTGTAAAAATAAACCAACTCTGACAACCCCAGGTACTTTGCTCTCTCGTATTAGCCATTTCAGCCCTGGGGTAAATGCTCTGGCTATCCACTCTAACCCTGCCTCTTACCATCTTACACATCTTTGTCCTGTCACCTCCCACCCTCTTCCCTCGAGAGAGAAAAGAACCAGCTTGTTCAACCTCCTGTTGAAAGAAATGTTCACTAATCTGGGTAAATCCCCTCCACACCTTCTCCAAAGCTTCCACTTCCTTCCTATTAGTTATCTTTCCCACATTAATCACATTCTTCAAACATTCTATTGTCTCCCTGCAATTTATTATGGTCCATTTCCAGTGTCCAATTAAACCTACTGGAGCACCCAGAGGAAATCCATGCAATCACAGGGAGAACATGCAAGCTCCACACAGACAGCACCTGCAGTCATGCTTGAACCTGGATGTCTTGTGCTGTGAGGGAGCAGCTCCACACACTGTGTCAGTGTGAGGGAGCAGCTCTACGGACTGTGTCACCGTGAGGTAGCAGCTCTACGGACTGTGTCACTGTGAGGGAGCAGCTCTACAGACTGTGTCACCGTGAGGGAGCAGCTCCACACACTGTGTCAGTGTGAGGGAGCAGCTCTACACACTGTGTCACCGTGAGGGAGCAGCTCCACACACTGTGTCAATGTGAGGGAGCAGCTCTACAGACTGTGTCACTGTGAGGGAGCAGCTCTACAGACTGTATCACTGTGAGGGAGCAGCTACACACACTGTGTCAGTGTGAGGGAGCAGCTCTACAGACTGTGTCAGTGTGAGAGAGCAGCTCCACACACTGTGTCACTGTGAGGGAGCAGCTCTACAGACTGTATCACTGTGAGGGAGCAGCTCTACAGACTGTGTCACTGTGAGGGAGCAGCTCTACAGACTGTGTCAGTGTGAGACAGCAGCTCTACAGACTGTGTCACTGTGAGGGAGCAGCTCTACAGGCTGTGTTACTGTGAGGGAGCAGCTCTACAGACTGTGTCACTGTGAGGGAGCAGCTCTACAGACTGTGTCACTGTGAGGGAGCAGCTCTACAGACTGTATCACTGTGAGGGAGCAGCTCTACAGACTGTGTCACTGTGAGGGAGCAGCTCTACAGACTGTGTCAGTGTGAGGGAGCAGCTCTACAGGCTGTGTCAATGTGAGGGAGCAGCTCTACAGGCTGTGTCAATGTGAGGGAGCAGCTCTACAGACTGTGTCAGTGTGAGGGAGCAGCTCTACAGACTGTGTCACTGTGAGAGAGCAGCTCTACAGACTGTGTCACTGTGAGGGAGCAGCTCTACAGGCTGTGTCACTGTGAGGGAGCAGCTCTACAGACTGTGTTACTGTGAGGGAGCAGCTCTACAGACTGTGTCAGTGTGAGGGAGCAGTTCTACAGACTGTGTCACTGTGAGGGAGCAGCTCTACAGACTGTGTCACTGTGAGGGAGCAGCTCTACAGACTGTGTCAGTGTGAGAGAGCAGCTCTACAGACTGTGTCACTGTGAGAGAGCAGCTCTACAGACTGTGTCACTGTAAGGGAGCAGCTCTACAGACTGTGTCACTGGGAGGGAGCAGCTCTACAGACTGTATCACTGTGAGGGAGCAGCTCTACAGACTGTGTCACTGTGAGGGAGCAGCTCTACAGACTGTGTCAGTGTGAGGGAGCAGCTCTACAGGCTGTGTCAATATGAGGGAGCAGCTCTACAGACTGTGTCAGTGTGAGAGAGCAGCTCTACAGACTGTGTCACTGTGAGGGAGCAGCTCTACAGACTGTGTTACTGTGAGGGAGCAGCTCTACAGACTGTGTCAGTGTGAGGGAGCAGCTCTACAGACTGTGTCACTGTGAGGGAGCAGCTCTACAGACTGTGTCACTGGGAGGGAGCAGCTCTACAGACTGTGTCACTGGGAGGGAGCAGCTCTACAGGCTGTATCACTGTGAGGGAGCAGTTCTACAGACTGTGTCACTGTGAGGGAGCAGCTCCACACACTGTGTCAATGTGAGGGAGCAGCTCTACAGACTGTGTCACTGTGAGGGAGCAGCTCTACAGACTGTGTCACTGGGAGGGAGCAGCTCTACAGACTGTGTCACTGGGAGGGAGCAGCTCTACAGGCTGTATCACTGTGAGGGAGCAGTTCTACAGACTGTGTCACCGTGAGGGAGCAGCTCCACACACTGTGTCAATGTGAGGGAGCAGCTCTACAGACTGTGTCACTGTGAGGGAGCAGCTCTACAGACTGTATCACTGTGAGGGAGCAGCTACACACACTGTGTCAGTGTGAGGGAGCAGCTCTACAGACTGCGTCAGTGTGAGAGAGCAGCTCCACACACTGTGTCACTGTGAGGGAGCAGCTCTACAGACTGTATCACTGTGAGGGAGCAGCTCCACAGACTGTGTCACTGTGAGGGAGCAGCTCTACAGACTGTGTCACTGTGAGGGAGCAGCTCTACAGGCTGTGTCACTGTGAGGGAGCAGCTCTACAGACTGTGTCACTGTGAGGGAGCAGCTCTACAGACTGTATCACTGTGAGGGAGCAGCTCTACAGGCTGTGTCACTGTGAGGGAGCAGCTCTACAGACTGTGTCAGTGTGAGGGAGCAGCTCTACAGGCTGTGTCAATGTGAGGGAGCAGCTCTACAGACTGTGTCAGTGTGAGGGAGCAGCTCTACAGACTGTGTCACTGTGAGAGAGCAGCTCTACAGACTGTGTCACTGTGAGGGAGCAGCTCTACAGGCTGTGTCACTGTGAGGGAGCAGCTCTACAGGCTGTGTTACTGTGAGGGAGCAGCTCTACAGACTGTGTCAGTGTGAGGGAGCAGCTCTACAGACTGTGTCACTGTGAGGGAGCAGCTCTACAGACTGTGTCACTGTGAGGGAGCAGCTCTAAAGACTGTGTCACTGGGAGGGAGCAGCTCTACAGACTGTGTCACTGTGAGAGAGCAGCTCTACAGACTGTGTCACTGTGAGGGAGCAGCTCTACAGACTGTGTCACTGGGAGGGAGCAGCTCTACAGACTGTATCACTGTGAGGGAGCAGCTCTACAGACTGTGTCACTGTGAGGGAGCAGCTCTACAGACTGTGTCAGTGTGAGGGAGCAGCTCTACAGGCTGTGTCAATATGAGGGAGCAGCTCTACAGACTGTGTCAGTGTGAGAGAGCAGCTCTACAGACTGTGTCACTGTGAGGGAGCAGCTCTACAGGCTGTGTTACTGTGAGGGAGCAGCTCTACAGACTGTGTCACTGTGAGGGAGCAGCTCTACAGACTGTGTCACTGTGAGGGAGCAGCTCTACAGACTGTGTTACTGTGAGGGAGCAGCTCTACAGACTGTGTCAGTGTGAGGGAGCAGCTCTACAGACTGTGTCACTGTGAGGAAGCAGCTCTACAGACTGTGTCACTGGGAGGGAGCAGCTCTACAGACTGTGTCACTGTGAGGGAGCAGCTCTACAGACTGTGTCACTGGAAGGGAGCAGCTCTACAGGCTGTATCACTGTGAGGGAGCAGCTCTACAGACTGTGTCACTGTGAGGGAGCAGCTCTACAGACTGTGTCAGTGTGAGGGAGCAGCTCTACAGGCTGTGTCACTGTGAGGGAGCAGCTCTACAGACTGTGTCAGTGTGAGGGAGCAGCTCTACAGACTGTGTCAGTGTGAGAGAGCAGCTCTACAGACTGTGTCAGTGTGAGGGAGCAGCTCTACAGGCTGTGTCACTGTGAGGGAGCAGCTCTACAGACTGTGTCACTGTGAGGGAGCAGCTCTACAGACTGAGTCAGTGTGAGGGAGCAGCTCTACAGACTGTGTCACTGTGAGGGAGCAGCTCTACAGGCTGTGTCACTGTGAGGGAGCAGCTCTACAGACTGTGTCAGTGTGAGGGAGCAGCTCTACAGACTGAGTCAGTGTGAGGGAGCAGCTCTACAGACTGTGTCAGTGTGAGGGAGCAGCTCTACAGACTGTGTCACTGTGAGGGAGCAGTTCTACAGACTGTGTCACTATGAGGGAGCAGCTCTACAGACTGTGTCAGTGTGAGAGAGCAGCTCTACAGACTGTGTCACTGTGAGGGAGCAGCTCTACGGGCTGTGTTACTGTGAGGGAGCAGCTCTACAGACTGTGTCACTGTGAGGGAGCAGCTCCACACACTGTGTCACTGTGAGGGAGCAGCTCCACACACTGTGTCACTGTGAGGGAGCAGCTCTACAGGCTGTGTCACTGTGAGGGAGCAGCTATACAGGCTGTGTCACTGTGAGGGAGCAGCTCCACACACTGTGTCACTGTGAGGAAGCAGCTCCACACACTGTGTCACTGTGAGGGAGCAGCTCCACACACTGTGTCAGTGTGAGGGAGCAGCTCTACAGACTGTGTTGACCGAAGGTCATCAAACTGCAATCCAAATTCTGTTTTTTCTCTCTGCAGTTGCTGACTGGCTTGCTGTGGATTTCAGATGCCCCATTTTTGGTGGTTCTATATTTCATTTCACTGTTTTCTTTCTCTTCTTACATTCTTCTTTCATTATCACCACTTGTCTGATCGATCAGCTGTGACTAACAAGTGCCCCCCTCTCTCCCTCACCCCTCGTCCCATTTGTTTCCATCACAGACATTCCCTCTGGTCTCTCCATTGCTCCCCCTCTCCCCACATCTGCTCCGTAAATGAACATAACGTAACACAGCAAAGGAACAGGCCTGTCAGCCCAAGGTGTTGTGCCAGACTAGTTAAATGAGTTATTCAGTGCCCAATTTAGTTAATCCCTTCTGTTTACACAGTGTCCATGCCCTGCATTTGTGTGTCTTCTAAGAGCCTCTTTGATAGGATTGAAGAGAGTTTGAGAACATGGCATCCATCCTAAAGGACTGTCACCACCCAGGACGTGCCCTCTTCTCATTACCACCACCGGACAGGAGCCTGACGACCCACATCCAACATTTTAAAGACAGCTTCTTTCTGTAGATTATGAGGACACTCAGTCCTCGTTTATTGTCATTTAGAAATGCATGCATTAAAAAATGATACAATGTTCCTCCAGAATGATATCACAAGAAAACACAGGACAAACCAAGACTAAAACTGACAAAACCACGTAATTATAACATATAGTTACAACAGTACAAAGCAATACCATAAAGAGCAGACCATGGGCACGGTTAAAAAAAAGTCTCAAAGCCCCGATAGACCCATCATCTCACGCAGGTGGTAGAATGGAGAAACTCTCCCTGCCATGAACCTCCAAGCACCGCCAACTTGCCGATGCAGCACCTTTGGAAGCACCCGACCGCAGCGGACTCTGAGTCTGTCCGAAAACTTCGAACATCCAACCAGCCCCTTCAACACAGCCTCTCCGAGTGCCGTCCTCTGCCGAGCGCTTCGACCCCGCCCCGGCCGCCGAGCAACAAGCAAAGCCGAGGACTCGGGGCCTTCTTCTCCAGAGATTCTAGACCACACAGTAGCAGCAGCAGCGAAACAGGCATTTCAGAAGTTTCACCAGATGTTCCTCCGTACTCTCACGTACGTCTCCATCAAATCAGGATTGTGCATGGCACTCTACTTGACAAATAACAGACATCACACCGGAGTGGCCACAGCGAGCTGCATCACGCCATCTCCTCCTCCTGTTTTTTGCCTCTGCCATCAGATTTCTGAATGGTCCCTGAACCCATGAACACTTCCTCACTAATTTGTGCTTATTTTTCAGTATTTATTTAGTTTTTTAAAAAAATATATACATATGGTAATTCATAGTATCACACAGTACTGCTGCCACAGCACAACACATTTCATGACATACCTCAGCAGTAATAAACCTGATGCAGATTCTGATTTGAAATGCCTCCATCACATCCAACTCCACCGCCACCGTGGCAGTGTATCGTGTAAAAAAAACTTTCCATACATCTCCTTTAAACATTCCCCTCTCACCTTAAAATTCTGCCTTCAAGCTTGTGACCTATAGATCCTGGGAAAAAATATTCTCTACCCTGTCTATGCCTCAAGTAATTTTATTAGTATCCTCAGCATCTGATTCTCCAGAGAAAGTAACTCAGGTCTGATCAACCTTTCCTTACAGCTCATCCTGTCTAATCCAGGCAGCACCCTGGTGAAGATCCTCTCCAAAGCCTCAAAGACCTAAAACATGAACTCTATTTCTCTCTCCCCAGATGCTGCCTGACCTGCTGTGCATTTCCAGCATCCTTTAAATTTAACTCAAATTTCCATCATCTGCTAAAGTCTGTGTTTTTGAGGTTTAATCTCCCCGTTTGAATGTAAGGCAAATCAACATTGTGGTCTTCGAACCGTTATAACAACGAATTCCATCCATTGTACCCTTGTTATTTTAATGAGGCTTCAACGTAAAGAGGCTTAGGGTTACATAGCATTCAATAGTTATTCAGCAGGCCCGTCGGCCCAACTTGTCCATGCCGACTAAACTGAGTGTGTCCCATTTTCCCATTTTTGGCCCATTTTCCCTTAAAAGTTTCCTACCCATGTACTTGTAAGCAGACAGACAAAGTGCTGGAGGAACTCGACTGGTCACTTACGGAGGGAAATGAACAGTAGATATTTCAGGCTGAGACGCCTCATCAGGACCAAAATAACGACCTATGGCTCCCTATGTCCGCATGGGTTTCCTCCGGGTGCTCTGGTTTCTTTCTACATTCCAAAGACGTACAGGTTAGTAGTTAGTTGACCACATGGGTGTAATTAGATGGTGTGGGCTCATTGGGTTGTATCTCTAAATAAATAAAGTAGAATAAAATTAAAATACCAAACCAGATAAACTCAATGGAAGGAACACTTCTGAGCTATTCCATCTGGAACACGCACCATGTCAAAATTGGGACGCCATGGTAATGTAGCAATTAGTTCAAGGTAATTCCAGCTCCGAGTCCAGAGTTTAATTCCGGTGCCGTCTGTAAGGAGTCCGTACGTTCTCCCCATGACCACGTGAATCTCCCCGAGTGCTCCGGTTTCCTCCCACAGTTGGTTAGTAGGATGTTTAGTCTTTGTAAAGTGTCCTGTGACTAGGTTGGCGTTAAATAGGTGGGGCGCTGGAGGGTGCAGCTCGTTGGGCCGAAAGGGCCTGTTCTACACTGTACCTCTAAATGAAATAAATAAAAAGGTTGGAGCAATTGAATAGATATTTTGATAGGTGCAAGGACAGGAGTGGTTTAGAGGGATTTGGGCCAAACACAGGCAAGCGGGACTGGGCACCTTGGTTGCCATGGATATGTTGGGCAGGAAAACCTGTCACCCCGCTGCATTTCTCTACGACTCTATCGCTCTAAGCTGTTTATCAATTTAATTTTAACATGGCATAGTTTGTTTTTGACTTCTTTAGTTTCTAAAAGGAACGCCCACAGACCCATCCCCACGTTTTACACTCTAGTTCTAGAACAAAAAAGTGACTTTAATTGCAACAATTACTGGCAAGGACAGAACCCTCTTCCTGTCACTTTGACCCTGCACTGCATAGCTCGGAGGAATTAATGTCGATGACAGCTGCCTCATGCCACCAAACTTCTCAATGACCTATTCTTAGATCCCCACTGTGACTGACACCCCTAAAACACGTGCTCTTGGGCAGTATCAGTTAGCTATTCCACTGCACAAGCAGTAGAAGGCCGAGAGGGCCATGGTTGTCGTAGCAACAGGTTTGATACAGCCTGGCACGGTATCGTAGCGGTTAGCACAACGCTTTACGGCGCCAGCGATCACCGATTGGGGTTCCATTCTTGCTGCTGTCTGGAACGAGTTTGTAGGCTCTCCCATGACCATGTGGGTTTCCACTGGGTGCTCCAGTTTCCTCCCACATTCCCAAGGCGTGCAGGTCAGGGTTAGTAACTTGTGGTCAAGTTACGTTGGTGCAAAAAGCATGGCGACACCTGCAGGCTGCCCCCAGCACCCCACCCTCGGACCCTGTTGGTCACTGATGCAAAATGAGGTGTTTCACTGTATGTTTCAATGTACGTGTGGCTAAAAGCGCATCTTGAAAAAAAATCTTTAAAACAAAATCGCAAAAAGTCTTCAGATGTAGAAATATGTATAAAAAAATTGAAATGCTGGAAATACAGCAGATCAGGCAGCCTCTGTGGTGAGGAATGTTGACTGTACTCTTTTCCATCCATGCTGCCTGGCCTGCTGAGTTCCTCCAGCATTCTGTGGGTGTTGCTTGGAATTAGAATTGATTTACTATTGTCACATACACCAAGATACAGTGAAAAACTTGTCTTGTATACCGTTCATACAGATCAATTCATTACACGTTAAAATAATAAAAGAATGCAGAATAAAGTGTAACAGATTTAAAGCAGTGCAGACAGACAATGAAGTGCAATATCTTACTGGGGTTAGACTCTGAGGCCAAGAATCCATCCTGTTGTACTAGGGAACAATTTTATAGTATTATCTCGGCAGGAGAGAAGCTGTCTTTCAGCCTGGTGATATGTGCTTTCAGGATTTGTATCTTCTGCCTGATGGGAAGGGTGAGAAGAGAGAAGGTCTGGGGTGGCTGGGGTCTTTGATCATGCTAGCTGCCTTACTGAGGCACAGACAGGACCAGAATTAGGCCATTTGGCCCATCGAGTCTGCTCTGCCATTCCAATATGGCTGATTTATTATCCCTCTCAACCCCCATTCACCTGCCTTCTGCTATAACCTTTGACACCCTGACTAATCAAGAACCTATCAACCTCTGTTTTAAACATACCTAATGAAAATACTCAATATACTCATGAGTCCATGGAGGAGAGGTCAGTTTCTGTGATGTGTTTCCATGCTGTGTCCACAATTCTCTGTGGTCACTGTACAGAGCAGACGCCATTCCAGACAGAATGATTTATATGGTGCATCAATAAGGGTCGTGGCAATATCTCAAGCCTCCTGAGGAAGTAGAGGCACTACTGAGCTTTCTGGAGCACAACATCAACATATTTGGACCAGGCATTGTTCTTTCTTGTAAAATTCTGTATTCTTTATTCTTAATTTATATGTAACACCCCGGTTAAGATTTCTACTGCTATGCTGTGAGGGGTCTTATTTTAGTAGTCTTCTGTAAAAGCAATGTGTCCTGCTAGCAAAAGTTTTTTGGCTTTGGCTAAAGGTAAGGAGCCATGTTGTCCAACTTAGGAATGTTGTATCAGTCAATAAGGAGTGGGACGGTGGGAAGAGTTTTTATGAAGGACAGTAGTCTGGTTTGAGGTCTTTTTGGCGGGAGGTATGGGGAGAAGAGCACCAGGGAGAACGCCTAGAGGATCCCATCTGAAGGGGAGACCCTTTTGCAAGGAGTGCTTCACAGGGCAGAGGATTCCGAGAAGGGTAGTTCTACCTGTGGTTGGTGAGAATAATTGAGCACCATGAGTAAAGCTACTCCCAGCTACTACAGAAATGAGCTCCAATGTTTATGTGCACTTTTAGACTGGTTTAGCTGTAATGCGCTCATTTATCTTTTGGTGTGTGTCACTTGAATTTCCAGCATCTGCAGATTTCCTCGTGTCTGCATCATTTATCTTTCTGTTTCTTTCTCTGTTAACTGTTTGATCAAGTTGAAAGCTGGTAAATATAATTTCTTTATAATATCATGCTGGTGTATGATCTGTCATTTCTGGGCTACCGATAACTGTGTACAGGCAGTATTTACACAGCATTTGCTCATATCAAGGTTCCTTTAATTGAAACATCCAGACGTTCCTGTTTGGTTGAACCCTAAATGATACTGACCCTGGACGTGCATTGCTTATGAAAGGGGACATTCTCAACACTGAGTCATGGGGCTGTTAGCAGAGTCAGTTAACAAAGCAATCTGGTGTGAGAAGGTTGCATATATTTTTCTTGTACTGCTGCTGCAACTAAGTGTTTCATTGCACCTGTGCATACTTGTACTTGTGCATGTGACAATAAACTCGACTTTGAAATTGATTTGGAATCTCTGGAATTCTCCTCCCCAGAGTGTCACGCGTTGAGTGCATTTGGAGAGTGTAAGGAAAGAGTTAAATTTAATTCCTCCTTGGTACATGCTAAAATAAAATGGAAGTTTGTAAGACAAAATGGTGCAAGCCTAAAATGTTGGAATGTTTTGAGAAAATAAAAAGAATATCAAAGGTATACAAGCCTTGCCAGTAGACAATGATGAATATATCTTTGTCTGGGCAAGGTGAGATCACTGTGAAGCTGCAGGTATAAAAAGTGGCAATTTCTTTGTGCATGTGGGAATCTTCTCAGGCTGGGTCATGCATGATTACTGCTAAGAGTTGGAAATAGAGACAATGTGAGAGAGAGAGAGAGAGAGAGAGAAACTTTAAATTCCCTGGTGTTATCATATCTGTAATGGGACCAGCACATATGTAGGTGCCATCACGAAGAAGGCACAACAGCGCCTACTACTTTCTTCAAAGTTTGTTCCAATTTGGCATGGCATCTAAAACTCCTATAGATGCATGGTCACTATTCTGACTGGTTGCATCACGGCCTGGTACGGAACACCAATTCCCAGGAATGGAAAAGTCTACAGGAAGTGGTGGATATAATCCTGTCTATCCCACCTCTGAACACGTCTATGAAGAGTACTGATGTAAGAAAGCAGCATCCATCATCAAGGACTCCCACCATCCAGACCATGCTCTCTTCTCATTGTTGCCATTGGGAAGAAGGTGCAAGAGCCTTAGGTCTCACACCACCAGGTTTGGGAATAGTTATTACCCCCCAACCATCAGGCTCTTGAACCAGCTAGGATAACTTCACTCACCTCAACACTGAATTGATTCCACATCCTATGGCCTCACTTTCAAGGACTTTACAACTCATGTTCTCAGTATTTTCTCATATTCCCTTTGCCCCCATGATCCTCTCATATCCCTTTTGCCCTCCCATACCATGATCCTCTCATATCCCTTTTGCCTCCCATCCCATGATCCTCTCATATCCCTTTTGCCCTTCAGTCCCATGATCTTCCCATATCCCTTTTACTAATCAACTTTCCAGCTCTTGGCTCCATCCCTCCCCCTCCTGTCTTCTCCTATCATTTTGGATCTCCCCCTCCCCCTCCCACTTTTAAATCTCTTACTAGCTCTTCTTTCAGTTAGTCCTGATGAAGGGTCTCAGCCCAAAACGTCGACTGTACCTCTTCCTAGAGATGCTGTCTGGACTGCTGCGTTCACCAGCAATTTTTATGTGTGTTTCTCAGTATTATTTATTATTTGTATTTGTGCAGTTTGTCTTCTTTAGCATATTGGTTATTGGTCAGTCTTTGTGTGTCGTTTTTCATTGATTCGATTGCATTTCTTTGATCTACTGTGAATGCCTGCAAGAAAATGAGCCTCAAGGTGGTATATGGTGACATATAAGTATTTTGATAAAAAAATTTACTTTGAACTTTGAAAGTTTGTCGAATTTGTGGTTCCCTCCGGCATTGTGCAGATCAGTGGATGATAAGTATTATTTTATTTTCTGACAATTAATCATTTGTTTTTCTGTCTGTATTGTTTGCTTTATAAACTCTAATAAGGTGGTTTCTTGCGGCTTGTACAGTAACATGTGTATAGTGCCTCCTTTGTTTGCAAATGCCCCTTGCTGAATCAGGACAGAACGTGGAACAAATTTTGACATATTTTCATTACAGAGTCATACAGTTATACAGCACAGGTACAGGCCCTTCAGCCCAACAGTGCTGACCAAATGCCTGTCAATGCTTGCATCTTGCCCATATCCCTATTCAGGTAGCAGTGGACTGTGGGAGAAAGTGAAGGTAATAGAGGGAAGGGTTGGCCAGGTGTGATGAAGAGGAGGGTTGAATGGGAAGCCAGAATGGGAAATGGAAATGGAGAGAATGGGGAATGAGGTACAAGTTATCAGAAGTTAGAGAAATCCGTGTTCCTGTGTCAGGTTGGTAGCTACGAAGCATACTTCATCCCTCCTCCCCCACCCACCCATCTTCCCTTTCACCAGGTCTCACCTATCACCTGCCTGCCAGCTTGTACTCCTTCCCTCCTCCTACCTTCAAATCCTGGATTCTGCCTCCTTCCTTTCCAGTCCTTACGAAGGGTCTCGGTCTGAAACATCCACTCTTTTTTTTTCATTTCCGTAGATGCTGCCTGACCTGCTGAGTTCTTACAGCATTTTGTATGTCTTATGTAAATATTGACAGACACTTTGAACCTCCTTCCTCCCACTTCAAACCTGCGCCCTCCTGTTTCTGATACCCCAACCATGGGAAAAGGGTTCTGTTTCTCTTTGAGAGACACTGGATGAATTACTGGCCCACACACCCTCCATTTTGTTGATCCTGGGGAGGCTTCTGATTAAAATGTTGGCAGCAGCTGCGAAGATTTTGATGTGTTGATGCAAAGCTGGAACTGTAATTGACCTTCAACAAGATGCCAGGCTTCTGAAAACTTGGCCATTTTAGGAATACCTTGTCTTGTTTTCCTGGTTCTTCCTCATCTTCCCTTCTTGGGCTGATGGAGTTGTTTTAACAATGTCAGACTCTATCTGACGAAGGCCTCCGGCATGCACACTGATGTCATGCTGTTCCAGTGATGCCTGGGAAAACAGCAGCCCGGAGGCTGGAGTCCTGCTCATCACCATGTGGGCTGCTGGGATTGTCAGCATGCAGAACACGGGAGAATCTGGATGGAATCCCTCCCGAACCTGATCCCTAGGATGTCCCATGGCAGAGATCTAAAGGCCATAGAAGGCCAGAAGACCACGAGACATAGGAACGGAATTAGGCCATTCAGCCCATCAAGCTTGCTCCACCATTCCATCATGACTGATTTATTATCTCTCTCAACCCCATTCTCCTGCCTTCACCCCGTAACCTTTGATGCCCTGACAAACCGAGAACCTATCATAAACAAGAGAAAATCTACAGTTGCTGGAAGTCCAGAGTAACACACACAAAATGCTGGAGGAACTCAGCAGGTCAGGCAGCATCCATAGAAAGGAAGAAAGAGTTGATGTTTCAGGTCGAGACTCTTCATCAGAGTTAGTAAGCTGTGGGGATCCTCCATTAGCACTGGATGCCCGGTGGCATCTGTGGGCTTCCCTTAGCACAATCATCGGACTGTGTTGGTCGTTGCGCAAGACAATTCATTTCACTGTATGTGCTGATGTACGTGTGACAAATAATCTTTATTGGAGTCAAGTTGATCGGAGGTATTTGGTGACTGAGCTGGGATTAAGGCACAAATAGAACCTGCCAATATTCCCCCGCCTCCACTCCACCCCCACTCCCCACATCCTTGTGACTGGAAAGTCACATGTTTTAATCTGATTTATGTTCTCTGAGCAAACAAGACACCTCAAAAGCAAAGCTCTGCTTTCATTACGGAATTACACTAGCTGCTCCCCCTGGTGGCCTCTCAGAGTATTGCAGACAGTCCCCAAATGAACTTCCCCAGTATCAACCCAAAAACAGTCTCTGCCAAACCCGATACAGTCTCCACCAACCCACTCCACACTCTATCCCATATTCAACTGCATTTTTCTATCATCCACGTGCTACCAGGTAGGAGTGACAGGAACTTGAGCACAATAGATTCATGTAGATGTGAAAATCCGTCTGGGTATCTGTCGGGACATGAACATTGGTTTCTCTAATTTCCGGTAATTTCTCTCCCCTTTCTTTTCCATTCCCCATTCAGGATCCTCTCTAACCCTGTTCTTTTCCTCTCTTGCCCATCACCTCCCACTGGAGCACCTCCTTTTTCCCTTTCTCCCATGGTCCACTCTCTTTTTACTTTGAACTCTCCTCTGGAATCAGATTCCTTCTTCTTCAGTCCTTTACCTATTTCACCTATCACCTCCCAGCTTCTCACTTCATCGCCTCTTCCCCCACCCACCCAGCCACCTTCACCCTCATCTGGTCTCACCTACCACCTCGTACTCCTTCCTTCCTCCACCACCTTCTTTTGGCTTCTTCCCCTATCCTTTCTTGTCCCGATGAAAGGTGTCAGCCAGAAACACCAACTGTTTATTCCCCCCCCCCCCCCGTAGATGCCGCCTTATCACCTGAGTTCCTCCAGCATTTAGTGTGTGTTTCACAGGAACCTGAAGTCCCGCACTGAATGTTTCAGGAATAGCTTCTTCTCCTCCACCATCAGATGTGTGAACAGTCTATGAAGCCATGAGTACTTCCACGCATTCCTTTTGGTAACATTTATTTATTTATTTTTCTGACCGAGTACAGTACTTTTTTAAATGTCTTGTACCGTACTGCTAACACAAAACAGCAAATTTCATTACATTTCCGTGACAATAAAGCTAATTCTGATTCTGATTCCGTCACTGACTGAGTTTTCTCTGAGTAATCCACTCTCCTGCCGTATCTAAAGGACACACAGATTACCGATGTAGTTTGCCACTGGAATATGCGCTGAATGTGCAGGTAGGTAGAATCAGAATCAGATTTAGTATCTCCGGCATGTGTCGTGAAATTTGTTAACTTAACAGCAGCAGTTCAATGCAATACATAATATAGAAGCAAAAAAACAAAATAATATTAATAAGTAAATCAGTTACAGTATATTTATATTGAACAGATTAAAAATCATGCAAAACAGAAATTATTTTTAAAAACTGAGGTAGAGTCCAAGGGTTCATTGTCCATTTAGGAATCGGATGGGAGAGGGGAAGAAGCTGTTCCCGAATCGCTGAGTGTGTGCCTTCAGGCTTCTGCACCTCCCACCTGAAGGTAACAGTGCTGGAGGTCCTTAATAATGGACGCTGCCTTTCTGAGACACAGCTCCTTGAAGATGTCCTAGGCACTTTCTAGGCTAGTATCCAAGTTGAAGCCGACTAAATTTACAACCCTCTGAAGCTTCTTTCAGTCCTGTGCAGTAGCGCCTCCCCCCCCCACCCCCGCCGCCCCCACCCATACCAGACAGTGATGCAGCCTGTCAGCATGCTCTCCACGGTACATCTATAGAAGTTTTCGAGTGTATTTGTTGAAATGCCAAATCTCTTCAAACTCCTAATGAAGTATAGCCGCTGTTTTGCTTTCTTTATACCTGCATTAATATGTTAGGACCAGGTTAGATCCTCAGAGATCTTGACATCCAAGAACTTGAAACTGCTCACTCTCTCCACTTCTGATCCCTCTATGAGGATTGGTATGTGTTCCTTCGTCTTACTCTTCCCGAAGTCCATAATCACCTTACTGACGTTGAGGTCCAGGTTGTTACTGTGACACCACTCCACTAGTTGACATATCTCACTCCTGTACACCCTCTCGTCTCCATCTGAGATTCTACCAACAATAGTTGTATCATCAGCAAATTTATAGAAGGTACTTGAGCTATGCCTAGCCACACAGTCATGGGTACAGAGAGAGTAGAGCAGTGGGCTAAGCACACACCCCTGAGGTGCACCAGTGTTGATCGTCAGCGAGAAGATGTTATCACCAATCCATACAAATTGTGGTCTTCTGGTTAGGAAGTTGAGGATCCAGTTTCAGAGGGATGTACAGAGGCCCAGGTTCTGCAACTTTTCAAGCAGGATTGTGGGAATGATGGTGTGGATGAGGAGAAGATGGTGGCGCAACGCAGCACACGTGGCCACTCCAGAAGTGGTAGCGGTATTTGTTAAGTAGGTACCGTGCACAATTCTGATTTGATGGAGACAGACGTGAGAGTACAGAGGAACATCTGGAGAAACTTATGAAATGCCCGCTTCGCTGCTGCTGTACTGTATGGTCCAGAATCTCCAGAGGAGAAGGCCTCTGAATCCTCAGCTTTGCTTGTTTCGGCTGCCAGGATGAGGTCGAAGGCGCTCAGCAGATGATGGCGCTCGGGAGGCTGTATCGGAGGGACTGGTCAGAGGCTCGAAGTTTTCGGACGGACTCAGAGTCGGCTGTCGGGTGCTTCCAATGCATCGGCAGTTGGCAGTTGTTGGTGCTTGGAGGTTTATGGCAGGGAGAATTTCTCCCTTTTGCCACCTGCTATCGGAGACTATCGAGGCGATCAGGACTTGAGACTTTTTACCGTGCCCATGGTCTACTCTTCATCAAATTATGGTATTGTTTTGCACTGCTGTAACTATATGTTATAATTATGTGGTTTTGTCAGGGTTAGTCTTTGGTTTGTCCTTTTTTTGTGATATCACTGGAGGAACATTGTATCATTTTTTAATACATGCATTTCCAAATGACAATAAACGAGGACTGAGTGTCCTCGTAATCTGATCTAATCTAATTAAATGCTACTGAGCTATTGTAGTAGAATCTTTGAGGATATGCAATGGTATTGGTGCAGGAACACTGCAAGATTGATGGTCAGCGGTCAGCATGGATCCAATGGGCTGAATTGGCTGATCGTTTGTCTTGTTTGATTATTATTTCCATTTAGATTTAAAGATTACCTTTATTGTCACATGTACAATGAAGCATCAAAACATACAGTGAAATGAGTTTTTTGTGTCAGCGATCATCACAGTCCAAGGAAGTGCTGGGGGCAGCCCACAAGTGTTGCCATGCTTCAATACAGCATGCCCTCAGCTTACTAAGCTGTCTGTCTTTGGACTGTGGGAGGAAACCAGAGCACCTGGAGGAAATCCAAATGGTGGCAGACAGAATGTACAAACTCTTTACAGACAGCGGCAGAGCTGAAACTGGATCACTGGCGCTGTAATGGTGGTACTCTAACTGTTATGTTATTGGACTATCTCAATGCACTGATGTGATGAAATTATCCCTATGGCTGGCACTGACAATAATAAACTAAATTATCTATTGGTTGTTTTCCTTTTGTATTACCTCAATATACTATGTGAGAAATGTTGTGTCTGGATGGCACACAAAACAAACAGTTTTCGCTGTATCTCAGTATGTGACAATAATGAACAAACTCAACTCATTTCAAACTAGCAAGACCAGCTCAACTTTGTTTATCTATCTGAGAAAACAGGTGGGGAACTGTGTTGCTCTTACCCTGTTCCTCCGGAAGGGTAGCATTCCAGCACACCCTACTCCCACACCTCCTGCAAAATCTGTTATTGCTTTTAACTTGTATTACTGATGTGATGAAATGATCTGTGTGGGTAGCTTTCCACTGTACCTCAGTACATGTCAACAATAATAAATGAATTTACAAACATTATTTATCAAACTAATCATCCATCATTAGGGAATCTTGCCATCAGGACATGGCTACTTCTCATTACTTCAGTGGAAGCACCTTGACTCTGAACTGAATACACAACCTACAGGCTCACTTTCACAACTCTACAATTCAAGTTTTCAGTATTATTTATTTATGATTATATTTTTTGTATTCAGTTTGTTTTCTCTTGTACATTGGTTGTTTGTCAGTCCTTGTGTGAAGTTTCTCAATAATAAAGATGCAGCCTACAGAGAAGTGATCACCACCTCTCCCTCAGAGTTGCAAAAACAAAGGAGCTGGTTGTGGACTACAGGAGGAATGGAGACAGGCATCCATTGACATCAATGGATCTGGGGTTGAAAGGGTGAACAGCTTTAAGTTCCTCGGCATAAACATCACCGAGGATCTCACATGGTCTGTACGTACCGGCTGTGTGGTGAAAAAAGCACAACAGCGCCTCTTTCACCTCAGACGGTTGAACAAGTTTGGTGTGGGCCCCCAAATCATAAGAACTTTCTATAGGGGCACAATTGAGAGCATCCTGACCGGCTGCATCACTGCCTGGTGTGGGAACTGTACCTCCTTTAATCGTAAGCCTCTGCAGAGAGTGGTGTGGACAGGACAGCCCAGTGCATTTGTAAATGTGAAATTCCCACTATTCAGGACATTCACAAAGACAGGTGTGTAAAAAGGGCCCAAAGGATCATTGGGGACCCGAGTCACCCCAATCACAAACTGTTCCAGCTGTTACCATCTGGGAAATAGTATCACAACATAAAAGCCAGGACCAACAAGCTCTGGGACAGCTTCTTCCACCAGGCCGTCAGACTGATTAACTCATGCTGACACAACTGTATTTTTATGTTTTATTGACTATCATGTTGTACATGCTATTTATTATAAATTACACATTTAGATGGAGACATAACATAAAGATTTTTACTCCTCATGTATATGAAGAATGTAAGTAATGAAGTCAACTCAATTCGTTGATTCTATTGTATTTCTTTGTTCTACTAAAAATACCTGCAAGAAAATGAATCCCAAGGTAGAATATGGTTGTTATATATATATATATATATATATATATATATATACACACACACACACACACACACACACACACACACACACAGTATCTGCTTTGATAACAAATTTACTTTTAACTTAACTTTGATCAGACACAAAGTTCAGAAGCCTGAAGACACACACAACACTTTAGGAACAGATTCTTCCCCTCCTCTATCAGATCTCTGAATGGACCACAAACCCATGAACACTACCTCACCATTTTGCTCTTTTTTCACACTACTTATTTAATTATTTATTTTTCTTATTGTAATTTAATGCATTTCATTACCTCTGTAAAACAACTTCATGACGTCAGTGATAATAAATGATTCTGATTTTGAACCATCTTGAAACGCAAGTACATAATTTTCATATGATCTTGCAGCTTATTGATTACCTGCACCGCACTTTCCCTGTCTGTTATTTATTCTGCATTGTTATTGTTTTACCTTGTTCTACCCCAATGTACAGACCCTGAACCAGTGTGGATAACTTTATTCACCAGAACACTGAACTGATCACTGAACACAACCTCTGGACTCACTTTCAAGGACTCTACAACTCATGTTCTTAGTTGAGGCCCTCCGTTGGTCAGGGTCAATCATGGAATTTGCCTCCCGTCTACATGTTACACAAGCCAGGGCAGTACAGTATGCAGAGCAAGCTGTTGTCCATGCAGCAGGCTCCTCCTCTCCACACAGCTAACTAATCAAAAGGGATGGCAGAGACTGATAGAGTTTGGCACCAGCAGTGTCGCAGGAGTTGCCAGTCAACATTGAACTCAAGGTAGGACTGCCTTAGGGAATCTAGCTCAGGATTTTTCCTTGGCGTTTACTCACAAAGCTTTTCCAATGAGTGGGTATAGCCACAAGGCAGAGGAAGTTTGAGACCTGAGTTTTCCTTCTCCTAGATGAGCTGCCAACCATTGATGATGAGCCCAATCTGCCTGAAGTGACTGCTTTTTTTTTATATATATATATATATAAAGGCACCAGTAACCAGCCTTTGCCCCTTCTTCTATCAGTAGAAACAGCTCTGCCAGGCTTAGCAACTAAGCCACACGTGAAGGCCTGGAGGCTAGGTTGTCAGAGGCTACTTGAGATACACGCCATTGGGAGCATTTAGTAGGTATTGGCAGTGTTCTAGCCGTGTTTGTTTTGTAACACACATCAAAGTTGCTGGTGAACGCAGCAGGCCAGGCAGCATCTCTAGGAAGAGGTACAGTCCACGTTTCGGGCTGAGACCCTTGTCAGGACTAACGAAACGTCAACTGTACCTCTTCCTAGAGATGCTGCCTGGCCTGCTGCATTCACCAGCAACTCTGATGTGTGTTACTTGGATTTCCAGCATCTGCAGAATTCCTCACGTTTGCGTAAGTTTTGTATGCAGTTAATTTTGTTCGAACATCACTTCCTGTCCGTAAACTTTTTTTAAAAAACATCATTTCCTGAGTGGGTCAATTTGGATTCTGACATTACATACACATAGTAGAAAGACACCCATCTCTGTCCACTCTTTATTTGCCCTTGAAAGAGCAATATTCTTGAGTCTTAAACTTTCTTAATATTGGTAAACATTTAGTAGGTGGACTTTGAAGGAAGTATTATGTTTATCATCTAGCGTAATTAAGCTACTGTTGCACCACAAGTCAGTCTGGTCTATACAGCATAGTTGAAATCGATCTCACATCCACATTTGTGCTGGCAGCTCGTTCCACACTCTCACCATCCTCCAAGTGAAGTTCCCCCTCATGTTCCCCTTAAACATTTCACCTTTCACCCTGAACCCATGACCTCTAGCTGTAGTCTCACCCAACTTCAGTGAAGAAACCTACTTGCCTTTACTCTATAATCTATACCCCTCATAACTTTGAATACCTCTATCAAATCTCCCCTCAATTTTCTACGCTCTAGGGAATAAAGTCATAATCTATTCAATCTTTCCCTACAACTCAGGTCCTCAAGTCTCAGCAACATCCTTGCACATTTTCTCTGCACTCTTTCAATCTTATTTACAACATTCCTTCGCTTCTGCAGAGGGACAGAGGGTTGGTGCATAGATGCTCTGAATGTACACCGAGCCTGAGGAAGTGGCAGGGCGGAGAGACAGAATGCACTCTGTGTTTCCCGATGGCAGTTCCTGTGAGGAAAGCAGAGAGTTTCTCACTTCAAATCCAATGTCTCAGGACACACACAACTCCAGCAGCGTCACTCTCTTATAAGAGCAAACGTGACTGTGGTGGCTGCACTAACCACCGAAGCATCTCACTGCTCAGCTTCATTGGCAAGGTTTTCTGCTCCTGTGGTACTCAGAAGGCTGCAGGCACCGGCTGCTCGCCTATGCCCAGAATTACAGGGCGGACTCTGAGCAGGACATCAACAATCCGCACGACCTTCTCACCATGCCAACAGCAGAGACAACCACCTTACACCAACCTCATCAACCTGATGAAGGCCTTTGACCTGGTCAGCAGAATTGGGCTCTTCACGCTGTTCCAAAAGACCAGATGTCCCTACACGCTTCTCAGGGTGATCATACCTTTCCACGAAGACATGCAAGGATAGCTCGTCCTCGAACCGCTTCCCAACCAGGAGCAGCGTGAAGCAGGGCTGTGTACTGGCTCCTGCACTCCTCAGCATCTTCTCCCTGCTCCTGTCCCATGCCTCCAGTTCATCAGAGGACGGCGTGTACCCCCATATCAGAAATGCCGGCAGGCTGTTCAGCCTTGCACGTCTGAGAGCAAAGACCAAGGTGTGACTGGCACTGATGAGGGAGTTGCTGTTTGCCGGCAACACCACCCTTATATCACCATCAGAGTCATCACCTGCTTTGCACTCGCCTGCACAGACTTTGGTCTGACTGTTAGGCTCAAGAAGACAAACATCATGTGCCAAGACGTCAACAACATCTGTATGGGTGACTTCACCCTCCACCTGGTATACAAGTTCACCTACCTTGGCTCCATTGTCTCAAGCAACCTCTCCCTAGACATTGAACTCAACGAGCAGGTCGGCAGAGCAGCAATAATGTCCCGCCTGGCAACCAGTGTCTGGGAGAACTCCATGCTGACCAAGAACACCAAGAGGAAGGTTTACCAGGCCTGGGTGCCCAGCACACTCCTGCATGGCGGTGAAACATGGACAACCTACTCTCAGCAAGAGCGCAGCCTAAACACGCTCCACCTCCGCTGCCTCTGAAGAATGCCGGGCATCACCTGGCAGGATCACGTCCCACACAAGGACACTAAGACAAGCAGGCACGTTCACCCTCTTCACTCAGCATGGCCTACAAATGGCTTGGTCACATCAACCGCCGGATCCCCGGTATGGAGAGCTCGCCACCGGCGCCAGACCGACTGAAGGACCGGCCCTGCGGTATAGAGACGTCTGGAAGCCCGACATGAAAGCAGGAGACGTTGACCAAACTACCTGGAAAGTCGTGGCAGCAGCTGGAGTCAGCCCGTCAGGGCAGGAGAAAGGAGAACAGTGAGGGGCAAAGAGAGGGCGCAGACGGCTGAGGTACTCCTCTACAGCCAGGCACAACATTCGCTTGAGAAACTGCAGCAAGGCCAGGCGCTCCAACCGGACAGCCATCGCTGGACAACCGACCCCCCACTCCGCTGTCCGTCATCATAACTGACACCCCAGCGCTCGAATGGTTGGCCAATTGGCGGGAGTCCAGTGCTGTTGCGTGATTGGATGATTGTTCCCTTCGTTCCCACGCAGTGATGAATGATTGACATTCTAATTTTCGAATAGTTGATAGAAATCTAGCTCAGACCTCGCAGGATTGGTTTAATATCTAATGACGTCAGTCCCCCTCGAATGCATAATTGATTGACGCACGGGCAGAGCGCCTGGCGGATTGGGGCGATTGAACTTTGGTTCACGCCTTCCACCCGCGATTGGTCAATCGTTGCAGGATTGGTGGAAGAGCAGTGCAGGCCCGTCCCTATTTCTGAGAGGGGTACGGTGCTTGTCACGGCGATGCAGGTGAGTTGTGAGTTTCGGGCTGGCGGCTCCGCTGCGACGGGGCGAGTAATCCCCTCACTTTTGCGAAGGGAACTGATGACTTGGGACCGGCGGCGGGGTCGGCAGTCTGACGCTGGGCCGAATAACTGGTGGCCTGGGTGCCGGGTGACTGCTGACAGAGTCAGCACAGTCTGTCTCAGGCAACCTAATTTATTGCCAAATGCATCGTGGTGTAATGAAATCCATATAAAGTAACCAGTGTGCATAGTAATAATAACTACAATGACAAGGGAACAAGTTCAGAATGGTACGAAGACTAGTATATTCGGCAAAAAATTCTAATTTGATAGTAGCTGTGTAAGTTGTTCTATTATTGGCACGTGTATCGAGGTACATTGAAAGACTTTGATCCATACAGATTATTTCATGACAACCAGTGCAAGAGAAAACTATAGCACAATGCAGAAAATCAGATTTAAGTTTGGTAAAACAGTGTAAAGGTCACAAAGAGTTGATTGTGAGGTACAGAGTCCATCTTATTTTACTAGGAAACTATTCTGATAACAGCAGGATAGAAGCTGTCCTTCAGTGTCGTGGTATGTGCTTTCAGGGTTTTGCATCTTAAGAGAAAATGTTCAGGGTGGGTAGGTCTTTGACTGTTTTGGTTGCTTTACTTACTGACGTAGCAAGAAGTGTAGAATAATAGGGAGAGGGAGAATTCAGAGTAAATGAATTAAAAGGTAGCTGGTCTGTCAGGTTTGTAAACTTTTCAGTGTTTGTTTGCATTACAGGGTGTGTATTCTTTTTGAGAGGACTGGAGATACTCGAAGGTCAGGCAGAACCTGTCTGGAAAGAATCAGGATTACTATTATCACAGACACATGCCATCAAATGTGTTGTTTTGAGGCACAGTGCAATATATAAAAAAAAGTACTAGTAGTTACAATAAGAAATTATAAGTAGTGCAAAAAGAGTAAATTAATGAGGCAGTGTTCATGGACTGTTTCAAAGTTCAAAGTAAAATTATTGTCAAAGTACATGTATGGCACCATATGCAACCTGTGATTCATTTTCTTGTGGGCATTTACAGTAAATACAAAGAAACAAAAAATAAGACAAGCAAAATAATAATAAATAAGCAATGCACACTGAGAGCATGAGATGAAGCATCCTTGACAGTGAGTTCATAGGTTGTGGAGACCATTTAGTGTTGGAGTGAGTGAAATACCCCCCCCCTTAGCAATCTGCTGGCAAAGGGGAAGAAACTATTCTTAAAAATGATGAGTCTTCAGGTTCCTGAACCTCCTCTCTGTGGTAGTAATGAGAAGAGGGCATATTGTGGGTGGTGAATATCCTTAGTGATGGAAAAACAGAGCTTACCTTGCACTTTGACCTTTCATGTTAGTTCTGTTTTTCTCTGGTCAGGTACTGCCTGTGCATCTGTGGGTTCCACGTTTTTATTGTAGCACTGCAATATTTGCTCATTTATCCTTCAGTGTCTGCTCTGTTTTCTGGTTACTCTGAATGAGCAAAGGACAGTACAGTGACTTTGAGGTTGGAGGTAAGGGTTTGCAGGCTTTGGGAAGTGCAGAAGAAGTTCACTAGGTTACTGTTGGGTTTAGAAAAGACAGCAATGCATAAACCGCTGGAAGAACTCCGTAGGAGGGAAGTGAGCAGTCAGAGACCCTTCTTCAGGACCTGCTTATTGGGCCTCGGTGAAGGGTCTCGAGCTGAAACATCGACTGTTCATTGGTCCCAGTGTAGGAAGCACAAGGACCAGTGAGTCGGCAAGCCTAGAATCCAGGGTTCGATACTAAAGATCGAAACCCAGGGGTCTGTTGGAAGTCCAGAAGTCGAAGCCTGGAGCCCTGTCCTGGGGTTGGAGAATTGTCCATGTGTGTGCGGGATCGTGGATGAGAGGGATGGGGCTTGTATTTTGATATTTGGTTGCTTGTGTTCTATGTTCTGCCAAGCATGGTAGGCATGCTAAGTTGGTGCCTGGATATGTGGTGAAACCTTGTGGGGGGGGGGGGTACCTCCCAGATCGTCCACAGACTGTGTTGGTCTTTGATGCAAACGATGCATTTCACTGTATGTTTCAGTGTACACGTGATAAACAATGAACAATGAATCTGAATCATGTTCAGTACAGACATGATGGGCCAAAGGGCCTGATGTACTGTTCTGTTACGTTTACTTGAATGAGCACTTAAATCAAAGTACATTTATTATCAAAGAATGTAAAAATTATACATCCTCGAGATTTGTCCGCTTACAGGCAGCCACAAAGTAAGAAACCCGAAGGAACCCAATTAAAAGAAAAAACCAACGCCCAAAGTGCAGGGGGGGGTGGGGGGAGAAAACAAATCATGCAAACAATAGAAGCAAGCAACAGCATTCCAAAGCAAACTGAGCCCTAGGATCCAAATCCCTGGGGTTCATCATATTGGTGGGACAAATGGACAAAGCTCACAGACGCCAAGCACAGCAGCTGGGGCAGTCTCAGCATCACACAGAGGAGTGAACATCGTGGGGGAGCGAGCAAAATCAGCCTAACTTTCGCTTCTGGTCCTGACACCCTGCCTTTCCAGGCTGTCTGGGCTGCTCTTTAAATTGTCCAAACAGCAGATTATACCTTGTATTAGGACTGGGGTCCCAACCGCAGTGAAATGTTTCGAGCCAAGACCACGCCACCCAGTGATTCGCTCTGGGTCTAGATTCTGTCGCCCGGCCTGAAGCTGTTCTGGACCTCTCCAAATAGGCTTGGCATTTCAACTGATCTAACCTCGCATCTGTGTCATTTGGATGGGCATTGACACTCCTCCATCTTGACTCCTTTCCAAATCGCTCACTCCAACTCTGACTGCATTGATTGATTGAGGAATAGCAGCCTTCCCTCCGTGATCAGACTTTTGAATGGTCTGTGAACTCATGGGCACTACCACATTACTCTTGAGCAACACACACACAAAATGCTGGAGGAACTCAGCAGGTCAGGCAGCATCTATGAAAGTGAACAAACCATTGATGTTTCAAAATGTCTCGGCCTGAAACACTGACTGCTTATTCATTTCTATAGACACTGCCTGACCTGCTGAGTTCCTCTAGCATTTTGTTTGTTGCTCGTAATTATCTGTACTGTGTGATTGTATGTACTGTGTTTTGCACCTTGGCCCTTGGAGGTAGTGCAATCACTCAAGTCAAGTATGATATTCTCTCAGACACGAGGAAATCTGCAGATGCTGGAAATTCAAGCAACACACACAAAATGCTGGTCAACTCCTGGACCGCTGCGTTCACCAGCACTTTTTGGAAGATATTCTCCCAAGGGGTTTTTCCCTTGGTGGAGAATGCCTGTGCGAGACTTTGATTGGGAAAACTGATGCCCGGGCAGCTGCCGCACTGTCCTTCACACACCAGCGTAAGGAGGCAGTGGCATGGAATGCAAGATGACTGGGGACCCTTTATTGCTGCAGCCTTCCTCCTGTCGTTGTGATCCACCATCTTTTGTCACCTCCATTGTTGAGTTCTTGATTAGATTGCTGTATCTCCCCCTTGACTTTGCTGCCATGGGTGACCCTACTAAGGAGCTATGCTCCAGATGGTATTGATCTCAGAAACTCAAAGCCTCGTCACTGCAACACAGTGACGACCCTTGGAGAAGTGGCCCTGGGGAACGCTGCTTTATTTAGCTGAATACACGTTTGTGATAGAGTGACAATTGAACTTGAGATGGGCCGAAGGGCCTGTTTCCATACTGTAAAACTCTCAGCTCAAAATGAATTTCCATGTCCTGCTTTAATCAAAACTGTTTTTATTCCTCAATGATGCAAGTATCTGTAAAGGGGCTGACATTCAATGAACAGTTTTGACAGTCTGTTGTAGTCCGTGCTAGGCAGGTGGGTGAGTTTGTCGGATTCAGATTAGTTTTATTTATTACATGGACATTAGAACGTAGAGTAAAATGCATTGTTTTGTGTCAACAGCCAACACAATCCGAGGACATGCTTGGGGCAGGCCACAAGTGTTGCCACGCTTCTGAAACAAACACAACATGCCAAAAACCTACAGCCTAGGGTTAGTATACCTTTGAAACATGGGAGGAAACCTACACGGTCACAGGGAGCACACATTGTCCTCACAAACAACAGCAAGAATTGAACAGCGCTGGTGCTATATAGTGTTACGCTAACCACTATGCTACCATCTGCCCTGGTTCTAACCTCACCTACCAATGGAAGTGACCTTTGGGCATGTGCAAGTTCACCATGCTTTTGGTGCCAACACAGTTTGTCTACAACTTGCCAACTAACCTGTACACCTTTGGAATGTTTAAGGAAAGCAGAGCACCAGGAGGAAACTGGGTCTGAGTGTGTCCTCAAGGCCCATCCAACAGCATGTTTCCAATCATGAGAGGTTCCAGGACCCGAGGGGGCAGCCTCAAAATGGAAGGATGTCCCTTTGGAACAGAAATGGGCAATTTCTTTAACCAGGGGCTGATGAATCAGTGCAATTCATTGCAACAGAACTCATTGGCTATATTTAAAGCAGAGATTGATGGGTTACTGATCAGGGCGTCAAAGGTTACAGGAAGGAGACAGAAGAATGGGTTGAGAAGGAAAATAAATTAGGCCTGATTGAATGGTAGAGCAGACTCAATGGACAAATAGACTAATCCTGTTACTTTGTCTTATGGGTAGTGTTCTGGTACACTTGCTGTCATCATCTAGCTTGGTAGAAATGTTCACAGGTTTGAGGGAACAGGTGACTGTTCATGATTATTGAGCAGCCATGACATTATGTGAATAAAGCAGATACTAGTTCAATTGAGAACCAGTCTTCTGGAAGTAGCTGCTCACAATCTGCTTTCCAATGATACTTCTTGGCTAGAGAAACCAACCATTCGGTGAGGGACATTCTGATTCTGTCTCACTGAAGCTACACAGGTGAAGATGATGTATGCAAAAATAACAAGGTTGTTGTTGTGGGTGACTTCAACTTCCCTAATATTGATTGGCACCCTCCTCAGTGCAAAAGATTTAGTTGGGATGGAATTTTTTTAGGTGTGTCTAGGAAGGATTCCTAACTCTGTATGTAAAACAGGCCAACTAGGATCAGGTACTAGGCACTGAACTTGGTCAGGTGACAGATCTCTCGGTGGGTGAGCATTTCAGAGACAGTGACCACAACTCCCTGACCTTTACCTCAGTCTTGGACAGGAATATCAGCAGATGGTATGGGGAAGTATTTAATTGGGGGAAGGCAAATTCTGATGCTATTAGGCAGGAAATTGTGAGCATAAATTGGGGACCGATGTACTCAAATGTGGAGCTTGTTTTAGAAGCACTTGCATGGGGTTCTGTAAAGGGTTATCCCATTGAGACAGGGAAAGGATGGTAGAGTTGAGGAATTATGATTGACAAGAGAAGTGAAACATCTAGTCAAGAGGAAGAAAGAAGTTAAGGTTTGGGAAACAAGGATTAGACAGGACTCTAGAGTTACAAGGTAGCCAGGAAGAAGCTTAAGAATGAACTTGGCTAGAAGGGGGCATGAGAAGGCCTTGGGCCAACTGCTTATTCCATAGATGCAGCCTGACCTGTTAAGTTCCTCCACTATTTTGTGTGTGTTACTTTGATTATCCAGTACCTGCAGAATTTCTTGTTTGTATTTGAGTTCAAAGTAAATTTATTATCAAAATGCTTGTATGTCACCATATACAACCCCGACATTCATTTACCTGTGGGCATGACAGCTTCTGTGTGGCTCAGTTTAGTCGGTCACCACAGTGACGTGAAAGCATGTTGCAGCTCGTTCTACAGTTGTGGTGCTCACATTATTATGCTCTCCAACTTTCAGACCGCAGCTAAAAAAGGTTTGAAGACTGCAGTGCAGACTGCTGCTGAGGAGTTCCTGGCCTTCGTGGATGAAGGGGTGTCCCCTTATCACGGTATGTAATCTGGTTGTTTTACTTTTACCTGGGGCTGTGGATATTTGGAACAGCTGCTCTTGTCTGATACTGACATTGGAATTTTCATTCAATGGCCACTTTATTAGGTACCTCCTACACATAATAAAGTGGCCACTGAGAGTATGTTTGTGGTCTGAACTCTTGACTTTGCCCTCATGCACTCAGTGGTCAATCTCTGATACATAATAAAGTGCACTTTATTACGTTTGTGGACTTCTGCTGCTGTAGCCCACCCACTGTATGATTTGACATGGTGTGCGTTCAGAGATGCTCTTCTGCACACCACATGTTATTTGAGTTACCAGTCTGGCCGTCCTCTCTGATCTCTCATTAACAGTGTATAAGATGATGAGAAGCATTGATCATGTAGATAGTCAGAGGTTTTTTCCCAGGGTTGAAATGGCTAGCATGAGAGGGCATAGTTTTAAGGTGCTTGGAAGTAGGTACAGAGGAGATGTTAGGGTTAAGATTTTTACACAGAGTGGTTAATGGAATGGGCTGCCAACAACGATGGTGGAGGCGGATATGATAGGGTCCTTTAAGAGAGTCCTGGACAGGTACGTGGAGCTCAGAAAAATAGAGGGCTATGGGTAACCCTAGGTAATTTCTCAGGTAAGGACATGTTCGGCGCAGCTTTGTGGGTTGAAGGGCCTGTATTGTGCTGTAGGTTTTCCATGTTTAACAAGGTGTTTCCACCTGCAGAACTGCTGCTCACTGGGTGTTTTTTGTTTTTTTTGTGTGGTACTCTAGAGATTGTACATGAAAATCCCAGGAGATCAGCAGTTTGAGATACTCAAACCACCCCAACACCAACACTCATTCCACAGTAAAGTCACTTGCAATTTCATCAGACTATAAAACCTTCCAGCTGATTTCAGAGTCTCCCACATGCCTTCTGGCAAACTATCTGAGATTTCCTGTGTTTTTCAACAGTGGCTTTCTCTTTGCCACTCTCCCATAAAGCTGTGACTGGTGAAGCACCCGGGCAACAGTTGTTGTATGCGCAATCTCTCTCAACTCAGCCACTGAAGCTTGCAACTCCTCCAGAGTTGTTGTAGGTCTCTTGGTGGCCTCCCTTACTCGTCCCCTTGCATGGTCACTCAGTTTTGGAGAACAGCCTGCTCTAGGCAGATTTGCATCTGTGCCATATTCTTTCCATTTCTTGATGATTGACTTAACTGTAATTAATAGAATATTCAGTGACTTGGATACAAGAAAATTTCCATCTGCTGGCTTGTGCTTTTCAATAACCTTTTCATGGAGATGCTTGGGTTGTTCTTTTGTCTTCGTGGTGTAGTTTTTTGCCAGGACACTGACTCACAAGCAGTTGGACCTTCCAGATCCAGGTGTGTTTTTACTACAATCAATTGAAAACCTTGGCTGCACACAGGTCTCCAAAAACCAGATCTCCATTTAACTAATTATGTGTCTTCTATAACCAATTGCCTGCACCAGTGATGATTTGGTGTGTCATATTAAAGGGAGTGAATACTTGCGCAATTAATTATTGTGATTTATATTTGTAAATAATTTAGATCATTTTGTAGAGATCAGTTTTCATTTTGGCATGAAAGAGTCTTTTCTGTTGATCAGTGTCAAAAAAGACAAACTAAATCCACTGTGATTCAGTGTTGTAAAACAATAAAACACAAACTTCTGGGGGGGGGGGGAGTGAATACTTAATATAGACTCTGTAGATTACATTTCTTTCCCAATCCGATGTTTAGTTTGAACAACACCGAACCTCTTGACCATTTCAGCATGTGTTTGTCTATTGAGTTATTGCCACATGATTGGTTAATTAGATAATTGCATTAACAAGCTGGTGTACCTAACGAAGTGACTATTGACTGTATGACTACAGACCTGCATTCAAAATCAAAAGTGAAGTTTATTGTCACAAGTCTATGTGTGCACAAATGCAATGAAAAACTTACTGGTAGCAGCATCACAGGTACGGAGCATCATATAAGCAGCATTCACAAGGAAAATGAAGAAGTCCATTTTAGTGCATAATAATCAAAGTGGTCACAGCGTTGCTACCATATACAGTATAGTACATTATACAGCAAGGAACGCAATCAAAACAAAGTCCATTTTAATGCAACAGAGTGTGGATGAACTGTAGTGATTAGGATTGTACTCTTCCCCTTCCTACCGTCGTATTCTGGCTTCCATCCCCATCCTTTGCAGTCCTGAAGGGGCCTCTGCCCATTGACTGTTTATTCCCTCCATAGATGCTACCTGAATTTCTGAGTTCTTCCAGCATTTTTTGTGTTGCTTGGGTTTCCAGCATCTGCAAAATCTTGTGTTCATAAAATTCTTTGTTGGGCACAAGCATTCTGTCCTGATGTTCCAGCATCTGCAGAATCTCCTGTGTTTATGATTGGTGCTCCCTTGAAGTTTAAATCTTCTCTTCAATAGGGGTTCAGTGAGACCCTCTTTCACTGGTCCTCCTTTGTGATCTCTGTGGCTGTGTGAGTCTTCAATCCATGTGCAGCTTGTCCTCCTTCACCCACCCTATCTCCTTATTCTGGCTTCTGCCTCTTCCTTTCCAGTCCTGCTGAAGGGTCTTGGCCTCAAAGGTCGACTGTTCATTCTCCTCCATAGATGCTGCCTGACCTGCTGAGTTCCTCTCGCGTTTTGTGTGTGTTGCTCAAGATTTCTAGCATCTGCAGAATTTTTTGTTTATGATTTGGGGTTGTGCTGGTTGGTTTGATAATTGAATGGTTGAAGGGAAGTAGATCGTGGTGTGGGGCTTGGGGCTTGAGGCTTCAGGATCTCAGTTGAGAGAAGATGGCATGGCCTTGATGGTGGGCAAAGAGCATTGCAGCACAGTACAGGCCCTTTGCCCCATGATCTTGTGCTGACCTTTTAAGCTACTATTGTATCAATCTAACTGTTCTCAACCACATAGCCCTCCATTTTTCTAACATCCATGTGCCTACTTAAGAGTCTCTTAAAAGCCCCTAAGGTGTCAGTCTCTACCACCACTCCTGGCATCTTTGATAATATTTTTTTTGAGGGGATGGTGAGCAGGGTTTGGAGCTGGCATCAGGAGAGGGTAGAGGCTTAAATCCTGCACGATTTCCATGATTGTAACAGTGTCCAGCATCAGCAGAATACACAATGGGATACCTTTATAATGTAGGGGTATACAACCTATAAATGCAATACAAAAGAGCCAGAGTCACACTGCTGTTGCTGGGATTATCCAACCATACCACCAACGTGATTCGTATCACACCACAACAGGTGGCTTTCCTTTAAAGGTTCAGGAGGTTCGGTTTGTCAATGAATGCACCAACAAACTTCTACAGAAATATCATTGAAAGTATTGTGACTGGATGCATCATAGTCTGATGTAGCAATTCAAATGGACAGGAACATAAGACTATAGATATAGGAGCAGAATTAGGCCATTCAGCCCATTGAGTCTGCTCCCCATTCCATTTATTTTTATTAATTTGGAGATATAGCACAGAACAGGCCCTTCTGGCCCAGTGAGCTTTGCCACCCAGCAGCCCACCTATTCAACCCTGGCCTATTCAGGATAGATTACAATGACCAATTGACCTACTAACCGGTACTTATTTGGAGTGTGGGAGGAAACCAGACACTCGGAGGAAACCCACGCATTCACAGGGAGGAACGTACAAACCCCTTTTCCAGACAGCATCGGAATTGAACTCCACACTCCTATCTGTAATAATGTTGCACTAACCACTAGGCTACCATAGTGCCCTGTGGCTGATCTATTATGAGTCAACCCCATTCTCCTGTCCTCTCCCTGTAACCTTTAACACCTTTACTAATTGAAAACCTATCAACTTCCTTCTTAACAACCAATACCATTACTTAGCCTAATAGATTAGAATTACCATTGTACATAATTATCTAATTAAGTGTCTAATTTCCTTTTATATCATCTCAATGTGTACTTAAGAATGTATAAATAATTATAGTTTTATACATATAAAAAAAATGGAAAAGGTTATAAGTGTGGAAAAAGTACATGATACTTGTGAATTCCTTATCCAAATAAAAATAAAATTTAAAAAAAAGAAAACCTATCAACTTCCACCTTAAATATACCAGATGACTCAAAGAAGCTGCAGAGGATAGTGGACTCTGCCCAATACATCACAGGCACATCCGTCCCCACCGCGGGTGATATCTGCAGAAGGTGCTGTATCAAGGAGGCAACGTCCATCATCAGAGATCCTCACCATCTGGGCTATGCTGTGTCCTTGCATGTACCATCAGGGAGAAGGTATAGAAGTCTGAAGCCTCTCACCATCAGGTTCACAAACAATTTCTTTCCTTCAACCATTCAGTTCTTGAACCAACGGGTCTCCCTGTGACTCTGTGGATTTCCTCCAGGTGCTCCAGTTTGCCTACCACAGTTTAATTGGTAATTAGTTTAATTGGTTATATGACTGTAATTGGGCAGTGCAGGCTCATTGGACCAAAAGGGCCTGTTACCTCTAAATAAATCAATGGATAGATAGAAAACAACAACAAAATAAAAAACGAGATTCTGCAGATGCTGGAAATCCAGGCCAACACACAAATGCTGGAGGAACTCAGCAGGTCAGTCAGCAACTATGGAGGAGAATGAACAGTTGACATTTCAGGCCAAGACCCTCAAACAGGACTGGAAAGGAAGTGGAAAGAAACTAGAGTAAGATAGAATTGAAACAGTTCTATGTTGGTCACAGGCTAGACTACAATGAGCCATTCTGGTCACCACACTGGTGGAAGTTAGTGAGGGTAAAAGATGTTCAACTGAATTGACAAACAATTTGCTAAAGGAACTTAGTGGATCAAGCAGTATCTGGAGGATAAAAAGGAATTGACAGTTTTGTATCAATCCTGAGAGTTCCTTTCTCCCTCCCTCCCTCTCACAGATGCCACTCGACCTGCTGAATTTCTCCAGTAGAATGTGCTTGCTCCAGGTTACAGTATCTTGTGTTCCTAGAATCACTTGGATGTTGTCTGGATGGAACGATTGTTATGAGGAGAGAGTGGGTAGGCTAATGGGCTGGCTGGGGACGGTATGGAATCAGTTCATTGACTCATGATCTCTCTACCTTTTCTGGTTCTTACAGTTGTGGAGGAATGCAAGCGGCGTCTCCGATCAGCTGGCTTCAAAGAGCTCAAGGAGACTGACCACTGGGATATTGAACCTGCCAACAAGGTGAGGAGCTAAGTGGGGCAGTTGGGAGTGCAACTGCAATGATGGGACCACCCTCGGGTTGGAGGAGCAGCACCTTGTATTCTGTCCAGGTAGCCTCCAACCTGATGGTATGAACACAAGTTTCTCCAGCTTCCAGTAATAACTGCTCTCTCCCCCCCACCCCCGCCACCCTTGCCTTTGCCATTCTCCATTCTGGCACCCGTTTACCTTTCTCCTCGCCTGACCTGATGCCCCTCCTCTTTCTCTTTCACCAAAAGTCCATTCATCTCTCCTATCATATTGCTTCTCCTTCAGCCTTTGCCTTTTCCACCAAACCCCTTTCAGCTTCTCCCCCCAACCCCCAGCCATCCACCCTTACCCATCACTTGGTTTCACCTATCATCTCCCAGTTAGTATTCATCCCCTCCTCTCCCCCACCAACCCCACCTTAGTCTGGCTTCTGCACCCTCCTTTTCCAGTCCTGATGAAGACCTCAACCTAAAATGTCAACTGTTTCCATTTGATGATATACAGCAGAGTAGGTCCATCTGGCTCTTCAGGCCCCACTGACCAGCAAGCCCCGATTAAGTGTCGCCTAATCATTGTATTAGCTACTCCTTTCCTGGGAAAAGTCTTCCACCATCCACCTGATCTATGCCTCCCATCGTCTTGTACACCTCTATTAAGTTGCCTCTTGTCCTCCTTTGCTCCAAAGAGAAAATCCCTGGGTGGTCAACCTATCTCGTTTATTTCGAGATAGAGCACAGAACAGGCCCTTCTGACCTGACGAACCACACTGCCCAGCAACCCACCAGTTTAACACTAGCCTAATCATGGGGCAGTTTGCAATGACTAAGATGCTGGCTGACCTACTGAGTTCTTGCAGCATTTTGTGTGTAACTCTGAGCAGAGAAAAGGCAGCTGTTCCCCTTGAGTGTTTCTGCCAAAAGCTGTCTATCCAGAAACGCACTCTCTACACCCACAACTGTGTGACTAGGTCAAGCTAAATTGCCATCTATAAATTTGCCAATGGCACAACTGTTAGCAGAATCTCAGATGGTGACAAGGGGATAGATCAGCTGGTTGAGTGTTGCCACAACAACAACCTTGCACTGGATGTCAGTAAGACCAAGGAATTGATTGTGGAATTCAGGAAGGGGAGATCGGGAGTATACACATCAGTCCTCAGAGGGATCAGCAGTGGAAAGAAAGGGTGAGCATCTTCAGATTCCGTGTGTCAACATTCTTGATGTATCTGGTCCCAACGTATTGATGCAATCATGAAGAGAGCATGCCAGCATATGTATTTTATTAGAAGGTTAAAGAGATTTGATATGTCACCAAAGACTCTCTTGCAAATTTCTACAGATGTACCATAAAGACCATTTTGACTAGTTGCATTGCTGTTTGGTATGGAGGCTCCAATGGATCAGAAAAAGCTGTAGAGGGTTGTTCACTCATGGAACTCATTGTGCCCACTCGCCTTCTCACCATAGAGTACATTGTCAGAAGGTGATGCCTCAAAGACGTAGCATCCATCATTGAGGACCCTCACCATCCAGGACGTGCCAAATTATTGTTGCATCAGGGAGGAGGTGCAGGAGCCTGCAGGCATACATTCATTGTTTTAGGAACAGCTTGTTCACGTCTCCTATCTGATTTCTGAACAGTCTGAGAACCCATGTACACTAACTTGCTATTTTGATTCTCTAAGTTACAATTTAGAGTAGTTCTTGTGTGCTGCTGCAGAACAGCAAATTTCTTGGTGTGTGTGTGTCAGTGAAGGTAAACCTGTTTCTGATTCTGAGCATGGGCTACCTACCGGTCCGGAGACACAAGCATGGTCCAGCAGTTTGAGTTCATACCATATTCAGATCTTGGTTAGTTTGATTTAAGTTTGGTTGAGTTTATTGTCATGTGCAGAAGTCCGTGTGTGCACAACTACAATGAAAAGTTTACCTGCCGCAGCATCACAGGCACAAAGTCATAGAACATTACAGCACGGAAATGAATAAACAGTCCATGTTTCGAGCTGAGACTTATCCTCAGATTGGCACCTTACCCGTGGCTTTGGATGTTTAAGTATCTCTGTTAGTGCTCCTGCAAAGTCTGTATCAGAGACATAAGAAATACATAAATAACACACAATTTTTGCAAGAAAGAACACAGTTAGAAGAAAAACCAAAGTGATCTTAGTGTTACTATACTGAGTAGTGACTAGAGTTGTGTCAGTGCATTCAAGAACGGAATAGTTGAAGAGAAGTGGCCAAATCACTACAGTTTAGCAATGCTATGGCCACTTAGATCACTTTGCACTAAAATACACTTGTTGTTGTTTCTTGTTTTTTTTTTAAATGTGTATAGTTTAATTTAATCTTTTATAGCTTGCTTGCATCAGCATCACGGGCGCCTAGCCATCGAGTTTCCTCCCACATTCCCAAGGTGTACGGGTTAGGGCTAATGAGCTGTGGGTATGCTATGTTGGTGATGGAAGCACGGTGACTCTTGTGGCCTGACCCAGCACAGTCATCACCGACTTGATTTGATTTGAAGCAAACAACGCATTTCACTGTATTAGTCAATGTACATGTGACAAGTAAGGCTAATCTCTCTGATTTAAATTACATATAAAATCTTGTATAACTTATTTTCAAATTTATGTGAATGGTGCTAATTTGATGTCTGTGATGCTGCTGCTGCAGGCAAGATTTGTATTCCACCTGTACACACATGTACATATGACAATAAACTTGACTTTGACTTTGCCTCCCTTTGAAAAGGCAGCTATTCATCACCACTCTCTGCTCTTTGGCCCCTATAATATCTATGCTAAGTGAGCCTTTAATCCCTTGGGCTTTACCTTTTGAGGGCCAGGGTGGTACTTCTGGCATCTGAAAGGTTCCATCCTCATCAAAGCTCTCATAGTCTTCTGAGACCCTCATGATATGTAATTTTTTTAAAAATGAATGTTGTACAGATTTACTTGCCAGCTGAACTGTGTTAATCTATTTGTTTTAAATAGTATTACATGACGAGGAACTACTCATCGATCTTAGCCTTTGCCGTGGGAGCCAAGTATAAACCGGGAAATGGATTCAGCATGATCGGAGCACACACAGACAGTCCCTGCTTGCGGGTGAGTCCCTGTCTGCGGGGAGTATTCCTGAAGATCACTTGTGGGAGGGGTGAGGGGGATGAGGATTGAGATGATTGTGACACTCTCAACATGCTTTCTGTATCTAAGCCTTTGAAGTTCATTGCTGCCGTCTGGAGGCTATAATGTTAGGACAAAATGCTTTCAGCCAACTAAATAGGTAGTATATTGTGACATAAAAATTTACTTTGATAACAAATTTACTTTAACATTCGGGTTGTGCTTCTTGTTGGGAGTCTGGTAATGTTCAGCTGGTGTTTATGATGAATGTCAATCGGTAAAGTTTTTTTTAAAAAGTTCTTTAAACACAAAATATTCCGCAGAAGCACAGAAGATGATGGAGGAGCTCAGCAGGTCAGGCAGCATCAGTGGAGGGAATAAACAGTTGACATCAAGGGCTGAGGCTCATCGGGGCTGGAAAGGAAAGGGGCAGAAGCCAGAAGGTGGTGGGTGGAGGGAAGGGAATACAAACTGGCAGATGAGGGGTTGGGCGGCAGATGAAATGAGACTGGAAGGTGATAGATGGAAAATGTAAAGGGATGAAGAAGGAATCTGATAGGAGAGGAGAGTTGACTATCTAAGAGGGGAGCCAGAATGGGGAATGGAAATGAGAGAAGGTGGAGGAGGGAGAAATTACCAGAAGTTAGAGAAATAGGAATCAATGTTCATGCCACCAGTTTGGTGGCTACCCGGGAATATGAGGAGTTGCTCCTTCATCTTGAGTGTGGCAGAAGAGGAGGCCATGGGCTGATAATGTTGGCATGGAAATTGGAATTAAAATGGGTGGCCACTGGGAAATCCTGCCTGTTGTGGCAGACCGAGTGAAAGTACCTGACTTTGTACTTTGTGAAGTCTTGTCAAGTTTGTAACAGAAAATGTTGCAGGCCTTTTGAGCACAGTGAGATCCCAGCCTCAGTAACACATAGATATATAATTCCTTAAAAGTGACAGCACAGGGAAGGTCGTTAGAGAGCTTGTGGCATATTGGCCTTCATAAATCAGAGTACTGAATACAGGAGTTGGGATGTTATGTTGAATAGGACATTTTAGAGTAGTGTGCACTGTTCTGGTCACCTACCTACAGGGAGAAATTACAGCATTTAATGTCAGAGTCACAAACAGGCTCTTCAGCCCATCTAGTATGTGCCAAACTATTAATCTGCCTAGTCCCATTTACCTGCACCCGGACTATAGCCCTCCCATCCATGTTCCTATTGAAACTTCCCTTGCATGCTGCAATCAAACCTGCATCCATCACTTCCACCAGCAGGTCGTTCCACACTCTCACCACCCTCTGAGTGAAGAAGTTCCCCCTCAGGTTCCCCTTAATCATTTCACCTTTCTCCCTTAACCCATGACCTCTAGTTCTTATCTCACCCAACCTCAGTTGGGAAAAGCCTGCTTGCATTTACCCTATTTATACCACTCATAATTCTGTATATCTGTATCAAATCTCCCCTCATTCTACGCTCTAGGGAATAAAGTCCAAATCTATTCAATTTTTCCCTATAACTCAGGTCTTCAAGTTATGCATCATCCTTGTAAACTTTCTCTGTAGTCTTTCAATTTTATTGCCATCTTTCCTATAGGTAGGTGACCAAAACTGCACAAAATATTCCAAGTTAGGCTTCACCAACATCTTGTACAATTTCAACATAACGTCATAACTCCTGTATTCAATACTTTGATTTATGAAGGACAACGTGCCAAAAGCTTTCTTTATGAGCTTATCTACTCGTGATGCCAAAGAGGAAGGAAGTTTGGATGTTTTTGTTCTGGGTGCAAGTTGGTACACTAGGCAGAACAATAGTTTGGCAAAGACCAGATGTGCCAAAGTGCCTGTTTCTGTGCTGCATAGTTCTTTAACTATGAACCACTGAGTTCCTTTGTGTGTAGTTCTGGTCTATTGTCAATGGGACTAGGCAGAATGAGTTTGGTATGGAGTATATAGGCCCAAATTGTCTGTGATGATAAGTAACTGGGTTTTTTTCCAGCCCTTGTGCTGTATAGCAGTGTATTCCAGTCACTAATTCACTGCTTCCCCTTCAGGAGGCTGAGGGAAGCTACTACCAAGCTGAGAGCATCTTGTTCACTGGCACAACATCTTTCACCTTTATGAAACTGCATCAAGGTAGAATACGCAAAAACATTCTGAGAGTTGCTCTGGATTTGCAGAATGTTTTGTGTTTTAAGAAGTGCAGAATAAAGTATTGGGTTGCAGAAAAGTGCAGTACAGGCAAACAACAAGGTCATAACATGATGGACTGTGAAGCCAAAGGTCCATCTTACTGTGTTAGAGAACTGTTTGATAGTGTTATAACAGCGGGATGGAATCCTTCCTTGAGCCTGCTGGTTAAGTGCTTTTGTGTTCTGCTCAGTGGAGGAGGGGAGAAGAGCGTGTAATCTGATATGTGTGTGGATGCACTGCTTGAGTGCTCAACTGATAATGAAGGCCTTGACTTTGTCTTACCAGGTGAAGCTCAGGTCAAAGAAGACACAGGTGGGCTACCTGCAGGTGGGAGTAGAATGTTACGGTGGTGGAATTTGGAACACCTGGTTTGACCGTGACCTTACAGTGGCTGGCCGGGTTTTGGTGAAGGTAAGCTGGCTTCATTGGTTCCTGGTTAAGTTGTGCCCTGTGCATTTTTGTCCTCTTCTTTGAATCTCTGTCCATTTCTATCTCTAAATGTCTCCAGTCCCGTACAACACACAAAATGCTAGAGGAACTCAGCAGGTCAGACAGCATCTATGAGGGGGCATAAACAGTTCAAGTTACGGGCAGAGACTCATGAAGGATCTTTGCCTGAGGCATTGACTGTTCACTCCCCTCCATAGATGCTGTCTGACCTACTGAGTTCCTCCAGCAGAGTGAGTGAGTGTGTTCCTGCATTCTGGTCCTATAATTCTCTGACTTCACTCCAGCACAAATCTCCAACTCAGACCTCTCTGCATCTTTACCCCTCTGCTTTAACATGCTGCTTCATAGACTGTCAGAGTTAGGTTTTGATCTAACACTGTGTGCTTGTTCAATAATGCCTCTGTGCTCCATCGTTGCGTAACTAGAAATTTCTCTATCTCCTGTGCATGGAATCTTGTGCTTTTGATTTCTCCACACTGCTGATGATTTTCTGCTTCTGTTCCCAGACGGGATCCGGTGTGGAGCAGCGCCTGATCAATGTGCGTCGCCCAGTCCTTCGAATCCCCCACCTGGCTATCCATTTGCAGAGAGACATAAATGACAGCTTCGGACCCAACAAGGAGACTCATTTGTAGGTTTGCACACAGAACAATGCACTCTTTCCCCCAATCCTTGGCTCAACTGTCCAGTGCTTCAAGTTGGAGGCTGAGAGAAAACCTGATAGGAGTATATAAAATACAGGGAGAATATAGGGTTAAAATGGCAGAATTCTTAGCACTGCTGAGGAACGGAAAGATCTTTGGGCCCATGTCCATATATCCTTCAAAGCTGCCATGCAAGTTGATAGGACTGTTAAGAAAGTGTATGGCGTGTTGGCCTCCATTAGTCAGGGGATTGCGTTCAAGAGTCACGAGGTAAAATCCTGGATTGTCGGAATATTGCATAGAGAAAGAGGGAAGATTTGATGGAGGTATACAAAATTGAGGCATATAGATAGGGTAAATGCAAGCAGTTTTTTTAATTGATGTTGGTGAGACTGGAACTAGAGGTCATAGGTTAAGGGTGAAAGATGAAATGTCTAAGGAAAATCCTGAGAGGAAACATCTTCACTCAGAGGGTTGTGTGTGTGTGTGTGTGTGTGTGTGGAACAAGCTATCAATATAAGTGCTGGATGAGGGATCAATTGCAACATTTAGGGGAATATTAGATGTGTACATGGATGGAATGGGTATGGAGAGCTATGGTGTGGGTCAGTGGGGCAAGGCAGGATAATAATTGTCTGATGTTTTTTCCCATCTTCTATACCCTTCCATTACTTGTTCCCTCATGTATTTGGTGTCAGTTCAGTACAGAACAGAAACAGTTCCTTTGGTCCATCTAGTCCATGTCAAAACCATTTAAATGTCTCATCCCATTGACCTGTACTGGGACCATAACTCTCCATACCTGTGCCATCCAAATTTTTCTTAAACGTTGGAATTGAACTTGCATGCACCACTTGCACTGGCAACTCATTCCACACTCTCACGATCCTAACATAACATAACATTCCAACTCCTGTGCTCAGTACTTTGATTTATGAAGGCCAATGTGGCAAAAGCTTTCTTTATGATCCTATCTACCTGTGATGCCATTTTCAATGAATTATGGACCTGTATTCCCAGATCCATTTGTTCCACACACTCCTCAGTGCCCTACCATTCACTGTGTAAGACCTACCCTGTTTGGTCCTACCAAAATGCAACACCTTGCACCTGTCTGCATTAAGCTCCATCTCCTATTTTTCAGACCATTATTCCAGCTGATTGTGGGTCCCTCTGCAAGCTCTGATGGTCTTCCTTGTTGTTTACTACATCCACAGTTTTATTATTCCAGTTAACCACATTATCATCCAGATCACTGATAATACATGACAAACAATAACTGACCCAACACCGATCTGTGCGGCACACCACTAGTCAGAGGGGCAACCATTTACTACCACTATCTGACTTCTCCCACAAAGCCAATGTCTAATCCAATTTACTACCTCATCTTGAATGTCAAACGACTGAACCTTCTTGACCAATCTCCCATGTGGACCTTATCAATGTCTTGCTGAAATCCATGTAGACAACATCCACTGTCTTGCCTTCAAGTTTCCTGGTAACTTCATAGAAAAATCTAAGATTGGTGAGACATGACATAATACTTAAAGCCATGCGGACATCCAACTACCCCCAATCAGTCCATAGTATCCAAGTATTCATATCCAGTCCTTTGGAATACCTTCCAATAACTTTTCCACCCTTGATGTCAGGCTCATCAGCCTATAATTTCCTGGCATATTTTAGAGCCTTTCTTAAACAGCAGAACAACATTAGCTATCCTCCAAACCTCCGGTCCCTCACCTTTTGCTAAGAATGACTTAAATATCTCTGCTAGGATCCCTAAAATTGCTGCACTTGTCTTCCGCAGAGTCTGAAGGAACACTAGGGAGTTATACACCCTAATTTGCCTACATAAGATATAGGAGCAGAATTAGGCCATTTGGCCCGCATCTAATCCGCCAGTTCATCATGACTGATCCACTTTCCCTCTCATCCCCAATCAGCCTTTTTCCCCATATCCCTTCATGCCCTTACTAATAAAGAACCTGTCGACCTCTGCCTTAAATGTACTCAATGACTTGGTCTTCACAGCTGCCTGTGGCAACAAATTCCACAGATTTACCACACTCTGGCTAAAGAAATTCCTCCTTATCTCTGTTCTAAAAGGACACCTCTCTATTCTGAGGCTGTGTTCTCTGGTCTTAGACTCCCCCACTATCAGAAACATCCTTTCCACATTCATTCTATCGAGGCCATTCAATATTTGATATGTTTCAATGAGGTCAACCCTTGTTCTCAGAATTCCAGAGAGCAGAGGCCCAGAGCCAAAAAATGCACCTCATATGAGAAGCCTTTCAATCCCAGAATCATTTTTGTGAATGTCATTTGAACCATCTCCAATGTCAACACATTGTTTCTCAGATAAGGCGTCCATAGTTGTTCCAAATAGTTCAAGTAAGGCCTCACCAGTGCTTTATAAAGCCTCAACATTACATCCTTGCTTTTATATCAAAATTCCCTGAAAATGAGTGCTTAAAAGTAAGGAATTTGTTAGTTTGGGGAGCAAACAGGAGGTTCTGTGAGATAGAGAATCCTGGATGGTATGTTACCTTCTGGGTGCTGGGGTCCAGAACATCTCAGGTTGAGTCTTCAGCATTCTAAAGTGGGAGGGTGAACACCCAGAGGTTGTGGTCCATGTAGGTACCAATGACATGGGTAGGATGAGTGATGAGGTTCTGCATGGGGAGATGGGTGCAAAGTTAAAGGGCAGGCACTCCAGGGTGGTGATCTCCAGATTGCCACCCTTGCCATATTCTAGTGAGGCCAGAACTAGGAAGATTATGCAGTAATAACAGAAATGGTGGACAAACTGCATCAGTCTTCATTGTGGAAGACACTAACAGTATGGTTAAAAATTCCAGATATTGGGGCATGAAGTGTGTGAAGTTACCATAACTAGAAAGAAGGAAACTGAGTGGTCTGAAGGTAGATAAGTCACCTGGACCAGATGGTGTACGATCCAGAGGCTGAAGAGATGGCAGAAGCATAAGTAATGATCTTTCAAGAATCACTAGATTCTGGAATGGTTCCAGAAGACTGGAAAATTGCAAATTTCACTCCACTCTTCAAGAAGGGGGAGGCAGAAGAAAGGAAACTATGGGCCAGTTAATCTGACCTCAGTGGTTGGGAAGATGTTGGAGTCGATTATTAACAATGAGGTCTCAGGATACTTGGAGGCACATGATAAAATAGGCCATAGTCAGCGTGATTTCCTCAAGGGAAAATCTTGTCTGACAAATCTGTTGGAGTTCTTTGAAGAAATAACAAGCAGGATAGAGAAAGGAAATTGGCTGATGTTGTGTACTTGGATTTTCAGAAGGCATTTGATGAGGTGCCACACATGAGGCTACTTAACAAGCTACAAGCCCATGATATTACAGGAAAGATTCTAGCAAGGATAAAGCAATGACTGATTGGCAGGAGGCAAAGTGTGGGAATAAAGGGAGCCTATGCTGGCTGGCTGGCTGCCGGTGACCAGTAGTGTTCCACAGAGGTCTGTGTTGGGACCAATTCTTTTTGTTATAGGTCAGTGATTTGGATGATGGATTGATGACTTTATTGCAAAGTTTGCAGATGATATGAAGATGGGTGGAGGGGCAGGTAGTTTTGAGGAAGTCGAGAGGCTACAGAAGGACTTAGATTCGGAAAATGAGTAAAGAAATAGCAGATGGAATACAGTGGGAAGTGTATGGTCATGCACTTTGGTAGAAGAAATTAAAAGCTTGAATATTTTCTAAATGAAGAGAAAATACAAAAAATTGCAGTGCAAAAGGACTTGGGAGATGTTGTGCAGGATCCCCTGAAGATTAATTTGCAGGCTGAGTCAGCGGTGAGGAAGGCAAATGCAATGTCAACATTCATTTCAAGAGGACTAGAATATAAATCCAAGGATGTAATGTTGAGACTTTATAAAGCACTGGTGAGGCCTTACTTGGAGTATTGTGAGCAGCCTTGACCCCCTTATCTCAAAAAAGATGTGCTGACGGTGGAGAGGGTTCAAAGGAAGTTCATGAAAATGATTCCAGGATTGAATGGCTTGTCATATGAAGAGTATTTGATAGCTCTAGGCCTATATTCACTAGAATTAAGAAGAGTGCGGGGTGACCTCATTGAAACCTATCGAATGGTGAAAGGCCTTAATAGAGTGGACATGGAGAGAATGTTTCCTTTGATGGGGGAGTCTAAGACCAGAGGACACAGCCTCAGAATAAAGGGACATCCATTTAGAAGGGAGATGAGGAGGAATTTCTTTAGCCAGAGAGTGGTCCATCTATAGAATTCTTTGCCACAGGCAGCTGTGGAGGCCAAGTCTTCGTGTATATTTAAGGCAGAGGTTGATAGATTCTTGATTGGTCAGGGCATAAAGGAATACAGGGAGAAGGCAGGAGACTGGGCTGACAGGAAAGTTGGATCATCCAAGATGAAATGGTGGAGCAGACTCGATGGGCCTAATGGCTTAATTCTGCTCCTATATCTTATCATCTTGCAGTCTTAACAGTGGCTAAGGATTTGGTGTAGGAAGGAGGGCATAAGAACTTTGGATCATTCAGCTCTCTTCCAGTGAAGGTGGAAACTATACAAAAGGGATGCTTTGCACCTGAATTGGAGGGGGACTAATATCCTAGAAGAAGGTTTGTTAATACTGCACGGTGAGGTTTAAACTAGAGTTGCAGGTGTTGGGATAACAGTTAGTAGAGAGGTTGTGGAGACATGTTGGTAAGACCTCAGACAAAGTCAGGAATCAAAAGGTTGAGTATAGTGCAATTGGTGTCCCGAGTTGCATATATTTCAAGTATCATAGGAAAGGCAGATGAGGTTGGGGCATGGATCAAACCTGGAACTGATGTTGTAGCCATTCGTGAGACTTGTTTGCAGGAGTGCCAACTCAATATCCTGGTGTTCTGTTATAGATGTGACAGAGCAGGAGGGGTTAAAGGAGGAGAAGTGGCATTACTAGTCAGGGAAATGTCATGGCAGTGCTCTGCCTGAACAGACTGGAGAACTTGACAAGTGAGGTATTATGGGTGAAATTGGGAAATAAGAAAGGTATGACCACGTTAATGGGGCATTATTACAGACCACACAACAGTCCCTGGGATTTAGAGGAACAAATTTGTAGAGGGATGGCAGTCTGTTGAAAGAAACATAAGGTTGTTATGAAAGGTGATTTTAACTTTCCACATTGACTGGGAATCGCAGTCTGTAAAAGGACTAAATAGGCTAGTTTGTCAAATGTGTTCAGGAAAGCTTTCTTCATCAGAACATAGAAGTCCCTATATGAGAGCATGTGATAATGGATCCGCTATTGGGAATCAGGTGTTAGAAGTTTGTGTAGGGGAACATCTTGCATCCCGCGTCTACAATGCCATTAGTTTCAAAGTAAATGTGCAAAAGGATAGGTTTGGTCCGTAGGATGAGATTCCAAATTGGAGAAAGACCAATTTTGATGGTATCAAAAATGATCTGGCAAGTGTGGATTGGAACAGGCTGTCTTCTGGCAAAGGTGCACTTGGTAAGTGGGAGGCCTTCAAAAAGGAAATTTTGAGAGCACAAAACTTGCACATGCCTGTCAGAATAAAAGGTAAAGATAACAAGTGTAGGGAACCTTTTTGATTTCAAGAGATATTGAGGCCCTGGTTAAAAGAAAAAAGGGTGTGGATGGCAGATATAGGCAAGCAGGAACAAATGAGGTGCTTATGGAGTATAAGAAATGCAAGAAAACATTTAAGAAAGAAATCTGGAAGATTAAAAGAGGGTGTGAAGTTGTTCTAGTAGATAAGGTGAAGGAAATATGTCAAGAGCAAAAGGATTGCAAGGGACAAAATTCGTCCTCCAGAAGACCAGATTGGTAATCTATGCGTGGAGATAAAACAGATGGTGGAGATCTTAAATGAATTCCTTGCATCTGTATTTTCTCAGAAGAAGTACACTCTATAGAAGTAAGGCAAAGTTGCATCAACTTCATGGACTCTGTACAGAATACAAAGGAAGAAGTATTTGTTACCTTGAGACAAATCTGAGTGAATAAATCCCCAGGACCTTTCTAGGTGTTCTCTCAGACCTTGCGGAGAGAGCAAGTGCAAACATTGCCAAGCCCGAGCAGAGATATTTAAATCTTCCTTAATGACAGGAGAGGAACAAGAGGATTGGAGGATAGCCAGTACTGTTCCACTTTTTAAAAAGAGCTGTAAACATAAACCAGGAAATTATAGGCCAGTGAGTCTGACATCAGTTGTGGAAAAGTTGTTGGAAGGTGTTCTAAGGGTCTGGGTATATAAGTATTTGGAAAGACATGGACTGAATAAGGATAGTCTGCATGTCTAACCAATCCTATAGAGTTTTTCCTGGAAGTTACCAGGAAAGTGGATGAAGACAAAGCAATGGATGTTGTCTACATGGAAGTTAGTAAGACATTTGACAAAGTCCTGCATGGGAGGCTGGTCAGGAAGGTTCAGTCACTTGGCAGTCAGGATGAGGTAGCAAATTGGATTAGACATTGGTTTTGTGGGAGAAGCCAGAGACTGGTAGTAGATAGTTGTCTTCCTGACTGGAAGCCTGGGACTAGTGGTGTGCATCAGGGATTGGTGCTGAGTGTTTGTCATCTGTGTCAATGATCCGGATGATAATGCGGTTCACTGGATCAGCAAGTTTGCAGATGACACCAAGATTGGGGGTGCATTAGAGTGAGGAAGGCTATCAAGGCTTGCAAAAGGATCTGTATCAGCTGGATAGATGTGCTGCAGATGGGATTTAATGCAGACAAGTGCGAGGTTTTGCACTTCAGTTATGAACAACCATGGTAGGTCTTGCACAGTGAATGATAGGGCACTGATGAGTATGGTAGAACAAAGAGATCTGGGTATACAGGTCCATAATTCGTTGAAAGTGGCGTCATAAAGAAAGCTTTTGGTACATTGGCCTTCATAAATCAAGGTATTGAGTTCAAGAGATGGGATGTTATGTTGAAGTTGTATAAGACGTTGGTGAAGCCTAATTCGGAGTGTTTGCAGTTTTGGTCACCTACCTACAGGAAAGATGTAAACAGGTTAAGAGTACAGAGAAAATTTACAAGGATGTTGCCAGGTCTGGAGGACCTGAGTTAGTTACAGGTTTCCCCCGCCATCCAAAGGTAGAGCGTTCCTGTGAAACGGTTCGTAAGCCGCAATGTCATAAAGCGAAGAAGCAATTACCATTTATTTATATGGGAAAAGTTTGTGAGCGTTCGCAGACCCAAAAATAACCTACCAAATCATGCCAAATAACACATAAAACCTAAAATAACAGTAACATATAGTAAAAGCAGGAATGATATGATAAATACACAGCCTATATAAAGGTATAAATACTTTTCCACAATCATTGCCTGAACTGCTCTCCGTCAGCAGAAACACGTGCAAGCACTGTTGGCAAAAACATGCGCAAGCACTCTCCAGTAACCTTTAAGCTACGAAGCTGCCAAATCCTACCAAATAACACGTAAAAATACACAGCCGATATAAAGTAGAAATAATGTATGTACAGTGTAGTATCACTTACGGGAATCGGGAAGACAGCGCTGAGCACACTGATGGTGTGTTAGGCTGAGTCGTCGCAGGTTTGGGTGGTGCAGTGGCCACCACCCTCTGGGCAGCGACCCGATACTGATTCGCAAAGCGTGCAGGGGTGCAGCGGTGGCCAGGACGCATCCAGCACATCTTTAAGAAAAAAAGCCGAAATAAACATGCTAATTAATTGGGTGCCGCCTGGCACGTAAATGTCAGCCCAGATCAGAGATGATGCATTCGGCAATCACCTCTGATCTGGGCCGACAAATACATGCTGGGCGGTACCTAATTAATTAGCATGTTTATTTTGGCTTTTTTCTTAGAGGTGTGCTGAGTGCCTCCCGGCTACAACTACATTCTCCGCAAATCGGTATCTGTCTGCGGTTTGGGGTGGTGGGACACCGGGGTGTCGTCTGTTTCCATGAGGGTAGGCAGGTCATCTTCTTCTGTCTCTGCCTGCCTCGGTGTCAAAGGTCGAGGTTCTTCGACTGCTGTGGCTGATGTGGAAGGCTTGAAAAATGACAATACAGTATGCTTGACTGCTGAGCCTCACGCATTTTTCTATCATACAGTTCTTTGTAAGGACTCAAACCATCTTGCAAATATGCACTAAACCAACTTACCCTTTCAAAATTAAAGTCGTACTTTATCATTACTCATTCGGTTTCAATTGTTATCCTTTCCTCTTCCAATTGCATCAGCTCTTCATCTATCAGTTCTTGGTCATGGGATACCAGAACATCTTCAACATCATCTTCGTCAGCTTCCACAAGCCAAACTCACTTTGTCCTTACTTCGTTCACCACGATCGAAATGCTCAGTTATGTCTAGTTTTACGCTAAGTGCAACACCCTTACGAGCTGTTTCAGACTTTTCCGATACCTTAGAACTCATCTTGCAAACGGCTGCTCACAGGCACATGTTTAAGCAATGCCGGCTAGAATGCCGTTCCTAATCCGGTGGAGAGCAGCTGTTCGGGGCGTGCGCTGAATTATTTTTTTTGCACACTGATTTTTTTCGTATCAGTGAAAACACCTTCTGTTAGCGAAAACAGGGAACTAATGTAGGTCTTTCGTAATGGTGAGGTTTCGTAAAGCAAATGTTCGAAAAGCAGGGGACACCTGTACAAGGAAAGATTGAATAGGTTAGGCTGTATTCCTTGGAACATAAAAGATTGAGAAGAGAGTTGATGTACAAAATTGAGGGGCAAATGCAAGCATGCTTTTTACAGGTGAGGTTGTGTGGGACTACAACCAGAGATCATGGGTTAAGGATGAAATGTGAGAAGTTTAAGTGGAACATGAGGGGAAACTTCCTCATTAAGAGGGTTGTGAGTGTGGAATGAACTGCCAGCACAAGTGGTGCATGTGAGCTTGATTTCAACGTTTTAAGAGAAGTTTGGATGGTAGGGGTACGGGAGTAGGCAGTTTCAGGCTTTGGCATGGACTCATTGGGCTGAAGGGCCTGTTTCTGTGCTGCACTTCTCTGTGATTCTATGACTCTTAACATCATATTTCCCTTCCTCACCACTGACTCAACCTACAAATTAACCTTCAGTGAATCCTGCACAAGGACGTACAATTCCCTTTGTACCTCAGATTTTTGAATATTCTCTCCATTTAGAAAATAGTCTACACATTTATTTCTTCTATCAAAATGCATGACCATACATTTCCCAACACTGTATTCTATCTGCCATTTCTTTGCCTATTCCCCTAATCTATGTCCTTGTGTAGCCTGTCTACTTCCTCAAAACTACTGGCCCTTCCACCTATCTTTGTATCATCCACAATCTTGGCCACAAAGCCATCACTTCCATCATCCATATCGTTGACCTATAATGTAAAAATAAGACCATCTGTGGAACACCACTAGTCACTGGCAGCCAATCCGAAAGGGATCCTTTTATTTAACATCTTTCCTGTAATACCTCGGGCTCTTTACTTGTTAAGCAGCTTCATGTGTGGCACTTTGTCAAAGGCCTTCTGAAAATCCAAGTACATAACATCCACTGATTCTCCTTTGCCTATCCTGCTTCTTACTACTTCAAAGAATTCTAGCAGATTTGTCAGGCAAGATTTTCCCTTAAGGAAACCATGCTGACTTTGGTCTATTTTATCACATGCTTCCAAGTACCCCAAAACCACATTCTTAACAGTTGACTCCAACATCTTCCCAACCACTGAGGTCAGGCAAACTGGCCTATAGTTTCCTTCCTTCTGCCTCTCTCCCTTCTTGCAGAGTGGAGTGACATTTGCAATTTTCCAGTCCTCCTCCTGTAATCTGTATAGGGTCCTTGTCCATGCTGCTGCTTTGCTTCATTTCTTTAGAGACTGTCCATCTCCTGAATAAATACGGATACAAAGGAGGAGCAATTCTGATTCTTCGAGAGGACCAGTTTTGTCCCTTGCAATCCTTTTGCTCTTAAATTTTCTCCGCACTTTTAATCTTAGTCTTTTCTTTCCTGTAGGTAGGTAACCTGAGCTACACAATATATAAATTTGTCCTTTTGTACAACTTCAACATAACATCCTCAACTCCTGTACTCGTGAGTGGCTTCGGGTTAATTCAGACACACCGGGACCAGTACATTTTGGCTCAAATAAGCGGCTGCTGTAGTCCCATGGAAATATATACAAAAGTATTTTTTTTAAAAAAGACAAACTATGTTTAACTGAGTAATAAATTGTGCATTTAGATGAAATGCAGAACAAATTAGAACACTACCAACACTACCATAGTACTATAAAACTTTGTGTTAGTTCCCATAAGTATCAACGGAAGAATTCATCCAGTGTTGCTACCATGTTCTTTTGATTGACTGTAAATAGACAAAATCAGTGCAGACACCTAATGCAGATAATGGACTGCCTTCATGCAATCCTTTCAACGATTACATCCCTCAAATCTTCATTTTCATTGTAACATTCAAGATGATTGTCGATACTTTAAAATTCTTCCTAGTTCTTGCTGAATTGTTTCATTTTCTCCCCCAGCTGTTTCTTTCAATTCCAAGCCTGAATGCTTGAAACCAACTCTTTTGGATTCATCAACATCTTACACTTGTGGTGCCCAGTTGTGATCTTGGGTGACTCATAAATACGAAGGGAATAGAAGGAGGAGGAGGCTGTGCAGGAGGAGGACATTTGGTATAAATTGACAACTGGATTGCCGGCCAAATGGCCTGCCCCATGCTGTACTGTACAATGTTCTATTAATCACACACAAACATCTTTGTCAAACATCACAAGATAGCGACGTGCATGGTTACGGCGGCCTCTCCGTCTCCAATCAATGCTGAAGTTTCCTGTCCTGTTCATATTTTCTATGATCAATTACACTGTTGATCTTGTGGTAATATTTTGTTTTACGTGCTGAGTGTGATATGTGTATTGTAGGTGCACTGTGGTCCAGAGAGATGTTTTTAGTTGTATTAGCAAGACGATAAGATACAGGAGCAGAATTAGACCATTTGGCCCATCAAGTCTGCTTGCCAGCTCATCATGGCTGATTTAATTTTCCTCCTGACCCTAACCTCCTGCCTTCCCCCTGTATCCCGTTGTGTCCTGACCAATCAAGAATCTATCAACCTCTGCCTTAAATATACATAAAGACTTGGCTTCTACAGTTGCCTGTGGCAAAGAATTCCATAGATTTATCACTTTCTGGCTAAAGAAATTCCTTCTCATTTCCGTATGTACAATCAGATGACAATAAACTTGAAGATGAAACCTTTCACTCTCAAAAGAAAAGACCTTCATATTTTTAGTCTTTCTTGATTATAGTGACTTAATTCAATTATTAACTTAATCGTTAATTTTGCACCTACCCCAGTGCCTGTAAATCTTTTTTATGGCTTGAGACTAGAATATTTTGTGATATTCCCAAATGAGATCAGGTGAGTGGTTCAGTCTGCTTTTAACATCATTCTGTTTTTCAATCCTATTCCTATGTGCATTAACTTGAATTATTTTTAATAGCTTTATTATTTTCAAATTAAGTTTATTGTCATATTTCTTGCGAATTCTGCTATGTGATGCTGTGGCAAACAATATCCAAAAGAAGCCAAACTGTGCAATTTATAAATAATACTGAGAGCGTGAGTTGTGAAGTCCTTGAAAGGGAGTCTGTAGCTGATGGAATCCATTCGGAGCTGTGCTGAGTGAGATTATCTGCGACGGTACAAGAGCTGCATGGTTGTCGGGGCACCGTGGTAGCATAGCAGTGAGTACAGCTCGGAAGTCAGAGTTCAATTCCAGCACGGTCTGTAAGGAGATAGTACATTCGTCCCCGTCCCACATTCTAAAGATGTACCAGTTAGTAGATTAGCTGGTCAGTATAAATTGTTCTGTGATTAGGTTAGGGCTAAATAGGTGGGTTGCTGGACAGTGCCACGGATTGGGTCCCAAGGGGCCTGTTTGGTAGTGTATCTCTAAATAAATAACTGTTCCTGAACCTGATGGTGTGGGTTTTAAAGCTCCTGTACCTCCTGTCTGATGGCAGTAGCATGAAGATTCAGATTTAAGTTTACTTATCACATGTACTTTGAAACATAGTGAAATGCATTGTGGGAAGAGGGCTTGGCCTGGATGGTGGAGGTCTGTCTAGGCCTTGCAATATAAATAAACCTGATTCTGATGATTAAGATTCTTTCGCTTTCTGCCTGGTTGAGCTCAACACTTTACCTTTTTCTGTTTCCAGGGTTCCAATCATTGCCACAGTTGTACAGGAGCAGCTGGAGACGGGAGGGAAGAGCAGTGGGAATGCCTGTGAAGCCACTCAACTGGTAAAGCAACCATCTGAAATGATCTTAAACCACAAGTTCGTCAAGGTGGATAGTATCAGTCTTTCCCCTAGGGTTGAGTCCAGATCTAATGGGTATAGATTTAGGGTGAGAGGGGCTAAGATTTAAATAGGACCTGAGGGACAACTTGTTTCCAAAGCGGGCACTGGGTATATGGAATAGAGCATCGAACAGTACAGGCCGTTTGGCCCACTATGTTATGTCGATCTTTTAGCCTACTCTAGGATCAATCTAACCCTTCCCTCCCACATAACCCTCCTTTTCTTTTTTCATCCATGTGTCTTTAAAAGAGTCTGTTAAATGTCCCTAATGTATCTATCTCTACCAGCACACCTGGCAGTTTGTTCCACACACCCACTGCTCTTTGTATTTTTTTTTAACGCTTTCTTTGATACCCCTTCCCACTATACTTTCCTCCAATCACCTTAAGATTATGCCTCCTGGTATTAGCTATTGCTGCCCTGGGGGGGGGAATGTCTCTTACCATCTCGTACACCTTTATCAAGTCCCCTCTCATACACCTTTATCAAGTCCCCTCTCATCTTCCTTTGCTCCAAAGAGAAAAGCCCTAGCTTGCTCAACTTTTCGTCAGAAGACATGCTCTCTAGTCCTGGCAGCATCCTGGTAAATCTCCTCAGCACGCTCTCTGAAACCTCCACGTTCTTCCTATATAATGAGGTGACCCGAAATGAGCACAATACTCCACATCTGCTGCCCTCTGCGGGGTGTCAGAGTTTGCATATAACTATTTGCATCATTTATCAATCTCAAAATATTAAAAAATTTCATTGAATTTTAAATGAGTATCAAAGAACACAGAACTAAACGTGGCTCTTAGATGGACATGTGGATGATAGAAAAGTGGAGAGTCATGTGAGACGGAAGGGTTAGATTGATCATGGAATAGGTTAAAAGGTCAGCACAACATCGTGGGTCAAAGGGCCTGGACTGTGCTGTAATGTTCTATACTCTACAGGGTTTCAGTACAGTACAGGTGCTGAACTAATTAAAGACCGAACTGGGCTAACGGGTGACCTGGTAGCATAACAGCATAATGCTTGACGGTGTCAGTGACTCGGGTTCAATTCCACTGCAGTCTTTAAGGAGGTTGTATGTTCTTTCTGTGATGATGTGGATTTCCTCAAGGTGCTCTGGTTCCCTCACATTGCAAAGACGTACAGGTTAGGTTGGTAAGTTATGGGCATGTTACATTGGTGTTGGAAGCATATTGACACTTGTAGGCTGTCCCCACCACATCCTTGTACTCTGGTCATTGACATGAGCAGTTTTTCACTGCACATTTTGATGTTGCACTCTACATATGACAAATAAAGCTATTCTTTAATCTTTATCTTTAAAGTTAATTCAATTTGTCTATCCATCCATTCTATGCATATTCAGGTGCCTATCTAAGAGCCTCTAAACATCTTCCTTCACAACAATCACTGGCAATATTGACACCTTAAAGATTTAAAGATTAGCTTTATTTATCACATGTACATTGAAACACAGTGAAATGTGTTGCTTGTGTCTGTGACCAATACAGTCTGTGGATGTAGGTACAGGGGCAATTGTTGCCACACTGCCAAGGTCACAACTTAGTAATCTGTACCCTTTGGAATGTGGGTGGAAACTGGAGCACCCGGAAGAAACCCATGCGGTTACGGGGAGAACTTGTGGGCAGCAGTAATTGGCATTGTCAGGTGATTGCACTAGCCATACTCTTGCCATAATAATATCTGCAATAAATGATATGTTGACCACACCATATTGTTCTGACTGGGCTGGTGATGTTTATCTGCAGTGTGACAAGCACCATCCTGTCCTGCTGAATCTGATCTGCGCAGAGCTGGGAGTGAACACAGAAAATATCCTTGACTTCGAGCTGTGCCTGGCCGATACACAGCCCGCGGTGAGTCCCCGTCTGACATGCTGTGCACAGCTGACTGTTGGGGGTGCTGGAATGAATAGGCTGGGAACCTGTCTTGTGCCATTCATTCTCCAGAATGGGACACAGCCACAATATCTACAAGAGAAATGGATGTACTGCCAAAGATTGACTACAGAAAATATTTACCAGGATATTGCCAGAACTGGAGGTTCTGATCTACAGAGAGAGGTTGGCTGGGCTAGGTCTTTATTCCTTAGAAAGTTGGGGAATGGGGGGGGTGTGGAGGGAACCTGAAAGAAATGTTCAAAATTATGAGGGGTATATTGATAAGGTAGATGATAATCTTTTCCCCAAAGTAGGGGAGTCCAAAATTAGGTGACATAGATTTTGGCTGAGAGGGAAAAGATTTTAAAAGGACCTAAGAGCAGCTGTTTTATGCAGAGATTGACAAGTATTTGGACAAGCTGCTGGTGGCTGAGGCAGGTACAACAGTTCAAAGTAAATTTATTATCAAAGTATGCATATATTATCGTAAGCTACCTTGATATTAATTTGCTTGTGGCATTTACAAGAAAAAATACAATAGAATTTTATGAAAAATGATACACAAGCATGCAAAGACTGACTTAACAAACCAATGTGCAAAAGAAGACAAACTGCAAATAAAAAAATCCTGATCCTGAGTCATTGAATATGACTCCGCAGGGCAGAGTCCTAGAACAGGCCCTTTGGCCCATCTAATCTGTGCCGATCTGCATATTCCCATCGATCTGCACCTGGACCATTCCCCTCCCATCCATGTTCCTATCCAAAATTCTCTAAAATGTTGAAATCAACCCCGCATCCACCACTTCCGCTGGCAGCTCACTGCACTCTCTCACAACCTTCTGAGTGAAGAAGTTCACTGTCAGGTTTTCCCTTGACATTTCACCTTTTACCCTTAACCAATGACCTCTAGTTCTTGTCTAACCCAACCTCTGGAAAATGTCTGCTTATATTTACACTATCTATGCTCCTTCATAATTTTGTATACCTGTATACAATCTCACCTCATTCTCCTGGGTACAAATTCTGAACCTATTCAACCTTTCGCTATAACTGGGGTCCTCAAGTCCTGGCAAAATTCTTGGGGTTCATAGATCAATTCATTGTGATGAGTGCGGTTATCCACGCTGGTTTAGGAGCTTGACGGCTGCAGGGTAATTACTGTTCCTGAACCTGGTGGCGTGGGACCCAAGGCTCCTGTATCTCCTGCTCGATGGAGGTAGCACAGAGAGAGCAAGGTCTGCTCAGTGGGGTCTTTGATGGACGCTGCTTTCTTGTGGCAGAGCTCCATGAAAATGTGCTCAGTGGTGATGTTGAAGTGTAGAGGGGTGAGGCGTAGAGGGATATTGGCCAGACACAAGAAACTGGGACTAGCTGGGTAAGCAGGGGCGTTTGGGCCAAAGGGCCTGTGTCTGTGCTGTATTGCTCTGACTTGGGATGTTTCAGATCACTTTACATTTTCTTTGTGTTTCAAGGGGTTGGTGCTGGTTTGAGCATTGCTCTCTTGTGAAGATCCCTATTCTTCTTTACAGGCCCTGGGTGGCGCTTTGAAGGAATTTATATTTGCTCCACGATTGGATAATCTCCACAGCTGCTACTGTGCCCTTCAGGTAATGACAGAGGTGTTGGAATTCGGCAGCAACGCACACAAAAAGTCAAAGGAGCCAGGCAGGTCCGGCAGCATCTACGGAGAGGAATTAACAGTCAACGTTTCAGGCTGCGACCTGTTAATGGGACTGGAAAGGAAGAGGGCAAATGGTTGAATTTGATATCAGGGAATGTATTCAGCAGACAAACTGAAATCCAAACTCTTTGCAGGCAACCACGAAACAGGAAAAAACCCAAAAGAATAAATGACAAAAAACATTAGAAGCTAAAAGCCTTCCCTCCCCCACGTACAAACAGCCGCAAAAAAAACCCATCAACCTTCCCCCTACCGCACTTGCTCCAGCAAAGCATCAACACCACCACCCACCATGCTAGCAATAGCAAACCCCCCAAAGATCCAGTGATCTCGAGTCCTTCAAAACTACTGTCCATCCCAACATTTCGACGTGTCAGACAGGCTCTCTGTCACTGGCGAGCGAGAGATATTGCTCCTGCAACGAGAGGGGAGACCAGCAGCTTGTGCATCACTTCTCCAAGCCCCTCTCCCCAACTCACTCACCATAGAGAGAGAGAAATTGCTCAAGTACAGGGGCCTTCTGACAGATGTGCACACCGCTTGATGTTTCAATCTCCCACGACGCTCAGTTGCTGACATCGGTGAGGAACTGGGTTGTCCATGGGCCTGCACTCCAAAGGCAATCGTCTTCCAGGCCGCACCTGGAGATATCAAAATACCAGGCCACGTGGTGAGAACAAGAATCCACCGGCCGTGTAGAACTGTAGTTTAAGGTGCAGCTGTAGATCACAGACTCCCAACAGGACCCCAGCCTTGAAAAGAAAAGCCAGATCGGGGGAGAAGGAGGACGACAAACTGACAGGTGATAGGTGAGACCAGGTGAGGTGGGAAAGGTAGGTGAGAGGGGGGTGAAGTGAGAAGCTGGGAGGTGAAGGGTGGAAGAGGTGAAAAGCTGAAGAAGGAATCTATTAGGAGACAAGACTGTGGGAGGAAGGGAAAAAGGAATGGAACCGAAGAGGTGTGTTGGGCAGATGAGGAGAAGAGAGGGTAAAAGGGGAGGCAGAATGGGGAATGGAAAAAAAGAAAGGGAAGTGGGGAGAAATTACCGAGTTGGAGAAGGGTCAGAGCCCAGACGGACAACTGTTTATCCACAGATGTTGCCTGACCTGCTTGAGTTCCTCCAGCATTGTGTGTATGTTGCTGAAGATGACCAGCATCTGTAGAATTTCTTGTGTTGGAATTCACTTGCTTGTAGGAGGAGGCTGGGGTCATGAAACTGCTGCCTGCTGGAATCAGGAGCAACAAGCTAGTTGAGCATCATCTGTAGGGGACATTTCAGGTTGAGACATCGCATCAGGATCGATTGTGGACCTGAAACATCGATCCCTTGCGTATTACCAGTTAGACTCAAAAGCCATAGAGCACTACAGCACAGAAACAGGCCCTTCGGCCCATCTAGTCCTTACTGAATTGTTATTCTACCTAGTCCCATTGACCTGACCCAGACCATAGCCCTCCATACCCCTCCCATCCATGTACTTAACCAAACTCCTCTTAAGCGGTGCAATCAAACCCGCCTTCACCACTTCTGGCACCTTATTCCACACTTTCACAGTACCCTCTGAGTGAAGACGCTCCCTCCAATATTCCTCTTAAACATTTTGTTTTTCACCAAAAGCTTCTGGCATCTAGCTCTAGTCTCACACAACCTCAGGGCAAATGCAAGCAAGATTTTTCTACTATCTATACCCTCTATACCTCTATCAAATCTCCCCTCATTCTCTTGTGCTTCAGAGAATAAAGACCTAACTTATTCAACCCCTCCCTACAGCTCAGATCCTCAAGTCCCAGCAACATCCTTGGATTCCTGTAATCTATTTGATGTTACCATTTCTAAGTGTTTGTTGCAAAATGGAACTTCTTACACTTGCCTGCATGAACTTACAGCTTCTACCTCTATCTTTGAGCAATACATACAAAATGCTAGAGGAACTGAGGTCAGACAGCAACTGTGGAGGGGGAAAAAAAATTACCATTTTGGGCCAAGACCCTTCAGGGTTGGAAAGGAAGCGTCAGAAGCCAGATAAGATAGGACTATAGGAGGAGGAGGAGTACAAGCTCTCAGGTGGTAGGTGAGACTAGGTGAAAGGGGTCTTGTCTCATTGAATCTCCTCTCCTATAAGATTCCTTCTTCAGCTGTTTACCTCTTCTACCGCTCACTGAATCCCCACTTTCCCCCACCACCTTCCTCTCACCTGGTCTCGTGTTGCATGTCCCAGACACCTCTACAAAAAAAAAACTTCATTCTCTTTTCTCCACAGGGCCTGATAGACTCATCTAAGGATGATGGGACGCTGTCAGAAGACACCAATATCCGAATGATTACACTCTTCGACAATGAAGAGGTAGGTGCAGACGCAGGAAGGATCAAGGAACAAATGGTCTTGTGAACAGATGAGGAGGAACTGTTTTTCCTAGAGAATAGCAAGTCTGTGGAATTCTCTGCCCAGAGAAGCAGTAGAGGCTATCTCATTTTATATATATATATATATATATATATATATATATATATATATATATATAATATAAGGCACAGTTAGATTTCCCACTGCTGCCTGTAAGGAGTTTGTATGTCCTCCCCGTGATTGTGTGGGTTTCCTCTGGGTGCTCTGGTTTCCTTCCACAGTCCAAAAGTGTACCAGTTAGGATAATTGATCATTGTAAATTGTTCTGGGTTAAATTGGGGGTGGGGGGGTATTGCTGGGTGGTGCCGCTTGAAGGGACAGAGGGTCCTATTCCACGCTGTATATCAAAAATAAAAAAAATAGTAGGCAGAGCTGAGTCGACAGCCAGATCAGCCATGAGCTAATTGAATAGTAGAGCAGGCTGAACGGGCCAAATGACCAACTCCTCCTATTTTCCTATAGAGTCATAGAAAACTACAGCACAGAAACACTTCATCCACTAGCCCATGCCAAATAAACTGCCTCTTCCCATTGACCTTCACTCATACCATAGCCCTCCTATCTCTCTAATCCATGTATTTTAACTTTTCTTAAACATTGAAATTGAAATCACATTCACTACTGCTGAAAGCTCTTTCCACACTCTCAACACCATCTGAGTGAAGAGGTTTCCCCTTAGATTCCCATTAAACATTTCACCATCTACCTTTAACCCCTGACCTCTCATTGTAGTCTCAACCAAACTCGGTGGGGGGAGAAAAGGCTGCTTGTATATACCCTATCCTACACCCCTCATAATTCTGTAAACCTCTATTAAATCTCCTCTCAATCTCCTACGCTCAGGGAATAAAGTTCAATTTTTCCCTGTAACTCGGGCCCTCCAGTCCCTGGAAATTTTCTCTGTACTCTTTTTAAATCTTATTTACATCTTTCCTGCAGGTTGGTGACCAAAACTGCACGCAACACTCCAAATTGTGTCTCACCAACGTTAGTTGGATTTTTGTTTGGTTCATGTTTTGGTAGATATTTCATTGCACCAAAGTTAAAGATTAGCTGTATTTTTAACATGTGCATTCAATCATGCAGTGAAATATGTCCTTTGCATCGAATCAAATCAGTGAGGATTGCTATGCCATCCCGAAGAGGAATTTAAGTGAAAGTGTGAATGTGTCTCGAATCTGAGTGCTAACCTTGCTCTTCCCCCTTCTCCCTGCCGGGTCCAGGTGGGTAGTGGCAGTTCTCAGGGTGCAGAGTCCTCCCTTACGGAGTTGGTTCTTCGCCGGCTATCCAGCAGCGCTAGCAATCTGACGGCATACGAGGAAGCCATTCCCAAGTCCTTCATGATCAGCTCTGACATGGCCCATGCTGTGCACCCCAACTACCAGTAAGTGTTCTAACTTTGCACACCTCCTACACAGGAATGCATGTGGCCATTGCCCAGATTATTCCGGCTTCTTCTCCCTTCCTTTCCAGCCTTGGCCTGAAACATATCTGTTTATTCCCTTCTGTGGGTTTGATGGTGCGGTTGGGATTGGTGCAGAGTGGAAGGTAGTGCATTTAGAGGGGGTAAGGTTTAAATAAGAAGGAGTAGTGCTGAAGTCAAGATGGTTGATATCTTGTTGCTAGAGTTTGCATAAGTTCAGGAAAAGAAGGGAGTTTGAAGATGGAAGGAGGAGTCGTCGGTGTGGGGTAGGTAAACCTTGCCAAAGAAGTAGGTGCGGACACAGGTGTCAGTGCAGTGGGTGCAGAACTCACTGATGTGCGGGTGCAGGGACAAAGGTAAGGCCCTTGCTGAAGGCAGAACGTTCTGCCTCAAAGAAGTGAAGTTCGGAAGGGATCCAGCTTCTCCTCGTAACCAAAATACTCCACCTCAAGTGACTTCCTGTTGAATTTCCTTTGCACCCTCTCCGGTGCAGTCTCATCCTTCCTATTAGTGTGAAGACCATAAATGTGCATCCTCTGCATTCTCACTGTACAGCAGGGAGTGTGAACTTCAGACAAGAAACAATAAGCCACAGAATTGAGAGTAACTTGTTCTGTTTTCAATCTTTCCAGAGACAAACATGAGGAGAATCTCAGACCAGCTCTGCACAAGGTGAAATTCCTGTATTACAGTTAAATTCCACAGAGGTTTCCAAACGAATCCCTAAGTCAATAAAAAGCAGCAGGGAGTTGTGGGGGGAGGGGGAATATGTGTGATTATTCTTCTAACCAATTCTTTTTGAATTTTTTCTTAACATGTGAAATATTAGTGAGTCTTAATTTGCAGTGGGATTGGAGTATGCTGGACCGCAAAATGATAATTTACAAAAAATTTGAGCATTTCATATTTAAAATTATTGCATTATATATTTATTAAGTACCTCCTGTACCTAATAAACTGGTTACTAAGTGGTATGTTTGTGGTCATCCACTTCAAAATTTGACATGTTGTGCATTCAGAGATGCTCTTCTGCTCAGCACCGTTGCAACGCAGCTTGAACCATTCTCCTCTGACTTCTGATTAACAAGAAGGTTTTCACTCCATTCTCTGTTAACTCTAGAGACTCTTGTGCATGAAAATTCCAAGAGATCAGTAGGTTTGATATTTGGTATTTGCATTAACGGGCAGGTGTATCTAATAAAGTGGCCACTGATGACGAATTTACTTTGATTTTGGTTCTCTTCCTGTGTGATCTGCTAACAAAGCCTTTCGCTGCTCCTGTGCAGGGCCCGGTAATTAAGTTTAACAGTAACCAGCGCTATGCGTCCACTGCAGTAACGATGGCGGTCATTCGAGAGATCGCCAATCAAGTGGCAGTCCCCCTACAGGTAAACTTGCACCTTCTGTCAGCGTATCGGAATGTTTGATGGCTTTGGGCCTGTACCCACTGGTGTTTAGGAAAATGAATGAGTATTTCTTTGAAACATATCAAATATTGCGAGGCTTAGATGCAGTGGATGCGGAGAGGATGCTTTCTATAGTGGAGGAGTCTAGGACTATAGAGCACAGCCTCAGAATACAGGGATATCCCTTTAGAATAGAGATTAGGAGAATCTTTAGCCAGAGGGTGGTGAACCTGTGGAATTCATTGCCACAGATGGCTGTGGAGGTCAGTCATTGGGTATATTTAAAACGGAGGTTAATAGGTTTTTGATTATTTAATGGAGTCGAAGGTTATGGGGAGAAGGCAGGAGAATGGAATTGAGAAGGATAATAAATTAAACATGATGGAATGGGAGAGCAGACTCGATGGGCTGAATGGCCTTATTCTGTTCTTTTATCTTATTCTCCCCCCCCCCCCACCCCATATATAGGAAAATGGGTTCATCCGGTGGGAATTTGTACAAATTCACCTCAGTACTGTGTTAGATCCCTCATGCTTTTGCAATCCAAAAGTCTTTCAGAAATCAAGAATGAGGCACAAAACTTGCTGCTTATGGCTGTTTTATTAAATGTTACAAGAGCAAAGAAGAACAAGAGGCAGCAGCATTAAGAAAACAAAGAACAGACTAGACTAAAAAGTAGCTATGGCCATCTCGTACTCAGATTAGAGGTGGTCAAGTAATAACAAGTAACCAGCAAAGTAGTCAGATTCAAGCGATGTGACATCTGCTACTGAAAACTAACGTCTCTAGAAAAATACCGAAGCAACTGTACTGTAATTGTAGGAAAGTTCATTCAACGTGTGTACACAGAAGATGATTATATAAGTGTGTGTGGGAAAGTAGTCCTGATGACGAGTGTTGATTGTTTATTCCCCTCCAGCATTTTGTGTGCATTGCTCTGGATTTTCAGCATCAGCAGAATCTCTGTGTATTTCTTTACCAGAAAAATACACCCCATAATAGTACACCCAAATCCACCAACCATGAGGATACGCCAAAGAGCCACTCCCTCCTCTGCAAGGACCAGAGTTCGATCCTGACCTCCAGAGCTGTCTGTGTGGGGTTTGTGACCACATGGATTTCCTTCCACATCCCAAATGTGCTGGTTGGTGGGTTAATTGGCCAGAGAAAAATCTGGATCAACTGGGGGAGAGTTGATGAGAGTAAAGGATGAATAAAATGGAATTGGTATCGGATTCATACAAAACAGAAACATGATTCTCAGTGTAGACCTGTTCAGCAAGAAGACAATTTCTGTGCTGTGGGAGTCTCTCTACTCCAGTGACCCAGGTTCAATCCCAACCTCCAGTGCCATCTATGGAGTTTGCACGGCTTTCCCTTAACCTCGTGGTGCTTCAGTTTCCTTCCACACCTCGGAGACGTGTGGGTTAGTAGGTTAATTGGCTGCTGCAAATTGCCCCAAGTGAGGGGTAGAATCTAGTAAGAATAAAGGAGTCTTTAAAGAGTGTGTACACTCTCCCCATGAACCACATGGGATTCCTCTGGGTGCTCCAGTTTCCGCCCACATTCCAAAGTACAGATTAGTAAGGGAGTTGTAGGCATGCTGTGTTGGCACTGGAAGCATGGTGACACTCGCCGTCTGCCCCAGCACAATCCTCCAGCTGTGTTTGACATTGATTCATTCCACTGTATGTTTTGATGTTTCAATGTGCATGTAACAAATAAAGCTAATCTTTATAATCTAAACTTTCTACCTCTACTACAATCTCAATGCTCGACCTAATCATTGGCTGCTCACATCTCCCTCTGTAGATGTTGCCTAACTCACTGAGCTCCCCCCAGCTCCTGGAGGGTGCAGTGGAGATTTACCAGGATATTGCCTGGACTGGAGAGTGTGTCTTGTGAGGGAAGATTGAGTGAGCTAGGGTTTTTCTCTTTGGAGCAAAGGAAGATGAGAGGGGACTTGATAGAGATGTACAAGATGAGACTGAGTAGACAGCCAGAGACTTTTCCCAGAATAGAAATGACCAGTACAAGAGGGCTTAATGTTAAGGTGATTGGGAGGAAAGTATTGGGGTGGGGGGGGGGAGACTGTCAGAGGTTTTTACACAAGAGTAAGGGGTGCATGGAATACTCTGCTGTGGTTGGTGGGAGAGGCAGATACATTAGAGACATTTAAGAAACATGGATGAAAGAAAAATTGTGAGCGAAGGGTGGAAGATGTTAGGTTGATCTTGGACCAGGCTAAAAGATTGGCACAGCATCTTGGTCCCAAGGGCCTGTAGTGTTCTGTCCTATGTCCTTAATGTGTTCCTCCTGACCAGCTTCCAATTGTTTTCAGGATGTCATGGTGAGAAACGATAGCCCCTGCGGGTCTACGATCGGCCCAATTCTGGCCTCGGGCCTGGGACTGAGAGTGGTGGACCTGGGCAGCCCCCAGCTGTCCATGCACTCCATCCGGGAGATGTGTTGCACCTCCAGCATTCTCCAGACCATTAAGCTGTTCAAGGTGAGTGACCCACGCTGCTATTGGCTCCTGAGTTCTGACAGACTGCTCCATCCTGTGTTCATTGATCGTTAATGGGCCCAGCTCACACAGGAACTTATTTGTAAAGTACTCATTTGATTGCTTCATGGCTTTGAGGTTTTGTAGGGCAGTGGTCAGACTGCACTTGGAATATTTGAGTGGTTTTTGTCCCATTATCTAAGAAAAGGTGTGCTGGCATTGGAGAGGGTCCAGAGGGTGTTCTTGAGAATCATCCTAAGAATGATAGGGTTAATGTATGAGGAGTGTTTGATGGCTCTGGGCCTGTACTTGCTGAAGTTTAGAAGAATGAGGAGAAATTCCGTTGAAACCTATCGAATATTGAAAGGCCTAGATGGAAAGGATGTTTCCTATAGTAGGAGAGTTTAGGACCAGAGGACACATCCTCAGAATACAAGGATGTCCCTTTAGAACAGAGATGAAGAAGAATTTCTTTAGTCAGAGAGTGCAAGTCTGTGCCACAGATCGCTGTGGAGCCTAAACCATTTTTGAAGCAGAGATTGTTAGGTTCTTCGTTAGTGAGGGTGTCAAAGATTACAGGGCAAATGGTGGAATGGTAGAGCAGACTCAATGGGTCAAATGGCCTCACTTGCTCCTTTGTCTTAGGACAATGTCTGTGAAGAAACTCAGCAGGCTTCAGGGAGTAGAAACCAAAGCTTCGGGACCTTGATTGTAAATAATTCACCATTGGTAACAATGCCTCCAATTATCAAGTTTCAAATGCAGGTGTATTGACCTGGGCATGTAGAGGTTGCAGCAAGGTACGGGTTAAGGTAATGTCCAGGCAAGGATAGTTTGCAGGTAGTGTGCAGTCAGTCCAAGTAAGAAAGTTCTGTGAAAAGGATAGCTCCCCTTTGCACAGCAGCCTAATGAAGCCATTTGGCATATCGAGGGAAGATGAGGATGTTACTGAAGGATGCAAGCTCCACACACCAACTAGAGAACAATACCTCTACTAACTTCAAAGTATCATCCATCGGTGGTTGTTTCTATCGGCATCTAACGCCTGTATTGTTGTAGTGTGAATGAATCAGGTTTATTATCACAAATGTGTTGTGAAATGTGGTGTTTTGCAGCAGCAGTATGACGCAATACATAAAATATACTATAAATTTTATAATATGAAATGAGTATTAAAAATACTGAGGTAGTTCATCGTCCATTCAGAAATCTGATGGTAGAGGGGGAAGAAGCTGTTCCTAGAACGTGATGGTAGTAATGAGAAGAATTGAATTGACTTTATTACTTATTTCCTTCATATACATGAGAAGTAAAAATCTTTAGGTTACACCTGTCTAAATGTGCAATGTATAATTTATAATAAATATTATGTACAACAAGACAATCAATATAACAGAAGTACAGTTATGTCAGTATGAATTAATCAGTCTGGTGGCCTGGTGGAAGAAGCTGTCCTGGACCCTGTTGGTCCTGGCTTTTATGCTGTGGTACTGTTTTCTGGATGGTAGCAGCTGGAACAGTTTATAGTTGGGGTGACTCGGGTCCCCAGTGATCCTTCGGGCCCTTTTTACACACCTGTCCTTGTAAATACCCTAAGTAGTGGGAAGTTCACATCTACAGGTGCGCTGGGCTGTCCGCTCCACTCAGTCGCGCGACTCTGCAGAGAGGGAGGTACAGTGATGCAGCCAGTCAGGATGCTCTCAATTGTGCCCCTATAGAAAGTTCTTGGGATCTGGGGACTTCTTCAGCCGTCTGAGGTGAAAGGGGCGCTGTTGTGCTTTTTTTCACCACACAGCTGGTATGTACAGACCACGTGAGATCCTCGGTGATGTTTATGCTGAAGAATTTAAATCTTCACCCTCTCAGCCCCAGATCCATTGATGTCAATTGGGGTTAGCCTGTCTCCATTCCTCCTGTAATCCACAACCAGCTCCTTTGTTTTTGCAACATTGAGAGAGCGGTTCTTTTCTTGACACCACTGTGTCAGGGTGATGACTTCTTCTCTGTAGGCTGCCTCATTATTATTTGAGATTGGGCCAATCAGTGTAGTGTCGTCAGCAAATTTAATTAGCAGATTGAAGCTGTGGGTGGCAACACAGTCATAGGTATACTGAGTAAATGAGGGGGCTTAGTACACAGCCTTGAGGGGCACCTGTGAGGGGCAGAGGTGAGGGAGCCCACTCTTACCACCTGCTGGTGATCTGACAGGAAGTCCAGGAGAGCATGTTCTGCATAGAGGGGATCCTTAACGACGAATGCTGCTAATGCCCACCCTGGAGCTGGCTGTGTTTACAGCCCTCCACAGTGATCCTGTACAATGACCCCTCCATACCAAATACAACTAGTTGGAATGCTCTTCACAGTACATCTGTAGAAATTTGCTAAAGTCTTTGGTGATGTAGCATTAGGGCAAGCGGAGAAGAGATTTACCGGGATGCTTCCTGGACTAGAGAGCATGTCTTGTGAGGATAGGTTGATATATACACATATACAAAGGTTTTTACAAAGAGTAGTGGCTGCATTGCCACGGATGGTTATTTAACTATTAGACTGTCACATGGATGATAGAAAAGTAGAGGGCTATGTAGGAGGGAAGGGTTAGATTGATCTTGGAGATGGCTAAGAGGTCAGCACAACATGCTGTGTCTATGTTCTTATTCCTACCATTGGGGAGGAGGTAAAGCCACACTCAAATACTTCAGAAATCTGATTGTTGAGGGGAGCAAGCTGTTTCTAAAGGGCTCATGAATCCATAAATGCTATCTTACTATTCCTCTTTTGCATTTTTTATTTTTTATATTGTAACTTAAAGCAATTTTTTCCATTGGTGTTCAACTCCTGCTGCTGTCTGTAAGTTCCCTAGGTGACTGCAAGGGTTTTCTCCAAGTGCTTTATTTCCTCCCACTTTCCAAAGATGTGCAGTAAGCTGTGGGCCTGCCATGTTGGTGTCAGGAAGTGTGGCAACATTTGCGGGCTGCCCCCAGCACATCCTTGGACTGTGGTGGTCGATGATGCCAAATGGCACATTTCACTATGATTTGACAAATAAAGTTAACCTTTAAAACTGATCTTTAAATCTTTTATATTGCTGCCACAAAATAACAAATTTCATGTCATGTCAATGATAAACTTGATTCCTATCTTGTAAGTGCCAAGGAAAATCAGCTTCCTGCAGCAACACAGTACGTTACAAATGCGACAAACATAAGTGAACATAAACTTAGATTAACATTTATTATACTTGACTTGCACAACAAAATAAACATAAAACATGCGAATGGTATGCTGGCATTTATAGCAAGAGGATTCGAGTACAGGAGCAGGGAGGTACTATTGCAGTTGTACAAGGCCTTGGTGAGACCACACCTGGAGTATTGTGTGCAGTTTTGGTCCCCTAATCTGAGGAAAGACATCCTTGCCATAGAGGGAGTACAAAGAAGGTTCACCAGATTGATTCCTGGGATGGCAGGACTTTCATATGAAGAAAGACTGGATGAACTGGGCTTGTACTCGTTGGAATTTAGAAGATTGAGGGGGGATCTGATTGAAACGTATAAGATCCTAAAGGGATTGGACAGGCTAGATGCAGGAAGATTGTTCCCGATGTTGGGGAAGTCCAGAACGAGGGGCCACAGTTTGAGGATAGAGGGGAAGCCTTTTAGGACTGAGATTAGGAAAAACTTCTTCACACAGAGAGTGGTGAATCTGTGGAATTCTCTGCCACAGGAAGCAGTTGAGGCCAGTACAGTGGCTATATTTAAGAGGGAGTTAGATATGGCCCTTGTGGCTACGGGGATCAGGGGGTATGGAGGGAAGGCTGGGGCGGGGTTCTGAGTTGGATGATCAGCCATGATCATAATAAATGGCGGTGCAGGCTCGAAGAGCCGAATGGCCTACTCCTGCACCTATTTTCTATGTTTCTATAAAACTATTGGGGGGGAAGGGTTAGATTGATCTCAGGATGGGTTGACACAACATTGTGGGCCGAAGGGCCTATACTGTTCTGTACCCTATTAAAACTAGTGCAAGTTGAGAGGGAGAGAAGAAAAAAATCTTTAACTGGAGGATGGTGGATTTGTGGAATTCATTGCCACAGACGGCTGTGGAGGCCAAGTCATTGGATATATTTAAAACAAAGGTAGATAATTTCTTAAGTAATCAGGGCATCAAAAGTTATGGGGAGAAAGCAGGGGAATAGGGTTGAGATGGAAAATAAATCAGCAGTGATCGACTGGCAGAGCAGACAGGATAGGCCTAATTCTGCTCCTGTGACTTAGTCTTATGGATTTCAGACTGAGGGAAATGGGGAGGACAGACGGGTACAGATGGAAAGGATATGAAGGGATACAAGGACAAGAATTGCACGGATTTATTTCCTTTGGGCAATCTGTGAGCCAGTGTCAGTAGCTTTGTTTGTAATTTAGTGTCATCTCCAGCATGCCAGGAGGGGGCAGTGTTGGTCTGGCACAATGATAGACTCCACACAGTGCACTGGTGTCTATCACTGAATCTTCGGCCTGTGATGCACCCATGCACATCACAGCAGAAGCCCCGGCAGCAGGTGGCTGCACTCCAGGGCATCTTCTTTGAGGAAAGCATGATAGTGTAGCAGTTAGCATAACACTATTACAGCAACAACAACCTGGGTTCATTTCTGCCTGTCTGTAAGGAGTTTGTACATTCGCCCCATGATTGCATAGGTTTCTTCCACATGCTCCAGCCTCCCCTCACATTCCAAAGACGTACGGGTTAGTAGGTTAAATGGTCACAAGGGTGTAATTGGGCAGCCCGGGCTTATTTGGCTCTAAGGGCCTGTTAGCGTGTTGTATGTCTAAATAAAATAAGGTTCAAAGTACACTTATTAGTTAAGTATGTATATCATATACAACCCTGAGATTTGTCATCTTGCAGGCACTCACAAAACAAAAGCACAATAGAACCACTTACAACCCCCCCCCACAAAGACCATCAAACACCTAATGTGCGAATAGAAAGAACAAATTGTGCAAACAATATAAAAGTAAAGCAGCACCACTGAACATGAACTGCAGAGTCTGAGAGCGAGTCCAGTCACAGAGACGGTTCTGTGCTGAGGCGAGTGCTAATGGCTGCAGGCCACAGATGTGGAGTCATAATAATAAATACTTCCTATAGGGAATAAATAATTCAGGATGTCTCCACTCTGCTCCACGCCCTCATAAGTGAATAGTGGCACAATGAATGCAACATGGTGGAGTCGTAGAACAATGCAGACAGGTACAAGCCCTTCAGACCTACCTGTCCACAGCACCCACCAACAGAGTCCCAATTCGCCATATCCTATCATCAGTAACCATTTTATGAGGTACCTCATCTATGTAATAGTGACCACCATCGGTTTCGAGGTTTGACCTGTTGTGTGTTCATAAATGCTCTTCTGCTGTAATGTGTGGTTATTTGAGTTAATGTCACCTTTCTGTCAGCTTAAACCAGTCTGGCCATTCTCCTCTGACCCCTCTCATTAACAAAGCATTTTTGCCCACAGAACTGCTGCTCACTGGATGTTTTTTTTCTTTATCGCACCATTCTCTGCAAACTCTAGATGCCGTAAAAATCCAGAGATCAGCAGTTTCTGAGATACTCAAACTACCCCTTCTGGCAGCAACCATCATTTCACAGTTAGTCACTTCAATCACATTTCTTCCCCATTCAGATGATTGGTCTGAACAACAACTGAACCTCTTGACCAGGTCTGCATGCTTTTATGCACTGAGTTGCTGCCACAATTGGTTGGCATTAATGGCCAGGTGTACGGGCGTACCTAATAAAGTGGCTACTGAGTGTATAGTCGTGTCTTGGCCCAATTCCCTCTAATCCCCAGCCCTTCATGTACCTATCCAAGTGTTTCTTCAATGATACTATTGTTCTTTCCTTCCTGGTAGTTTGCACAATGCACTCAATACTGTCTATTTTTTTTAAGTTGTTCCAAATACATGCAAGAGGGAATAGCTCAAGTTATTTTGGTTGGTGTGGGCAAGTTCAGAATCAGGTTTATTATTGCTGACATATGTAGTGAAATTTATTGTTTCACAGCAACACCAGTAAATACAATTCATGAAAAGTGCTGTAAATTACAATAAGAAATGTATTATGAAATTTAAAAATTTAGTACAAAAGGAGAGCAAAAATAGTGAGATAGTGTTCATGGACTGTTTAGAAATCTGGCAGATGGAACAAACTTGTTGGTAAAATGTAGAATATGTGCCATTTTGAGGCATCATGGTTTGAAGATGTCCTTGATGCTGGTGAGGGTTGTTTTCATAATGGAGTTGGCTATGTTTACAACCCTGTGCATTGGGCCCTCCATACCAGATGGTGTTGCAATAAGGTGCAAGATCATAGCAAGGTAGATTGTGAGGTCAAAGTCCTGTGCAGTGCCCCCCTGCCATAAATAAATAGTGTGAAAATGGAAATAATGAGAGAAGTTCATGGATCATTCAGAAATCTTAAAATGTTGATTGTGTGTTTTCAGGCTCCTGTAGTTCCCCTCTGATGGCAGTAATGATGGTAACTTCCCTTTGAGCCCTGAATGTTGCGATTAACCTCTTGTATTTTCCCCCCAGGGATTCTTCGACTTCTTCCCATCTGTGAACAGCAAGCTGATCGTTGACTGACGTCAGTCCTTTCCTGTCTCTGGGACTGAAGCCTAACCATAAGTGGTCAATGTCTCCACACTGGACACTCCCACTAATGTGGGATAAGCCCTCATGGCCACCATCCACCTTCCAAAGACAGGCAACAACTCTGATTTAGCAAGGCCTGCAGATTAATCATAGTTACTGTATCACATACAAACTGGTGGAGGAGCAAAGCAGGTCAGGCAGTATTTATTCGGGGAAATAAACAGGCAACAGCTTGGGCCGAGAACCTCCAACAGGACTGGAATGGAAGGGGGAATAAAATGAGAAGCTGGCAGGGCAGAGGTGGAAGAGGTAAAAGGCTGGAAAAGAAGAAACTTGTTAGGAGAAGAAACTGGAACATGGAGGAAAAGGAATGAGGAGGGAAACCAGGTGGAGTGATGGGCAGCAAAGAGAAGGGAATGAGGTTGAAATTACCAGAAGTTGGAGAAATCGATGTTCATGTTGTCAGTTTGTAGAGCACCAAGATGGAATGAGATGTTGCTCCTCCAACCTGAGTGTGGCCTCATAGTGGCAGTAAATGAGATCTTATATCTATAATACTACAAGACATGGGAGCAGAATTCGGCCATTCAGCCCATCAAGTCTGCTCCACCATTCCATCATGGCTGATCCCAGATCCCACTCAGCTCCATACACCTGCCTTCTCGCCATATCCTTTGATGCCCCAACTGATCAGGGAACGATCAACTTCTGCCTTAAATATACCCGTGGACATGGTGTGCACCACAGTCTGTGGCAACAGAGCATTCCACAGATTTGCTACTCTGACTAAAAATATTCCTCCCTACCTCTGTTCTAAAAGGTCACCCCTCAGTTTTGAGACTATGCTGTCCAGTTCTGGATACCCCACCATGGGAAACATCCTCTCCACATCCACCCTATCTAGTCCTTCAGCATTTGGTAGACTTCAATGAAATGCCCCTGCATTCTTCAAAATTCCAAAGAGTACAAGCCTAAAGCTGCCAAACGCTTCTTATATGGTAACTCCTTCGTTCCCAGAATGATCCTCATGAACCTCCTCTGGACTCTCTCCAATGACAACACATCCTGTCTGAGATATGAGGCCCAAAACCATTGTCGATGCTCCAAGTGTTACCTGACTCGTGTATTGTAAAGCCTCAGCATTATCTCTTTGCTTCTGTATTCTACTCTCCTTGAAATAAATGCCAACATTGCATTTGCCGCCTTTACCACAGACTCAACCAGTAAATTAACCATCTGGGAGTCTTGCACGAGGACTTCTAAGTCCCTCTGCACCTCTGATGTTTGAACCTTCTCCCATTTAGATGTCTCTACTATTGTTCCTTTTACCAAAATGCATTATCATGCATTTCTCAACACTATACCATGTGCCACTTTTTTGCCCATTCTTCCAATTTGTCTAAGTCCTGCTGCCCCTCCACCTATCTTCATATCGTCTGCAAACTTTGCCACAAAGCCATCAATTACATGGTCCAGATCATTGACCAACAATGTGAAAAGTAGTGGTCCCAATACTGAACCCCTAGGAACACCACTGGTCACTGGCAGCCAACCAGAATAGGCCCTGTTTATTCCCACTCGCTGCCTATTCCCTGTCAGCCATTCCTATATCCATGCCAGTATCTTTCCTGTAACGCCATAGGATTTTATCTTGTTAGCAGCCTCGTGTGGCATCTTATCAGGTGCCTTCTGAAAACACGTATCAACGTGTTGGAATTTGAATTCAAATGGAATTACAATTGGAAGATCCTGTTTTTTGTGGCAAATGGAGCAAAGTCACTTGATGAAGCAGTCCCCCGATCTACAGTGCGTTGATCTGAAATGTCGATTGTTTATTTCTCTCCATATATACTGCCCAACTTGCTGAGCTCCTCCAGAGGTTTTTGTTTGTTGCTCTAGATTTCCAACATCTGCATTGTTTATGATCTGTGGGGAGTGGAGGAATTACTGAAATTTCAGGGTCCTGATGCAGGGGTTCAACCCAGAATGTCAATAATTTCTTCCATCCCATACAGCTGCTTGATCCATTGAGTTCCTTCAGCACATTATTTGTTGCTTTGAAAAAGCTTCCATTTAACCTCCTCAACTAATCTCTCATAACTGCTACACATTTTTTTTATTTTCAACATTCCAAGGATTCGATGGCTGTCTTAAGAATTTCTCCACACCTCAGTTTTAAATGACCAGCCCTTTATTTTGTAGTTGTCTCCCCTTGTTCATGAGCCTCAACAAAAAAATTTTTAGACTATAAGATGTAGGAGCAGAATTAGGCCATTTGGCCCATTGAGTCTGCTCCACCATTCCATTAAAGCTGATTTATTATCCCTGTCAACCTCTATTTAAAATTTGTAAGGGTGTTAAAGGCGACAGCTGAGTAGGGATGGGGTTCGTATTCTGGAGATGGAAAGAACAACCAGAAGACAGCAGAAGAGAGCCAGGAGAAATGCAGCCATGGTTGCCATCACTACCACATATACATTTCCCACCTGCAATAGAGCTTTTGGGTCCAGGATAGGACTGTATAGTCATCAAAGGTCTCACCGTTAAAGGAGTGGACATCGTCATCGGATTTCGATGGACAACCGAAGATGAAGAAGAGATCCTTTAACACCCTTACAAATTAAGAACCTATCAACCTCCACTTTAAATATACCCAATGGCCTCCACAAATTCACTACCCTCCAGCTAAAGAAATACTTACTCATCTCTTTTCTAAAGGGATGTCCTTGTATTCGGAGTCTGTGCCCTCTGGTCCTAGATTCTCCCACTCTAGGAAACATCCTCTCCATGTTTACTCTGTTTAGGCCTTTCAATATTTGATTGGCTGCAATGAGATCCCTAATCATTCTTCTAAATTCCAGCTATTATAAGCTCAGAACCATCAAATGCTCGTCATACCATCAAATGCTTTCCATTCCCAGGATAATTTTAGGCAGTAAAATTTTTGGACAAATACTGCAGATGCTGAAACCCAGAACAACAAAAGTGGATCGGGAAACATCTGTGGTGTAGGGAGAGGAATTTTTGTATTTTGAGTTGAAGCCCTCTATCAAGACTGATGCATTGTTCCAACCTGAAATACTGAAAAATCCTTGTCTTCCTTCAGATGTCTTTCAACCCACTGAGTAGATTTTTGTTGCTGATTTAGGGATTTTTGTACATTTTAGTGAGATAACAGGATCATTTTTCTGTACTCTAGAGATAGTAAGTCCATTTGACTCAATCTCCTTCCACAGGACAAGTCTTACCTCCAAGGAATCAATCTAATGAACCAAAGTTACACTATCAGTAATCCTGTTCTTACTCAGGCAAGGAGACAAAAGCTCCTCTCTATTCTAGGTGTGATCTCACCAGAGCTCCATGCCATCCTATAATGTCATCTGTATTTAACATTGAAGGCCAGCTTTGGCCTTCCTGACTCTCCCATGCACCAGGGGGGTCATTGGTTTTCTGCCTTGGTGGAACTAAGAATTTCCATTGATGGCTGTTTTGTCTAGGAATGGCTGGAAGAGTGTTCTAGCTAGAGTCAAAACTGGTGAGGTAATCTCCCCTCAATTAGTGAGGCTGCATCGTGGTTGGAGCTGGAAATGAGGTTGTTCGGAATTTAATGTTGCATCACTATGGTCCTCCTGACTGAGTGGTGCTGTGGTGCAACTCAGATCCTATACCTAGTCAATCAGTAACCTCCCTGTGGTGGAAAAGTCAACTGCAGTTACAAGCCCGGTTTCTAAGTGACACAAATAATCACTGTCCTGAAGATGAAAAGCTCTATTTTTATCTTAATGTATTGCTTCTTAAACGATCAATAAACTTTGAAACTCAGTGTTCAATCCTGATTGGTTATTGCTTTGAGTTTACCCATTCTCTGGGTGTTTCAGTTACCTTGTACATCCAATGTTCAGCAGATCATTACATTAATTGCCCTTGCTGTGTAGGGTAATTTAATTGGTGGAAACATACATAATTCACAACCACTGACATTGAGCTGGGATCTCACTTTAGGAGGCTGGTTGGATGTGATGACGTTTCAGCATGCTTTTACGTTTAGGTTTTGGAGTTCAATAAAATGTGTTACAAGTTTCATTAAACAAAATGGTTTTATTTGCGAAAACCTACGTTGGTGACCCCAATGATCTAGGATGATTCCAGAGCTATTGAATAAGTCATTCCTCCTCCTCTCTCTACCTGAATTAGCCCAGTCAGTAAGGCCCCCAATGTAAAGATGTCTGCTGCTGCTGTGAAAAAGACAATACCAGTCCTGTGCTTTTACCATGTGCTCTTTGGTACAAACACTAGAAAGTGCTGACGGCCTTGCAGCTTCAAAAGTGCCAGCACATTGGGACATCAGAGGTCTGTGAATGCCATGGGTGCCAGCTGCCAGAGTTATCTAGTGATGAGAAGGCAGAGTGCCAAAACCTCACTGGAGGCAGCCAATGGCAGCAAGATACAGACCTGCAGGACACGACAGGTGCTCCTCTGCTTACGTGAGCAGCATTGCACATGGAGACTTCATCATGGCTGAAGTGGCCTGACCTCTGCTCAGTGCAGATTTCCTGTGTGCCCAAGGACTATTAGTCGATCTTAAGAACTGCGGCTTGTGGATGTCAAGGACTTTGGGTTGTTACCCAGTAAGTTCCCCATGACTCTGGCAAGCGTCTGCACCAGTGTATGCAAGTTTACTCGACTGCTGGGTGAATTCCCAGACCTCTCCAAGCCCACATTTTTCACTACAATCACAAACCATTGGTTTGAGCACCGCAATCCAACAACTGGCCCACCAGTCCATGGCCAGGTGCTGAGACTGGATCCAGAAAAGCTAGCATCCACGAAGGCTGAGTTTGCCAACATGGAAACATTGCATGCCAGTTGAACAGCCCTGGGCATCACCCCTCCATATAATGCCCAAGTCTGCAGTAGTTGCCTCCCATTGTTATCCGCTCCCACATATTCAGGACTTTACAGCTCCTTCCAGACCCACCATCTAGAAGGACGAGAACAGCAGACACCTGGGAAAGCCACCACTTGGAAATCCACCTTCATGTTACTCGCCATCCTGACTTGGAAACATATCGCCGTTCCTTCATTGTCACTGGGTCAAAATCATGGAATTCCCTTCCTAACAGCACTGTGGGTATACCTACACCTCAGGGACTGTAGCAGTTCAAGAAGACAGCTCATCACCACGTTCTCAAGGGCAACTAAGAATGGGCAATAAATGCTGGACACCCACATCCTGTAAATGAATGAATATATAAAGAAATTTAGCTAGAAAGTTAATTTTTTTCCAATGTCAATCTAATTGGGGGCTACCATCAGGTGCCTGTGTGCTCGGAAGACTTTCTCAAAACAGCTGTGATAAACCCATTTGGCCTCTTTGAGCTTCTGCACATGTTGTTTGGGCTGAAAAATACAGCACAGACTTTCCAATGGCTGATGGACTCTGTATTGAAAGACTTGGATTTTCTTTTTGTTTACCTGGATGACATACTTGTCGCCAGCGCATCCAAATCCAAACACACATCTCACTTCCGCACGCTCTTCAAGCATTTAAGCCAGTATGGGTTGATTATTAACCCTGGTAAATGCCTGTTTGGGCTGTTGATGTTTGACTTTCTTGGCCATCGCATCCCCACAGAAGTTGTAAAAACCCCTCCCATTAAAAGTAACTGCTATTGGGGATTTCCTACTGCCCCACACTACAAAAAAACTACAGGAGTTTTTGGGTGTGGTAAACTTGTCTCACTGCTTCATTCCACGAGCTGCCGAACTTCTGCTCCCCCTGAGTAGCACGCTTAAAGGCAATACTGTACCCCTAATCAGGTGCTAGACTGGTCAGCAGACATGACCAGGGCATTTGATGATGCCAAATGAGCTCTTTCCAACAGGACCCTACAGGCGCACCCGCTCCCCAACACACCCACAAGCATTACTGATGCTTCAGACTATGCTGTGAGTGCCACGCACGAACAGTTCATCAGAGGCATGTGGCAGCCAGCAGCTCTGACACCTGAAAGGAAGTACAGCACGTTTGACCATGAGCTTCTTGGTCTCTGCTTGTCCATCATTTTTGTTTTCTTCCAGATGGTCGGCATTTCACCGTGTTTGTTGACCACAAACCCCTCGTGCACACGATGGCCAAAATATCAGACAATTGGTCTACACAACAGCAACGCCAACTGACCTACATAGAGTTCACAACTGATATACAACGTATGGGGAGATGTAATGCCAGTGCCGTGGCTGATTGCCTCTTACAGCCAACCATTGAGGCCATACACGTATGGGTTGACTATTCCGGCGTGGCAGCCAACCAAGTTACTACTCAGAGGTCCAGGCTTACTGAACAACATGGCTGACATTAAGTTCTGGGAAGCTGGGGTTTCTCTCCTGTGCAATGTCTCAAACGGTCACCCTCGCCCCATCGTATCCACAAACTGGAGACGGACTGTTTTCGACTCCATAAATGATCTCGCATCCAGGCCAGAAGGCCTCAAGAAACTGGTTGCACTAATATTTAGCACGGCCTCAGAAGTGATGGGTGTAATTGGACTGCAGTTTGTGTGGAGTGACTACAGGCAAAAATTATCTGTCAATTTCAGGTGCTATTGGCACCTTTTGAGGTCCCTGAGTGACAGTTCGACCACGTCAATGTGGACCTTGTTGGTCTTCTTTCTAGCCCCACCCCCCACCCCCCGCGGTACCATGGTGAACCATACCACCAGGTGGCCAGAGGTCATCCCTCTAGCATCGATGGCCGCAGAGGTGGCTCAGGTGTTCATCAGCACCTGGGTTGTTCAGATTGGCACCCGATCTGCTATTTCCTCTGACCACGGTCCCCAGTGAGTTTCAGACCTCCGGGCTGCGATGACCCAAAACCTCAATGTAAGGCTGTGTCACACTCAGTCCAATGGCCTATGAGAGCAGTTTAACCACTCCATAAAGGCTGCTCTGAGGGCTTTCCTGATCGATGAGTATTGGTGTAATGATCTCCCATGGACCCTGGGGCTGAGAACTGCTCCAAAAGATGACTTGCAGCCATCCCCAGCTAAGTTGGTTTACGGGCAGCTGTTATGAGTGCCAGGTGATTTCATTCCTAACACCACGGCCCCCTGACCGGCCTCTCAACAGCGTTCCACCCTCCTCAGAAAATTCAATTCCTTTTCACCTATTCCTACCTCCTATCATGACGTACAGCACTCCTGGGCTCCTGTTGACCCACATTCCACCTCGTTTGTTTTCTTCTGCCATGACGCACATCAACATCCCCTTGGGGGCCCTTTCAGTATTTTGGCATAGGGAGGAAAGACTTTTATGATGAGAGGGTAAGCCTGAATACAGCCCAACAAGATTTGAAGTATTCTACTGCCCTGCCCCTACCGTCACAACATGACCAAGAACCTGTCAATACAGCTCTGGATGAGCCAGTGGCATCTGCTCCAACCATGGGCACAGGACCTTGGCCAGGCAGCTCGTCTAAGCTGCAGGCAGGCTCACAATGCCGTTTTTAGTGAATTCTGGGGGTCCTATGTAGAGTAATATAATGGGGGAGGAATACATTATTCACAACCACTGACATTGAGTTGGGGTTTTGCTCTAAGAGGCTGGTCTGATGTGATTACATTGTTATGCAAGGATTTTTAGGTCGTTTTTGTGTTTAGGTTTTGGAGTTCAGTAAAATGTGTTGCAGGTTTTACTAAACATAGAATGCCTCACTTTGTTTTATCTGCGAAAACTTACAAGGGCTTTAGAATGGTAACTTCCATTGGGTGTATTTCAGCGGAGGTTGATAGGTTCTTGATTAGTAAGAGTATCAAAGGTTGTGGAGAGAAGGCAGGAGAATGGGGTGGCGGTGATGATAAGTCAGCCATGATGGAATGGTAGAGCAGACTCGATGGGTCTACTATGTCTTATGGTCTAATATTTTACCTTTTTAAAAAAATATTTAGAGATACAGCACAGTAATAGGTTCTTCAGGAACCCATGCTGCCTAATTGCATGCATGACTAATTAACCTACTAACCCATACGTCTTTGAAGTGTAGGAGGAAACCTGCACAGCCGTGGGAAGAACGTAGGAACTCCTTACAGAGACCTATGGAGTTGAACCCTGGTCGCTGGCACTGTGATAATGTTACCACACCACCCACAAAGTTTTGATTCCTGCCTTCATAAAATGCACGGTTGAAGAATTGTTATTAACGTCAAGTTAAATAGATGTTGACAACAATTCTCCAACTGAAGCCCTTGTTATTACAGTTCAGCATGGACTGGATGGACTAGGGGGCTTGTTTCTGTGCTGTGGTGGTGTGGACATTGCAACACAGTACAAGCTCTTTGGTCTGTGATGTTGTGCTGACCTTTTAACCTACCCCAAGATCAATCTAACTCTTCCCTCACACATAGCCCTCCATTTTTCTTTCATCCAGGTGCCTATCTGTTTTTTTTAAATGTCCCTAATGTATTGGTCTCTCCTACCCCTGGCAGGGGTGTTCTATGCACTCACCAACTCACCACTCCCTGAGTAAAATAAACTAAGTAGCCTCTGACATTTTCCCTCCCCTCCGCCTTATTCTTTCAATTCCCCCCCACCCACTTCAATTCCTTAAAATTATACTCCTTCATATTAGCCATTTTGACCCTGGGAAAAATGTCTCTGGCTATGCACTCGAACTGTTTTCCAATTATCCAGTATATCTCTATTGAGTCACTTCTCAACCTCTTTCACTCTAAAGGGAAAAGTCCTAGCTCATACAACCTAAAGATAAAGATTTCCAGAGGACAAGGGTACCTGGTCCAGATGGGATGTATGCTAGGTTCCTATAGAATGTAAGGAAGAGAATGAGAGATTATCTGGCTGTAAACTTTTGAATATTTAAATACACCTGTGTTTTGGAAAATTGCAATATCTATCCCTTACTTAATATGTAGAATTAATCAATTTTTTTTGATCAGGCATAAAACCTAGACACAATCAGGAGAGTGTTAATAGTTGCTTGAATAGGTGTGTAACACGCACAAAATGAGGAGGAATTTCTTTAACCAGAGGGTGGTGAATCTGTAGAATTCATGTACCCAAATCTTTGGGTATATTTAAAGTGACCTTTGGTAGGTTTTTGTTTTGGGCAGGCGGGGCTCGTCAGCCTCGGACGGCAGCCCGCCTAGGAGAAGGAAAACTCTGATTTCAAACCTCCGCTGCCTTGTGGCTGTACCCACCCATGGGAAAGGCTTTGGGAGTGAACCTCGAGGAAGAAATCTGGAGCCGGGGTCCCTAAAGCAGTTTGATGTTGTTTACAGCTTCACTCTGGCAGCCTCTGCGACGATACTGGTGCCAAGCTGTATCAGTGCTAGCCCTTCCCTTGGCCTAAATCAGTGACGTGGAGAGGGGGAACCAGCTGCATGGGCAACAGCCAGTTCTTCAAATCTTCCCACCCAGGCTTGCACCCTGGAGAGGACACAGTCCACCAGAGGAGCAAACCCATGAACCCCTGCTATTGTCAGCTACCTACTACATAATAGGTTCTTGATTAGTAAGAGTGTCAAAGATTACTGGGAGAAGGCAGGAGACTGGGGTTGAGAGGGCTAATAAATCAGCAATGTTAGAACGGTGGAGCAGACTTAATGGGGCAAATGGCCTAATTTTGCTCCTATGCCTTATGGTCCTTTGGTCTAAAATGCTGGAGGAACTCAACATGTCAGGCAGCATCTATGGAGGGGAATAAACAGTTGAAGTTTCAGGCCCGAATCCTTCATCAGGTCCTTGGCCCAAAATATTGACTATTTATTCCCCTCCACAGATGCTGCCCAGCTTGTTGAGTTCCTCCAGCATTTAGTGTTGTTGCTTAAGATTTCCAGCGTCTCTTGTGTTCACAGACAGGTCTGGATTGTGTGGGAAAGCTACGGTCTAAGTATATTCCATAGATTTGTCCAAAGGTAAATCATTAAATGTAAATTGAGCCAAATTAATAAGGTCATTATTTAATGAGGGAATGGAGGGAATCAATGAAGGAAACATGGTTGAAAGGGTATTCGATAAGCTGCCACATAATTGGTATCTTATTAAAATTGAAGGAACTGGAATGTAAGGGACTCTAACAGCAAGGATGGCAAATTAGCTCAGCAGTGGAAGAAACTGAGATTAGTCATGGAAGATGGATTTTCAGACCACAGAAGTGAACAGTGGAATTCTCTAGGGATCAGTAACTGTATCCTTCACCTATAAAAGCAGGGATGTAATGCTGAACCTTCCTAAGATATTGGTCAGACTGCACTTGGAGTATAGTGAGCAGTTTGGGGCCCCTTGTCTAAGAAAGGCATCGGAGCTGGTCCAGAGGGGCTTTATGAGATTGATCCCAGAGATGATAGGGTTAACGTACACAGTGTGTTTGATGGCTCTGGGCCTGTACTTGCTGGAGTTTAGAAGAATGAGGAGTCGTTCTCATTGAAGCCTATCAAATATTGAAAAGCCTAGATAGAGTGAACATTTTACAGGGTGTTTCCTATGGTGGGGGAGTCAAGAACCAGAGGGTACAGCCTCGGGAGAGAAGGATGTCTGTTTAGAACAGAGATGAGGAGGAATTTCTTTAGCCAGAAGGTGGTAATCTGTGGAATTCATTGCCACAGGTGGCTGTTGAGGCCGTCATTGAGTGTACTTAAGGCGGTGTTTGATAGGTCCTTAATTAGTAAGGGCATCAAAAATTATGAGGGAAGGTGGGAGAATGGGGTTGAGAGGGATAATAAATCAGCCATGATAGAACGGTGGAGAAGACTAGATGGGTCAAATGACCTAATTTGTTCCTATGTCCATGTTCTATGTCCTAATATAAACTGGGACCACCGTAGTGCAAGGGGATTAGATGGGGGCAGAATTTGTTTAGTGTATCCAGGAAGGTTTCATAAATCAATATGTGAATGGTCCAACGAGAAGAGGGGGTGTAGTGAACTTGGTGTTGGGTAATGAGCCTACCAGGTGACTGACCTTTCAGCAGGTGACCAGTTAGGGAATAGTGACCACAGCTCCTTAACTTTCAGGATAGCTATAGATAAGGACAGGTATGGTCCTTGTGGGAGAGTTTTAAATTGGAGTAGGGCAAATTTTGAGACATTGGGCAGGCATCAAAATGGTTGTTGTGATGTGTCTAGTGTAGTGGTGTAGTGGGTCATGTTTGTCACTCTCACTTTTGGCTTTCACCACTGGCTAGCAGTCTTGCAAAAAGGAGAGCTGAATTTGCAAGTCTCTCCCTGCCGGTACATAGCCCATCCAACGGCAAGCCTCGTGTAGTGCCTCCTCGCTGGTGACACGCAGAAACTGGAACTCCTTTCGGACTCGGGCTGAACTACAGAGGACAGGGATGAGGTCTGGCCCCTGCACACACAGCACGCAGGCCCATCCAGAATGTGTGACATGCCCTGGTGAACCAGATCCCCAGCTATGGGTAAGTAACCCCACTTCCTTGTGGGCAGCCTCTGGAGGGACAAAGGCTATGGTAGTAAACTGACAGCAAATCCTGAATGGAGCCCCTAAGGTGGCTGGACCTTATTGAACATCCTTCCAGCAGCTCCTGCAGCCAAGCTGGTGCCAAACGTATTGCTTCATAAGCTTTCCTTTGGACTAACTGCTGAGGCTGAGGGGGGAATCTTGATGACCAGGCATCTCAGGGTCTCCATACCTTCTGCCCAGGCTTGTGAAGATGATCATCACCCATTGTCCTTCAAGACAGACGGGTGCCAACCAGGCAGGACTAAGAAGGGTTAATTGGGAATGTGTTTTTTTTTCTGGCAAGTCCACATCAGACACGTGGAGGGTGTTTCCAGATCAATTTACAGAGTACAGGAAGGGTATGGTCCTTTTAGAAGGAAGGACAGGGATGGAGAGATAAGATAACCTCGGATGTCCAGAGAGGTGATGAATTTAGTCAAGGAAAAGGAGAACTATGTAAAGCTTCGGAAATGAGGAAATAAGGCACATGAGGAGTATAAAGAAGCCAGAAAAGAACTAAAGAAGGGGATTAGGAAAGCCAGGAGGGGCCAAGAAAAGTCTTTGTCAAGTAGGATTAAGGTGAATTCCATGGCATTCTAAGCATACATCAAGAGTAAGAGGATAACGTGGGAGAGTTTAGGACCACTCAAGGATAAAGAGGGAGGCATTTGCTTGGATGTGGAGAATGTGAGTGAGGTACTTAATGAGTACTTTGCTTCAGTATTTACCTAGGAAAGGATATGGAGGACCAGGAGATCGGTGTTGAGTGTATAAGTACGTCAGGCATTCAGAGGTCAAGGAGGAGGAAGTGTTGGGCTCCTAATGAGTATTAAGGTGGATAAGTCCCCAGGGCCTGATGGGATTTACCCCAGGTTATTGAAGGAGGCAAGAGACGAGATTGCTAATGAAATATAGCAGCAGGTGTACCTTCTTTGTAATTGCATCAGTATCTTTGGCCCAGGGTATATCTTCAGAAATGTTGAAACCTGGGAATTTGAAGCTGCTCAGACGTTTCAATGAAGACTAGTGTGTGTTCCCTTGACTTCCTCTTCCTGAAGTCCACAATCTGGCCCTTGGTCTGGCTGATGTTCAGTGCAAGGTTGCTGTGGCAACACCACTTGACCAGCCAGTCAATTAAATCTCACTCCTGTATGCCTTCTTGCCTCCACCTGGGATACTGCCAACAATTGATGAGTTATCAGTGAACCTGTAAATTCATGGGTAACTAAGCCATAATGATATTTTACAAAACACTGGTTCAGCCATGTGTGGAGAACTGTATTCATTTCTGGGTACCACGCTTTGGAGAGGGTGCAGAAGAGACACACCAAAGTATTCTAAGGATGAGGAAATTTAGGTCTGTGGAGAAGGTGGTCTTGGAACAGAGGAGTTTGTAAAGGATTTAAACCCATGAAGAATGTGGACAGTGAAGAGAGAGAAAGGGAGAAAAGCTGTTCCCATGGAGGAGGCAGGAACCTGGGGATAGAGCATGAAGATAAGAACTCCATGTGACATGAAGAAATATTTGTTTTCACTGAGTGGTTATTCATGTCCGGGGAAAACACGCACAAAATGCTAGAGGGACTCAGCATGTCAGGCAGCATCTATGGAGGGGAATAGACAATCAACATTTCCGGCCAAGAATCTTGGAAGATTTAATTGTAGCATTTAAAAGGAAGCTGGATGTATCTGAAAGGAAAAGATGGCTGTGAATGTGCAGGGATGTAGGGAGAGGGCAGCGGAGTGGAACTGGCTGTACTGCCTGTGCAAATGAAGAGTAAGGATGTGATGGTCCAGTGGCCTCTTTAGGATGGCCACTCAGTGATTCTGCGTCTGAAGTCAATCACAGGATCTCCAAGTTCTGATGACATATACGATCATCAGAATGTTCACCAGATGGTCTATACAATCTTCTGGTCGGTGGTGAATTCCCACGCAATTGATATTGATGGGTATCTCCCTGATGGTGATGGAGATGGAAACTTCCCAAAATATTGATGGTTATGGCAATGGAGATCACCCAGGTCACTGGTGGTGATAGAAATGGAGGTCTCCCAGGACATTGATGGTGATGGAGATGGCTACCTCCCAGAATGTGGATGATGATGGACTTCCAAGAATGTTGATGGAGGTAGAGATCTCCAATGGAGTTGATGGTGATGGAACTGGTGATTTCCATGTCATTGATGGTGATGGAACTGGTAACCTGACAGAATGTTGATGGTGATGGAGACATCCCAGGGAGTTGATAGAGATAGGAAGAGAGACTTCCCAGGATGTTGATGGTGATGGAAATGGAGATTACCTAGGATATTGATAGTGATGCTACTGAAGGTCAAGGGGTTGGTGGTTACACTCTGGAGATGGACATTGCCTGGCACTATTGTGGTTATGGGTTATTTGCCATTTCTCATCCAAGCCAGGGATTTGCTTGAACAACCAATGCTGGAGATCAGTGGGTCAGACAGCATCTATGAAGGCAGAGGGATGGGCAACATTCTGGGTTGACACCCAACATCAAACCCAACAGTTTCTTTCCCTCCATTCCTTCTGGTAGTGTAGTGAATATCATAATGCTATTACAGCGCCAGTGATCAGTGTTCAATTCCTGCCACTGTCTGTAAGATCTCCCCATAACCATGTGGGCTTCCTCCAAGTGCTCCAGTTTCCTGCTACATACCAAATATATTCAGGCAAGTATGTTGTGGACAGGCTATGTTGGCACCAGAAGTATGGAGACAACTGCGGGCTGCCCCAGCACATCCTTGAAGTACGTAAGTTGTTGACTCAATCGACTTATTTCACTGAAGGTTTCAATGTACATGTGACAAATAAAGCTAATCTTTATCACCTTCATTGGCTGTTATAGAGTATTGCAGACGGCAGGAGAAGTGATGGAGCAATATCTCATCGAAAAGGCAACATATTCAACAGGTATTTTTCTTAATTTATTATTAATCTACATATACGCTCAGTGGCCACTTTATTAGGTATGCCTGTTACTTGCTTGTTAATGCAAGCATCTAATCAGCCAATCATGTCGCGGCAACTCAATGCATAAAAGTATACAGACATTGTCAAGAGGTTCAATTGTTGTTCAGACAAAACATCAGAATGGGGAAGCAATGTGACCTATGTAAGTGACTTTGACCATGTAATGATTGTTGGTGCCAGATGGAGTGGTTTGCCTATCTCAGAAACTGCTGAAGTCCTGAGACTTTCATGCGTAACAGTCTGTAGTTTACAGAGAATGGTGCGATAAGCAAAAAAAAAAATCCAGTGAGCGACAGTTCTGTGGGCAAAAATGCTTTGTTAATGAGAGAGGTCAGAGGAGAATGACCAGACTGGTTCAAACTGACAGGAAGGTGACAGTAACTCAAACAAACTACGTACTCCAAGGATGTGCTAGGACAGTCCGCAATTGTTTCCACACTGTTGGTGCCTACATGGCACGTCCACAACATACTAACTTGTGTATATTTGGAATGTGGCAGGAAACGGGAGCACTTGGAGGAAACCCAAGTGGTTATGGGGTGGTCTTACAGACATGCACTCAGTGGCCACATTATACAATAGCAGTGTGCAGAAAAGCACCTCTGAATGCTCAACACATCGGACCTTGAAGTGGATGGGCTACAGCAGCAGAAGACTGTAGACATGCACTTAGTGGCCACACTATTCAGTACAGAAGGTAACTATTAAAGTCACCATTGAATGTATATCACCATACACCCCACTGAAATTCATTTTCTTGCAGGCATTTACAATAGACTTTACTAAAAACTATACAGAAATAAAGACTGACAAACAATCATTGTGCAAAGGAAGACAGACTGTGCAGATTATACAGTTATTACATTATTACATTCTCAGTATTATAAATTATACCGAGAATGTGAATTGTGGTGTTTTTGAAAGTGAATCTGTAGGTTGTAGAATCAGATTCAGTGTGTTATCTAAAACATTGACAAATTTCTATAGATGTGTGGTGGAGAGTATATTGACTGGTTTCATCACAGGCTGGTAAGGAAACACCAATGTCCTTGTATGGAAAAGTCTACAAAAGTAGGAGATGCACCGTGGTCCAACACAGGTAAAGCCCTCCCCACCATTGAGCACACCTACATGGAGTGTTGTCACAGGAAAGTAGCATTCATCATTAAGGACCCCCTGCCATCTAGGCCATGCTCTCTTCTTGCTGCTGCCAGTATGAAGAAGGTACAGGAGCCTCAGGACCTGCACCGCCAGGTTCAGGAACATTTATTACCCTTCAACCATCAGGCTCTTGAAGCAGAAGGGATAGCATCACTCAACTTCACTCACCCCAACACCGAACTGTTCCCACAACCTATGGACTCACTTTCAAGGACTCTTCATCTCATGTTATCAATACTTAATGCTTATTTTTTCTTATTTTTTTGTATCTGCAAAGTTTGTTTTCTTTTACACCTTGGTTGTTGTCCACCCCGTTGGGAGCGGACTTTCATGGATTCTGTTGTGTTTCTTGAGTTTACTGTAATTTACCACAAGAACCCAATATCACAGGTTGCTGGATGATTGGAGGATAGCTAACATTGCTCCATTGTTCAGGAGCAGCTCTAAGAATAAGCCAGGAAATTATAGACTGGGGAGCCTGATATCAGTAGTGGAGAAAATTATTGGAAGGTATCCTAAGGGACTGGTGTTACGTACCCCGTAACTGGGTTGCCAAACCAGCAGAAATGGATCACTCAGTTGGAGTCTGGATTACTAGAACTAAGAAAGTTTTATTAAAGAAACAAGCAACACAGTACTCTAATCAAAAGGATAATGAATGCAACAGTTCAGCAATGATAAACACACATGTACACAGAATTAAGATAACAGGATCAATCAAGCTCTATCGTTGTCTAGGAGTAAATGACCAGTTTCAAAATGACGCAAAGTTCAGTTCAATTTAGTTCAGTTCAGTTCGCAGTAATCGCTGCCGTGGCGATGGACAGTGGGGGGGAAGGAGAGAGAGAGCAAAACGAATGAATATTCAAAACGACTTCCACACAGCCCTTCGCAGTCAGCTTTTGGGCAAGTCCTTTGTGATGTCATCTGAGGTCACTGACCGTGACCCCTCCATTTCCAGATACGATCGTTTCCCTGCGGTGAACCCAGCACCCAGGCAAGGGTGGACACACACCAGGTTCCCGCCGATCGTGCCTTTCCACCCTGTGCGTCTATGGCCCGGTACTTCCCACCGACTTGTGAGAGACGCACCGCTTCCAGGGTCTTGTTACCTCGGGTGTCGTGTGTGTGTCCTGCCTTAGCGAACCTGTCCCTTTTATCCCCCTGCTGGGGTATTGCTTGTCCATCACTTCAAACAGTTCAGGGTTCAAAGGGGGAGCCGCTCTTGACAGCTCTCCTTCCTTCATTAACATCTCCAAATGCTGCTCCATTGTTTTCCTTATCTCTCTCTCTCCTGAAGGCAGGTGGCAGACCAACTGCTGATCCCACTGGTGCCAGCACAGGACAGCTACATCGTAATCTATGTGTATTCTTGTCACACTGGATATACAAGTATTTGGACAGACAGAGACTGATTAGGGATAATCAACATGGCCTTATGCATTGTAAGTCGTGTCTAATCAATCTTGTAGAATTTTTCAAGAAAATTACCAGGAAAGTTGATGAAGGCAAGACATCAAAGACAACAGAAGGCAAGAATGTTGTCTACGTGAACTTTAGCAAGGCCTTTGACAAAGTCCTGCATAGGAGATTAGTCAAGAAGGTTTAGTCGCTTGGCATTCAAGATGAGGTAGTAAATTAGATTAGACAGTAGCGTTGTGGATGAATCCAGAGAGTGATTTACATGGTTGCCTCTCTGGCTGGAGGTTTGTGACTAGTGGAGTGCCACAGGGATTGGTGCTGGGTGACAGGTGTGTAAAAATGTCCCAGAGGATCATTGGGGACCCGAGTCACCCCAACCACAAACTGTTCCAGCTGCTAACATCCAGGAAACGGTACCACAGCATAAAAGCCAGGACCAACGGGCTCCAGGACAACTTTTACCACGGCCATCAGACTGATTAATTCATGATGGCACAACTGTATTTCTATGACTGTTATATAAACTGTCCTGTTGTACATACTATTCATTATAAATTACTAAACATTGCACATTTAGATGGAGACATAACGTAAAGATTTTTACTCATGTATGTAAAGGATGCAAGTAATAGAGTCAATTCAATTCATTGATTCTATTCATTCATTGTTGTTTGTCATCTATATCAACAATCTGGATGTTAATGTAGTAAACTGGATCAGCAAATTCGAAGATGACAACAGGATTGGTGGTGTAGTGGACAGCAAGGAAGACTATCAAAGCTTGCAGTGGTATCTGGATCAGCTGGAAAAATGGGCTGAAAAATGGCAGATGAAATTTAATGCAGACAAGTGTGAAGTGTTGAACTCTGTGAGGACCAACCAAGGTAGATCTTACACAGTGAGCGGTAGGGCATTGAAGAGTGTGGTAGAACAGAGGGATCTGGGAATACAGATTTATAATTCTTTGAGAGTGGTATCACAGTGCAGCCCCCGGTAAGCCTCAGGCTCGCTCAGCTCACTTCCGTCTAGGGGGAGCAGCCTTCGGCCCCGCCAAACTGGGTGATCAAGTTTGTGTGGATGCTGTGTGATGTACCCCACCCCGCCCAAATAACAGACAGTACACCATATACGATTACATGATTACACTTTATAGATCTTACTGGAACTATGTAATTAATAGAGATAAAATATAAAAGGAAAATAAAAGGCGCCAAGCTTATCAAAGGTCAACCACTTCGTGTACAACAGTTGGAGCTCAATTAACAGAGTCTTCTTTCCACCATTCGATCCCCTCCGACCCCCTCGACCCACCGCCTGGGACCAACCACGGTGGTCAACCTGACGCTCCGCACAAGTCTGTCTTCGTCTCCTCTCCTCGCCGAAGACCCTGGGCCTCGGACTCCCGCTCAGGGTCGGTCCCGCCACCCTGGGTCACAGCATCGCATCTCCTCTCTCTGTCCCCATCACGCCTTCTGCCTCAAAGCCCACGAACAATAGCTTACAGACACACAAGAAAGAATAACATCTATCCCAATTGGTTGGTTCCCTCTGTTATCAATAATATAACCAAAACAAGCAGAGAAAGAGAAGCACTTGCTCAGCAGTTTATATAACAAAGAAGCCATTTTCATTAGCCTTAGATTAGATTAGATTACGAGGACACTCAGTCCTCATTTATTGTCATTTAGTAATGCATGCATTAAGAAATGATACAATGTTCCTCCAGTATATCACAGAAACACAAGACAGACCAAGACTAAAACTGACAAAAACCACATAATTATAACATATAGTTACAATGCAAAGCAATACCGTAATTTGATAAAGTAGACCATGGGCATGGTAAAAAAGAAGTCTCAAAGTCCCGATAGCCCCTTCATCTCACGCAGATGGTAGAAGGAAGAAAAACTGTCCCTGCCATGAACCTCCAGCACCACAAACTTGCCAATGCAGCACCCTGGAAGCACCCGACCACAGCCGACTCTGAGTCTGTCCGAAAACTTCGAGCCTCCGACCAGCCCTCCGACTCCGAGCACCATCTCTGCCAAGCACTTTGACTCCGGCCCCGGCCGCCAAACAACAGGCAAAGCCGAGGATTCAGGGCCTTTCCTTCTGGAGATTCTGGATCGCACAGTAGCAGCGGCAGTGAAACAGGCAGTAACATAAAAGAAGATACCCCTTACAACAGGTAGATAGGTCCATCAAGAAGGCTTGGCCTTCATAAATCAAAGTATTGGGTACAGGAGTTGGGATGTTACGTTGAAGTTGTACAAGGTATTGATGAGACCTAATTTGGAGTATTATGTCCAGTTTTGGTTACCTACCTACAGGACAGATGTAAATAAGATTGAAAGAGTGCAGAGAAAATGTACAAGGATGTTGCTGAGACTTGAGGACCTGAGTTATAGGGAAAAGTTGAGCAGGCTAGGACTTTATTCCTTAGAATGTAGAAAATTGAAGGGAGATTTGATAGAGGTATTCAAAATTATCGGGGGTATACTGTAGATAGCGTAACTGCAAGAAGTCTTCTTCCACTGAGGTTAGGTGAGACTACAACTAGAGGGTTGAAGGTGAAATGTTTAAAGAGAACATGAGGGGGATCTTCTTCACTCAGAGGGCGGTGAGAGTGCGGAACGATCTGCTGGTGAAAGTAGTGAATGCGGGGTTGATTTCAACATTTAAGAGGAATTTTGGATGGATACATGGATGGGAGGGGTAAGGAGGGTTATGGTCCTGGTGCAAGTCGATGGGACTAGGCAAATTAATGGTTTAGCATGGACGAGATGGTTCAAAGGGCCTGTTTCTATGCTGTAGTGTACTATGACTATGACTCTGAAATGAATCTCAGGGCTGTACTGTATATGGTAACATACATATATGCACTTTGATAATAAATTTATTTTCAACTTTGTACCTGGTGGTGGAACCTGAGGCTCCTATGCCTCCTGTCTAGTGGTTGTACTGAGAAGAGAGCATGGTCTGGATGGTGGGGGTTCTTGATGACGGATGCTGCTTTCTTGTGGCAGCACTCCTTGTAGATGCGCTTAATGTCAGGGAAGGCTTTGAAAGTGAGGGACCGTGCTTCTCCACCACCTTCGCTAGACTTTTCTGTTCCTGGGCATTGGCATTTGCACACCAGGCCATGATGCGACCACCGAAGACACTCTTCAATGTACATAGATAGAAGTTCGTTCATAGAATTGACAAAGGATGGGAGAAAGGCAGAGGGAATACATAAAAGACTCACGGGAATGATGCCTGTACTGGAAGGCCTGTGTTGTAAGGAGAAACTGAACTGAGTGGTACTCTTTTCTCTGGAGCATAGGAGGATGAGGGGTGTAGAATCAGGAGGAACAAAGATAGGGTGCATGGTCACAGTCCATTCCCCAGGGTAAGGGAATCTAAAACCAAACACATAGATTTAAGGAGAGAGCTTAAAGATTAGCTTTAATTGTCACGTATGCATCAAAACATGGAGTGAACTGTGTCATTTGCGTCAATGACCAGCACAGTACAAGGACGTGCTGGGTGCAGCCCTCAAACGCTGCCACACTTCTGGTGCCAACATAGCATGCCCACAACTTACCAACTCTGACCCATACATCTTTGGAATGTGGGAGAAAACCGGAGCACCCAGAGGAACTCCGCTCAGACAGAGGGAGAATGTACAAAATCCTTACAGACAGCAGTGGGAATTGAACCCCAGTCAGCGATCACAGGCACTGGAAAACACCAAACTAACCACTACCATGTCAAAGATCACTGCAGTACAGAAACAGACTCTCCCGCCTATGCAGTTCATGCCAACCCAACCTTCTTCCGAGTCCTACCTACCTGCACCCGGACCATATCACTATGAACCCCACCCATCCATGTACCTACCCAAACTTCTCTTAAAATGTTACAATTAAACACGCATATACCACTTCAGCTGGAATCTCGTTCCACACTCACAACACCCTCTGAGTGAAGAAGTTCCCCCTTAGATTATCCTTGAGTATTTCACCCTAAACTTATGACCTCTAGTTCTATTTTCACCCAAACTGAGGGGAAAAGGCTCTGGGGAGCTGATGGGTGAGTTTTTCACACAGAGGATAGTGGTTACACTATTTGTCGAGGTGGAGAGGCTCCTGAGATCCTGAGATCTTGAGAGCGATGTCATTTGGAGTTTAACTCCTGGTATGGTCACCCATGGCAGTAAGATGGAGGAAGGCTGTGGCAGTGACAGGTCCCCAGTTATCTTGAATTCAATGCCACTGAGCCCTGACCCCGACTGGTCAAAGAACACGTGGTGGCTGCCAGTGCATCAGCCTCCCCACGTTAAAGAGAAACACACGCAGGCATTCTCCATTTTGCTAATACCCTGTCAATAGAACATCATACTCAACTCGAGTGATTGCACTACTAAAGGTGTGTATAAGGTACGAGCCCCCAGAGAAAGTAGCAAAGATGGGTACAATTACAATGTTTAAAAACCATTTGGGCAGGTACATGGTTAGGAAAAGTATGTGGATAAAAACAGGCAAATGGAATTAGCATAGGCAAGTAGGACCTGTTTACTTGCTGAAAAACTTTATGAATCTGTTATCTGGAGGTTGGATCAATTTCTGAGTTTAACTTGAAGTTGAGTTGATTTGATAGATGTGTACAGGACAGTAAGAGGCATACTGTAGATTAAGCTGATAGTCAGAGGCTTTTTCCCATAGCAGAAATGGCTAATACAAGGGGGCATAATTTTAAAGAGATTGGAGGACAGTATGGGGAGGATGTCAGTGGTAGGGATTCGACACAGAGAATGGTTTTAAACATTGATGTACCACGGAGAGCATCCTAACTGGTTGCACCTCCTTCCAGTATGGAAGGGCCACTGCACAGGATTGGAAAAAGCTGCAGAAAGTTGTCAGCTCAGCCAGTTCCATCATGGGCTCCCCAGCATGGAGGACACCTTCAGAAGGTGGCGTCCATCATTAAGGACCCCATCATCCAGGACATGCCCTCTTCTCAATGCTACCATCGAGGAGGAGGTAGAGGAGCCTGAAGACACACACTCAACATTTCCCCTCCACCATCAGATTTATGAATGAACAATGAATTGATGAACACTACAACACTAATTTTTCCCTCTTTGCAGTGCTTATTTAATTTATTTTTATGTGCTTACTGTAATTTATAGATTTTATGACTATTTATTGCAATGTTCAGCTGCCACAGAACAGCAGATTTTGTGACTTATGCCGGTGATGTTAAATGTCATTCTGACTCTGGGCCTGAGGAATGCTGTGCCGGGGTGGCGCTAGAGGCAGGTACATCAGGGACTTCTAAAAATAAAAGTTTTGCTTTATTTGGCACGTGCACATCGAAACATACAGAGAAATGTGTAGTTTGCATCGATGACGGATAGTCCAAATACGAGCTGGCAGCAGCCTGTAAGTGTTGCCCTGCTTCTGGTGCCAATGTAGCATGCCCACAACCCACTGACCCTAACGCGTATGTCTTTGGGATGTGGGAGGAAACCAGAGCACCCGGAGGAAACCACATGGTCACAGGGAGAACCTTAAGGAACGGCAGTGGGAATTGAATGCTGATTTCTGCTGCTGTAAAGTGTTGCACTGTCACACTACCCTGCCCTCCTCTCCACACACAGCACACGGACAACAGGAAAATGGAGGGCAATGGGAGAGGGAAGAGTTGGACTAACCTTAAAGTAGGTTAACAGGTCAGCACAACATCATGGGCCAAATGGCCTGCACCATGCTGTACTGTGCTATGTTCTTTTACAACTACAGGCGCATGCTACAGCGTAATTAATCAGGGTTATGAGGTGTTAAGAGGGATAGATATAACACAGCCAGAGACTTAGAAAACATAGAAAACCTACAGCAAAGTTGTGCCGACTGTGTCCCTACTTTAGAAGTAACTAGGGTTACCCATCGCCCTCTATTTTTCTAAGCTCCATGGACCTATCCAAAAGTCTCTTAAAAGACCCTATCGTATCCGCCTCCACCATGGCCAGCAGCCCATTCCATGCACTCACCACTCTCTGCATAAAAAACTTACCCCTGACACCTCCTCTGTACCTGCTTCCAAGCACCTTAAACCTGTGCCCTCTTATGGCTGCCATTTCAGTCCTGGAAAAAAGCCTCTGACTATCCACACGATCAATGCCTCTCATCACCTTATACACCTCTATCAGGTCACCTCTCATCCCCCGTCGCTCCAAGGAGAAAAGGCCGAGTTCACGCAACCTGTTTTCATAAGGCATGCTCCCCAATCTGGGCAACATCCTTGTAAATCTCCTCTGCACCCTTTCTATGGTTTCCACATCCTTCCTGTAGTGAGGTGACCAGAACTGAGCACAGTACTCCAAGTGGGGTCTGACCACGGTCCTATATAGCTGTAACATTAGCTCTTGGCTCCTAAATTCAATTCCACGATTGATAAAGGCCAATATACCGTATGCCTTCTTAACCACAGAGTCGACCTGCGCAGTTGCTTTGAGAATCCTATGGACTCGGACCCCAAGATCCCTCTGATCCTCCACACTGCCAAGAGTCTTACCATTAGTACTATATTCTGCCATCATATTTGACCTACCAAAATGAACCACTTCACACTTATTTGCGTTGAACTCCATCTGCCACTTCTCAGCCCAGTTTTGCATCCTATCAATGTCCTGCTGTAACCTCTGACAGCCCTCCATACTATCTCCAACACCCGCAACCTTTGTGTCATCAGCAAACTTACTAACCCGTCCCTCCACTTCCTCATCCAGGTCATTTATAAAAATCACGAAGAGTAAGGGTCCCAGAACAGATCCCTGAGTCACTCCACTGGTCACCGACCTCCATGCAGAATATGACTCGTCTACAACCACTCTTTGCCTTCTGTGGGCAAGCCAGTTCTGGATCCACAAAGCAATGTCCCCTTGGATCTCATGCCTCCTTACTTTCTCAATAAGCCTTGCATGGGGTACCTTGTCAAATCCTCAGGGCAGAAATAGCTGCTAGCAGATGGCATAACTTTAAGCTGACTGGAGGAAAGTATAGGGGTAAGGGGAAAGTCAGTTACACACAGAGAGCGGTGGGTGCATGGGACAGGCTGCCAGGGGTGGTGGTGGAGGCAGATACGTCATGGGCAGTTAAGAAACTCTTAGATCAATACATGGGTGGTAGAGAAATGGAGGGTTGTGTGAGAGAGAAGGGTTAGACTGATCTTAGAGTGGGTTAAAAGGTCGGCACAACAGCGTGGGCCGAAGGGCCTGTACTGTGCCCTGGTGTTCTATGTTCTATGTTCAATCGCCGGTGTTGGAGAATTGAAATGAAATCAAAAGGAGCTGGCACTAATTCAGGCGGAAGGCATTTATTCAGCACTTCTCGTTCCTCAGCTTTTGCATAAATATATGATTGTTTTTCTCTGTCGGGAGAACAGGGAAGATAATTCATACACAAACGAAACAACGTTCCTCTGGACCAAAGTGCGCAACACAGTACATGCAGCTCACACACAACACAAAAAGTAATATTACCACAAACAAATGAACAACTAATAAAATATATCCCAGAAGACTGACATTTAGCATAAGGTGCATTTACGACAGAAGTTCAAAAGTAAACTGTACATCGGTGCTGGCGCTTCGTAAGTGATGAGACCTGGGTGGTGCCAGGGAGTTCAGTAGCCTCACGGCCCGGGGGAAGAAGCCGTTTCCCCTCGCTACGGTACCTCGTGCCTGATTGTAGGGGGTCAAAAAGATTTGCGTTCATGCAATTATATATAAATGCCATTTAAGCAAACCTTCCAGTTTTGTAAATTGAATATATATAGAATATGCACTATAGTATATAACCAAATATGCATTCATTAAACGGTTCAATGCAGAGTTTAAGATTCAAGATCTTAATTCTGAATTCAAGGTCTTTTATTTTCACTTTATCCCATTGTAAAGCACTTTGAACCACATCGCCTTTGAATGAAAAGTGCTCTGTAAAGGAGCTATTATTATTAAGATTGTTTATTGTCATTCTTCGGTACACGAGTGTAAAGAAGAACGAAATGATTGTTACTCTGGATAAGATGCGGCATAAAAGCACAATAAATATAAATATCACTCAATAATGCTCCAATGCACCCCTGTGATGAATGAGGTAGTTATATAAATGCAGAAAACGCGGCTTTTTGCAGCAAGCGGGGTCTGCGATCAAATTGTTTGCGAAGGGGGTGTTGGTGTTTGATGTAATGCGCGCTCCCGGTGACGTCAGGCCGCGTGCACGCGCGCCGCCGGTGGACCACTCGCTGCTGCTGTGGCGGCGGACGGCGGCGGAGCGCAGCCAGGAGCGGGTGGGAGATGTGAGCCGCTGAAGGTCACCCCGCGGTCCTGCCTTCCCTCGTCGCCTCGCTCCGTCCCGCCCGTCAGACCGAGGATGAAGGCACCGAGGAGCGAGCTCCGAGTCCTGCTCTCTCTGCACCTGCTGCTGCTCGCCCCGGGCACGGCCGAAGCCGCCGCCCGTAGCCACGGTAAGGCTGAAAGAGAGCCGCGGCGGGACAACACGCTTAGCTCCGTGTCAGGGGGAGGGAACGGGTCTGGACTGAATATATACACAAGGATTGCGGTGGTGCGGGGGGGGGGCGATGTTTAACTTCTATATCTATAGGAATGAATAGGGTTAACGTCTGTATCTATGGTCAGGGGGGTGGTAACGTCTGTATCTACAGGGACTGAGAGGGTTTAATGTCTGTACTAACAGGGAGTGAGGTGGTTAATGTCTGTATCTACTGGGAGTGAGGGGGTTAATGCCTGTATCTATGGGGGGGGTTAACATCCATATCAATGGGGAGTGAGGGGGTTAACACCTGTATCTACAGTCAGTGAGAGGCCATAACATTTGTATCTACAGGAGTGAGGAAGTTAATATCTGTATCTACTGGGAGTGAGGGGGGGTTAATGTCTGTATCTACAGGAATGAGGGAGTTAATCTCTGTATCTATGGGGGGGGGTTAACATCCATATCAATGGGGAGTGAGGGGGTTAACACCTGTATCTACAGGAGTGAGGGGGTTAATGTCTGTATCTACAGGAATGAGGGAGTTAATCTCTGTATCTATGGGGGGGGGTTAACATCCATATCAATGGGGAGTGAGGGGGTTAACACCTGTATCTACAGGAGTGAGGGGGTTAATGTCTGTATCTACAGGAGTGAGGTGGGTTAAACGTCTGTACCTACTGGGAGTAAGGTGGGTTAACATCTGTATCTACTGAGAGTGAGGCGGATTAACTTCTGTATCTACTGGGAGGGAGGCAGATTAATGTCTGTATCTACTGGGAGTGAGGGGGTCAATGCCTGTATCTACAGGAGGTGGGTTAACCTCTGTATTTACTGGGAGTGAGGGAGTTAATGTCTGTATCTGTGGGGGGGTTAACATCCATATCAATGGGGAGTGAGGGGGTTAACACCTGTATCTACAGTCAGTGAGAGGGGATAACATTTGTATCTACAGGAGTGAGGGGGTTAATGTCGGTATCTACCGGGAGTGAGGGGGGTTAATGTCTGTATCTACTGGGAGTGAGGCGGATTAACTTCTGTATCTATTGGGAGGGAGGCAGATTAATGTCTGTATCTACTGGGAGTGAGGCAGGTTAACATCTGTATCTACTGGGAGTGAGGCGGATTAATGTCTGTATCTACTGGGAGCGAGATGGGTTAATGTCTCTACTGGGAGTGAGGTGGGTTAATGTGTATCTACTGGGAGTGAGGGGGTTAATGTCTGTATCTGCTGGAAGTGAGGGGGTTAATGTCTGTATCTACTGGTAGTGAGGGGGTTAATGTCTGTATCAAGAGGGAGTGAGGGGGGTTAACATCTGTATCTACTGTGTGAGGGGAGTTAATATCTATCTACAGGAGTGAGGGGGTTAATGTCTGTATCTACAGGAGTGAGAGGGGGTTAATGTCTGTATCTACAGGAGTGAGGGGGTTAATGTCTACAGGAGTGAGGGGGTTAATGTCTACAGGAGTGAGGGGGATTAACATCTGTATCTACTGTGAGTGAGGGGAGTTAATATCTATCTATAGGAGTGAAGGGATTAACGTCTGTATCTACAGGAGTGAGAGGGGGTTAACGTCTGTATCTACAGGAGTGAGGGGGTTAATGTCTGTATCTACAGGAGTGAGGGGGGGTTAATGTCTATCTACAGGAGTGAGAGGGGGTTAACGTCTGTATCTACAGGAGTGAGGGGGTTAATGTCTGTATCTACAGGAGTGAGGGGGGGTTAATGTCTGTATCTACAGGAGTGAGGGGGGTTAACTTCTGTATCTACTGTGAGTGAGGGGAGTTAATATCTATCTACAGGAGTGAGGAGGTTAATGTCTGTATCTACAGAAGTGAGGGGGTTAACGTCTGTACAGGAATGAGGGGGTTAACGTCTGTATCTACAGGAGTGAGTGGGGGTTAACGTCTGTATCTGCAGGAGTGAGAGGGTTAATGTCTGTATCTACAGGAGTGAGGGGGTTAATGTCTGTATCTACTGGGAGTGAGGGGGGTTAATGTCTGTATCTACTGGGAGTGAGGTGGGTTAACGTCTGTACCTACTGGGAGTGAGGTGGGTTAACATCTGTATCTACTGGGAGTGAGGCGGATTAACTTCTGTATCTACTGGGAAGGAGGCAGATTAATGTCTATCTACTGGGAGTGAGGCAGGTTAACATCTGTATCTACTGGGAGTGAGGCGGATTAATGTCTGTATCTACTGGGAGTGAGATGGGTTAATGTCTCTACTGGGAGTGAGGTGGGTTAATGTGTATCTACTGGGAGTGAGGGGGTTAATGTCTGTATCTGCTGGGAGTGAGGGGGTTAATGTCTGTATCTACTGGTAGTGAGGGGGTTAATGTCTGTATCAAGGGGGAGTGAGGGGGGGTTAACATCTGTATCTACTGTGTGAGGGGAGTTAATATCTATCTACAGGAGTGAGGGGGTTAATGTCTATCTACAGGAGTGAGAGGGGGTTAATGTCTGTATCTACAGGAGTGAGGGGGTTAATGTCTATCTACAGGAGTGAGGGGGATTAACATCTGTATCTACTGTGAGTGAGGGGAGTTAATATCTATCTACAGGAGTGAAGGGGTTAATGTCTGTATCTACAGGAGTGAGGGGGTTAACGTCTGTATCTACAGGAGTGAGAGGGGGTTAACGTCTATATCTACAGGAGTGAGGGGGTTAATGTCTGTATCTATAGGAGTGAGGGGGGTTAATGTCTGTATCTACAGGAGTGAGGGGGGTTAACTTCTGTATCTACAGGAGTGAGGGGGTTAATGTCTGTATCTACAGAAGTGAGGGGGTTAACGTCTGTATCTACAGGAGTGATCGGGGGTTAACGTCTGTATCTATAGGAGTGAGGGGGGTTAATGTCTGTATCTACAGGAGTGAGGGGGGTTAACTTCTGTATCTACAGGAGTGAGGGGGTTAATGTCTGTATCTACAGAAGTGAGGGGGTTAACGTCTGTATCTACAGGAGTGATCGGGGGTTAACGTCTGTATCTACAGGAGTGAGGGGGTTAATGTCTGTATCTACACGAGTGAGGGGGTTAACGTCTGTATCTACTGGGAGTGAGGGGAGTTAATATCTATCTACAGGAGTGAGGGGGTTAACATCTGTATCTACAGGAGTGAGAGGGGGGTAATGTCTGTATCTACAGGAGTGAGGGGGGTTAACATCTGTACTGGAAGTGAGGGGAGGTAATATCTATCTACAGGAGTGAGGAGGGTTAACGTCTGTATCTACAGGAACTGAGGCGGTGTTTATGTCTGTGTCTATGGGGAGTGAGTGTGTGTTAACATTGGTATGTATAGGGATGAAGGGGTTAATGTCTATATAAGAGTGAGGAGATGTTTACATCTGTATCTACAGGGGCTGAGTGAGTGACGTTAATGTTTGTATTTAAGGGAGTGAAGTGGTAATGTCTGAATCTGCAGGGCCTGTGTTGTAGTTTATTGTCTGTACCTACAGGGATTGAGCGGGTTTTAAAGTCTATATCTACTGGGACTGAGGCTGTGGTTATCGTATGTGTCCACAGGAAGTGAGGCTGAGTTAATGTCTGTATCTACAGAGGATGGGGTCAGTTAATGAATATATCTACAGGTGATAAGATATATATTTACAGGGGATATGGGGTGGGTGGGTGTTTAATGTCTGCGGGGACAATCTGGGCTCTGGATGTTTGAAGGCTGCCAGCAATCATGTAATATTGGAAGTGAATGTGTGTTGAGAATTGTTGCTGAATGTTTGCATCGAGTGGAATTGTTGGCCATGTCTTGCACTGGGAGAAGGCTATTCTGGAGCAGTTTGGTCTATTTAATTTGATTCCATTGTGGAGGGGAAAGACTGAGTTTGTTGAGGAGGTCAGTAGAGTTTTGGTGTCCCTCAGCAGCTCTGAAGCTTAATGGTCAAGAGTGCTACGGTAGTATAGCGGTTAGCGTAATGCTTTATAGCAATAGTGACTCCGGTTCAATTCCTGCCGCTGTCTGTAAGGGCAGGACTGGTGGGTTTCCTTTGGGTGCTCCAGTGTCCTCCCTCATCCTAAAGGTGTAATTGGGCAGTGTGGGAAGGGCCTGTTCCTGAGCTGTATCCTTAAATAAAAATAAATAAATATATAACTAATATTGTGCCAGCGAGCTAGGGCTTTTCACTTCAGGCACGTGGATGATAGAAAAATGGAGGGCTATGTGGGAGGGAAGGGTGACATCAAACTTAGAGTAGATTAAAGGGTCGGCATAACATTGTGGGCCGAAGGGCCTGTACTGTGCTGTGTTTAAAGTTCTAAAGAAAGATGATGCAGCCACTTGCTGTGTTGTTTGAGTGATTAAGAATACATCTCTATGAAGTACACAAAATTATTGAAGGGTTGAGCATAGTACATAATGGAGTTGTCTATAGTGCCTCTAGTGCAAGGGGTTAGCCAGTGCTATGTGAATGTAATCCCTCTGAAGTACACTCTGCTGCATTATACAAGAATTAGCAGTGGTGGGTGGTCATTGGGACCCTTGGCACTACTGCTGGGAATAATTCTGGTTCATCTTTTGCCTACCCAGTCTTCTTAGAACCAGGTTGGCACTGATAGACACTCAGTGATCAGTTTATTAGGTACCCCTTGTACCTAATAGAGTGGCCACGGAGTGTATTTTCATGGTCTTCTGCTGCTGCAGCCCATCTGCTTCAAGGTTTGATGTGTTGTTCGTTCAGAGATGCTCTTCTGCACACCACTGTAGTTACACGTGGTTATTTGAGTTACTGTCACCTTCCCTTCAACTTGAACCAGTCTGGCCATTCTCCCCTGACCGCTCTCATTAACAAGGCCATTCATTGGATGTTTTTTGTTTTTCACACCATTCTCTGTAAACTCTAGAGACTGGTGTGCGTGAAAATCCCAGGAGATCAGCAGTTTCTGAGATGCTCAAACCACCCTGTCTGGCACCAACAGTCCTTCCACGGTCGAAGTCACTTAGATCACGTTTCTTTCCCATTCTGATGTTTGGTCTGAATAACAACTGAACCTCTTGACCATGTCTGCATGCATTGAGTTGCTGCCACATGATTGGCTGACTAGATATTTGCATTGACGAGCAGGTGTACAGGTGTACCAAATAAAGTGGTTGATGTGTTAGGCCCAGGATAGATCCTGAGAGATGTTAACATCCAGGAACTTGAAGCTGCTTAGCCTTTCCTCTGCTGACCACTAATGGAATTTAGGATCAAACTGGGGCAGCTACATCTGTGTGGTAGTGGCCATGTGTTGCTCTGCTGTCCAGTGTTAATTTATTGGTGGTGCCAGTATTTCTTGCCCATCTCCAACTGTTCTTGAGAAGACACCCTTCATCCACTTCCCTCCTTCCATGGGTGGGTTGTTGTTGACAGTGGGTTAGGATGGGGTAGACTCTGGAGGTGTTTGGGTACTGGGTAGTCAGTGGAGATGGATGGTTTATATTGTGGTCGGATGTCAGAATCAGAATCTCTGTGAAAAAAGCCTATGTACATTCTCACTGCCTAATCTCCCTGCTGATTTTCTACACATCTACTCTATAAGGTCACCTCTCATGCTCCTATGTTCCGAGGAATAAAGACCTAGCCAGAATTGGAACCTGTTTCATTATCAGAATCAGATTTATTATCACTGATATATAGAACCATAGAACATTCCAGCACAGAAACAGGCCTTTTTCTGCCTAGTCCCACTGACCTGCACCTGGACCATATCCTTCCTTCCACCTCTCATCCAGGTACCTGTCCAAGGTTTTCTTAAATGTTAAAAGTGAGCCTGCATTTCCCACTTCATCTGGCAGCTCATTCCATACTCCCACCATTCTCTGTGTGAAGAAGCCCCCCCCAATGTTCCATATGTCGTGAGATTTGTTTTGTAGCAGCAGTACAGTACAATACATAAAAAATTACTGTAAGTTACCATAAGAAATATATTGAAAAAGTAATGTAAGAAGAGAGCAAAATCATGAGGTGGTGTCCATGGGTTCATTGTCCGTTCAGAAATCTGATGTCCAAGAGGAAGAAGCTGTTCCTTAAGCATTGTGAGTGTTTGTCTTCAGGCTCCTGTACCTCCCTGATGGTAGCAATGAGAAGAGGGTGGATGGTTGGGGTTATTAAGGATAATAAAGGGCATCCCATTTTGAAGATGTTCTCAGCAGTGGTGTGGCTAGTGCCCAGGATGAGTTTATAACCCTCAGCATCGGATCTGTTTTTGATCCTTTGATCCTGTGCAGTGGGGTATTCTTCCAATGTCTTGTGTGCCTGAGTCTCTGAATGTGTAAAAATCCATACATCTTTGAAGTGATGATTTTTTTTTCATCAGACTCTGCATGATATGTGGGGCACACTCTCTTGATCTCCCATTCTACTTCATCATGCCCCTTGCATCCTGTCTGCCCGCACTACGTTCTCTGTGGCTGCAGCTCCATGTTCTCTTCGCTGTTCCATGGATGCTGACTTGCTCCAGCATTTTGTTTTGGATTTCTAGCGCCTGCAGAATTTCTTGTGATCCAGATCATGAACATAAAGCAGAATATAGCATGAGGGCTTTGTGGCCAAGTTTGCAGTAGATAAAGGTTAGGTGGAGGGGCAGGTAGTGTTGAGGAAGCAGGAAGTCTGTAGAAGGATGTGGAATGATTAGAAGAATTGGTGAAGAGGTGGCGGAAGGAATACAACGTAGGGAAGTGTAAGGTCATGCACTTCGGAAGAAAGAATAAGGACGTGAACTATTTTCTAAATTAAAAGCAAACTCAGAAATCAGAGGAGCAAAGGGACCTGGGAGTCCTGGTGCAGGTTGAGTCAGTAGTAAGGAAGATAAATGCAATGTCAGCATTGATTCCAGAAAGACTAAAATGTAAAAGCAACAGTGTGATGCTGAGGCTATTCAAGGCACTGGTCAGATGGCATTTGGAGCATTGTGAGCAGTTTTGGGCCCTTTATCAAAGAAAGGAGGTACTGGTATTGGAGAAGGTCCAGAGGACGTTGATGAGAATTAGCATATGGGGAGCGTGTGATAGCTCTGAATTTACTGTACAAGAATAAGGGGAGATCTCATTGAAACCTATCGAATATTGATAGAGTAGAAAGGGAAAATGTATTTCCAGTAGTGGGAGAGAATAGGACCAGAGATCACAACCTCATAATAGAGGACAACCCTTTAGAACAGAGATGAAGAGGAATTTATTTAGCCAGAGGGCAGTGAATCTATGGAATTCATTGTGACAGACAGCTGCGGTGGCCAGGTTATCAAGAATATTTAAAGTGGAGGTTGATAGTTTCTGGATTAGTAAGGGTGTCAAAGGTTACGGGGCGAAGGCAGGAGAATGGGGTTGAGAGGGATAATAAATCAGCCATGATGGATGGTGGAACTGACTTGATGGGTTATGTGGCCTAATTCTGCTCAATATCTTATGGCTTTATAAAAACTAATTAACACTGGAATTACTAAATCATAAAGGTTACAGAAGGAGGACAGTTAGGCTGGATAATAGCTTCTTCCCCCAGGCTCGGTCTTCCGAATACCCTGCTACCACCCAGTACGCATTATTTATGATTGTGTCATTAGTCTGGACTGACACCAACCTACTGCCCTCTACTGTGCCTATTGTCTTATTTATTGTAATGCCTGCACTGTCTTGTGCACTTCATGCAGTCCTGGGTAGGCCTGTAGTCTAGTGTAGTTTTTGTGTTGTTTTACGTAGTTCAGTGTAGTTTTTGTATTGTTTCATGTAGCACCATGGTCCTGAAGAACGTTGTCTCGTTTTTACTGTGTACTGTACCAGCAGTTATGGTCGAAATGACAATAAAAAGTGACTTGACTTGATACAGTTGTATACTCAACTATATGTTATATATGCACACTATGTCAATTTGTAAATCTACAATATACTTGTTTATCGGCTAATATTATTGTGTTCATATGATTTTATGTGCTGTGTGAAATATATAAATATATACACACACTGTGTTTTGCACCTTGGACCCTGAGGGATGTTGTTCTGTTTAGCTGTGTATGGTTGAATGAGAATTAACTTGAACTTGAAGTGCTGATGAATAGGATTGAGGTAGATAAGGGATTTGAAGATTGGCATGCAGAAAGGACTGTCCCTGCGCTGTATGACTCTACGACTGTGAGTACACACAGTGTCTGAGCCTTTACTGACTTCTCCATCAATCAGTGAGTCACCAGCACCCTCCAGGTGAAGAAATCTCACTCTCAGAGCCGCATTGCTGACTCCCTGTTCTGAGGCAGAACACTTCACAAGGGTGTGACCAGAATCGGAGAGCATGCCGCTGTCAGGGAATATTAAATATTCTGGACGTGGTATTCTTCTTCAGGTACCATCCTGCCAATGCCACCTTCTCACAACTGCCACTGAGCAGGAGGCTCCACACCACCAAGTTCAAGAACAGCTACTTCCCTTCAACCGTTTGGTTTTTGAACCAACCTGCATAGCACATTTAGTACTGCTATGACTACTTTTAACAATTTTGCACTACAATAGACATTGTTTTCATTCTAATTAGATTAGATTAGGTTATGAGGACACACAGTCCTCTTTTATTGTCATTTAGTAATACATGCATTAAGAAATGATACAATGTTTCTCCAGAACGGTATCACAGAAACACATGACAAACCGACTGAAAACGGACAAAAACCACATAATTATAACATATAGTTACAACAGTGCAAGCAATACAGTAATTTGATAGAGCAGACCATGGGCACAGTAAAAAATCTCAAAGTCTCTCGAAAGTACCATCATCTCACGCAGACGGTGAACCTCCAGCGCCACAAACTTGCCAATACAGCACCCTGGAAGCATCCGACCACAGTCCGACTCCGAGTCCATCCAAAACTCCGAGCCTCTAACCAGCTCTCCGACACCGAGCACCAAGCACCATCCCTGCCGAGCGCTTCGACCCCAGCCCCGGCAATAGGCAAAGCTGAGGATTTGGGGCCTTCCCCTCCGGAGATTCTCGATCGCACAGTAGCAGCGGCAGCGAAGCAGGCATTTCAGAAGTTTCTCCAGGTGTTCCTCTGTGCTTCTCACAGCTGTCTCCATCAAATCAGGATTGTGCACGGCCCCATAGTTAACACATATCGATATCATTCGGAATGACCGTGCACGCTGCGTCGCGCCACCATCTTCTCCCTGCTCCTAGAATTGTGTTCTTTCTTATAACTGTATGTACCCACCAATTATGAAGAAGGCATGCTAACAGTTATACTTCATTAGGAGTTTGAGGAGATTTGGTACGTTACCTCCTCAGTATTTAAAGGTCTAGCTAGAGTGAACATGGAGATGATGCTTCCAATAGAGGGAGAGTCTAGGACCCGAGGGCACAGCCTCAGAATAGAACAAAGATGATGAGGAATTTCTTTCGTCAGAGGATGGTGAATCTGTGGAATTCATTACCACAGAGGCTGGATATATTTAAAGTGTAGATTGATAGGTTCTTGATTAGTCGGGCAACAAAGGCAAGAGAATAGGGATGAGAGGGATAATAAATCAGCCATGATGAAATAGCAGAGCAGACTCGATTGGCTGAACAGCTTAATTCTACTCATATGTCTTGGGGTCTTACCAAAGAGTCTAGTGAATTTCTACAAATGTAGAAATTTGTGTACTGCAAAACAACAAATTGCATGACATAACAAGGGGTGATTGATAAGTTCGTGGCCTAAGGTAGAAGGAGTCAATTTTAGAAAACCTGGCACATTTATTTTTCAACATAGTCCCCTCCTACATGTACACACTTAGTCCAGCGGGCGTGGAGCATACAGATCCCTTCTTTGTAGAAGTTGTCCACAGCAGGGGTGATTGATAAGTTCGTGGCCTAATGTAAAACTAAATGAGTTATTAATTTCAAACTTTCTGCATGATCACTCAAAGAGTTGAACTGCACGTGCATGTAACGAGAGCATCTTGGACCTCCAGGTAGTCTACAGCAGGGGTGATTGATAAGTTTGTGGCCTAAGGTAGAAGGAGATGCGTTATACAGCTCCCGTTACATGCACGTGCAGTTCCAAGTCTTTGAGTGATTATGCAGAAAGTTTGAAGTTTCTCCTCATCTCCTTCTACCTTAGGCCACAAACTTATCAACCACCCCTGCTGTGAACCACTTTCTGGAGGTCCAAGACACCGACTTCTACAAAGAAGGGATCCGTATGCTCCACGACCGCTGGACTAAGTGTGTAAATGTAGGAAAAATAAATGTGCTAGGTTTTCTAAAATTGACTGCGACTACCTTAGGCCACGAACTTATCAATCACCCCTGATATGTCGGTGACAATAAACCTGATTGTGATTGATCCCGGCCCTGCTATCACTGAGCAGGAGGTACAGAAGCCTGCAGCCCCACGCCACCAGGTTCAAGAACACCTACCTTCCTTCAACCATTCAGTTCTTGAACCAACTGCCACAATCCTAATCTGTACAGTTTAGCAACACTGTGACTACTTTGATCTCTTTGTACTAAAATTTGACTTTTTTTAATTCCAATTGTGTCCTTGTAAAAATAATTGTGTATAATTTGTGTTTAATTTATGTTTTTTCTCTTGTGAATGCTGCTTCTCTGACGCTTTGTGTGTCTGTGAACCAAGTAGATTTTCATGGATGGAATCCCTGGCTGCCTTCTCTGTCACAGGGAAGCATTTATTAATAAAGAGATTTGCAGATGCTGCAAATCCAGAGCAACATACACACAAAATGCTGGAGGAACCCAGCAGGGCAGGCAGCATCTATAGGGGGGAATAAATAGACAATGTTTTGGGCTGAGACGCTTCATCAGGATGTTATTTATAAGCAGTCGTGGAGCTGATGTTTTGAAGGGCGGATCATGGTGTCATAGAGTGATAGCATAGTGCAGCACGGATACAGGCCCCTCGCCCATTTAGGCTGTGCCAACATGATCTTCAGTTTAGTTCCATCTACCTACACCTGGACCATCCCCTCTCTAAGGTGTTGGATGTCTCTAGGAAAAGGAGCATGGCATGGGAAGGAAGAGTCAGACCAGTAGAGTACTGGTGTGGAATGCTGGCAGGCTTGTTCTCTCTACGTTCTCAAGTTAGTCGGGAGATTGAGTTCAAAGTTGCTGTGCAAACTGATAGGGTGGTTAAGAAGGGGTATGGTGTGCTGGCCTTTGTTAACCAGGGGATTGAGTTTAAAAGTCGTGATGTAATGCTGCAGCTTTATAAAACACTGGTTAGACCACACTTGGAATATTGTCTTCATTTCTGCTTCATCTCATAGGAAGGATGTGGAAATTTTAGGGTGCAGAGATGATTTACCAGGCTGCTGCCTGGATTAGAGAGCAGGTCTTATGATGGTCTGTTGAGTGAGCCAGGGCTTTTTGGAGTGAAGGAGAATGAGAGATGACCTGATAAAGGTGTCAAGATGATATGAGGCATTGATGGTGGACTGCCATCTTCCCAAGGTAGAAATGGCAAATATAAATGGGGCATCATTTTAAAGTGATTGGAGGAAAGTACAGGGGGGATGTCAGAGATGTTTTTTTTTTACACAGAGTGGTGGGTGAGCGGAACATGCTGCCTGGGGTGGTAGTAGAAAGACACATTAAGAAACTCTTAGATAAGCACGTGGATGAAAGCAAAGTACAGGACTAGGTAGGACGGAAGGGTTGAATTGATCTTGGAGTAGACTAAAAGGTCGGCGCAAAACTGTGGACCTGAACTCTGCTCTAGAGTTCTGTATTCTCTGTTGTAAGTGGGAAGGAGACCAGGCTGTTCAAACGGAATTGGAGTCATATAGTGTAACCGCACGGGAACAGGCTCTTCAAGATGACCTCAATCCTGTTACCTGCACCTGGACCACAGCCCTCCATCCTCCCCAACTTTGTACATAACCAAACTTCTCTTAAATCAAGGGCCTCTACTGTGTGGTAGTGTCCTATGTCCTGTGTAGTTGTTATACAGTGCGGTAGTGTTCTATGTCCTGTGTAGTTGTTATACAGTGCGGTAGTGTCCTATGTCCTGTGTAGTTGTTATACAGTGCGGTAGTGTCCTATGTCCTGTGTAGTTGTTATACAGTGCGGTAGTGTTCTATGTCCTGTGTAGTTGTTATACAGTGCGGTAGTGTTCTATGTCCTGTGTAGTTGTTATACAGTGCGGTAGTGTTCTATGTCCTGTGTAGTTGTTATACAGTGCGGTAGTGTTCTATGTCCTGTGTAGTTGTTATACAGTGCGGTAGTGTTCTATGTCCTGTGTAGTTGTTATACAGTGCGGTAGTGTCCTATGTCCTGTGTAGTTGTTATACAGTGCGGTAGTGTTCTATGTCCTGTGTAGTTGTTATACAGTGCGGTAGTGTCCTATGTCCTGTGTAGTTGTTATACTGTGCGGTAGTGTCCTATGTCCTGTGTAGTTGTATCCACAACGAGGACTGGCAGGTTGTTTCACTCTTGCACCAACCTCGAGTGAAGAAGTTCCCCATTAAATATTTCTCCCTGCATCCTAGCCGTCTGACTGCTAGTTCTCGTTTCATGCAGACTGTGAGTGAGGGTGCTCGATATGATGCTGAGACTCTGGTGTTCTGAGCCACCGTGTGTCTGGGCAGGGGCACTAGTGCCACCTGCTGCCACTCTGACCGTTTCTGATCGCCGTGCTTGGGATCCTCCTCAGCCCATCCCAGTAAAGCCCTCACCAGCAATGAGCAGATCTGTAAAGAGCACTGCCACAGTGTCCGCCATCCAGGCCCATGCTCTCTTCTCACTACTACCATCAGCAAAGAGCTACAGGAGCCTTGGGTCTCACACCATCAGCTTTAGGAACAGTTATTACCCCTCAACCATCAGGTTCCAGAACCGGCGTGGATAACTTCATTCCACAACCTATGGATTCACTTTCAAGGACTCTTTACAACTCATGTTCTCAGTATTATTTATTTACTTTTTCCATTTGCACACTTTGTCTTCTATATGTTTTTTGTACGTTGGTTGTTTGCCAGTCTTTGTATGTATGCCTGCCAGAAAATGACTCTCAGGGTAATATCTGGTGACATGTGCATTCTTTGATAATAAATTTACTTTGAACTGTGGATTCTGGTCAGAAACCTGGCACCAGGCTGTAAATTCGTAGGAGGGCATGTCTGTCCCTTCCAGAAAAGGTCCTTGTCCCTATGTAGCAACTTTAATCCATTATTAAATGGACCAGGGGCATTTTACTGAATCAGAACCAGGTTCACTGGAATATGTCATGAAATTTGTTGATTTGTGGCAGCAGTACAGTGCAAGACATAAAATTACAAGTTACAATTAAAAAAAAGTAAATATTGCATAAGGGGAATATAGAGGTTCATTGTCCATTCAGAAATCTGATGGCGAAGGGGAAGAAATTGTTTCTAAAACATTGACTGTGGCTCTTGAGGCTCCTTTATGGTGGTAGTGAGAAGGGGAATGGCTGCTTAAGGATGGATGCAAGCTTCAGGCATTGCTTTTTGAAGATGTCCTTGATGGTAGGGAGGGTTGTGCCTGTGACGGAGTCGGCTAAGTTTACGATCCTCTGCAGCCTCTTGTGACCCTGCGCATGGTGACGCCCTTGCCGGGCTGCGCACGGTGACGCCCTTGCCGGGCTGTGCATGGTGACCCCCTTGCCGGGCTGCGCACGGTGACGCCCTTGCCGGGCTGTGCATGGTGACCCCCTTGCCGGGCTGTGGCTGTGACCCCCTTGCCGGGCTGCGCATTGTGACGCCCTTGCCGGGCTGCGCATGGTGACGCCCTTGCCGGGCTGCGCATGGTGACGCCCTTGCCGGGCTGCGCATGGTGACGCCCTTGCCGGGCTGCGCACGGTGACGCCCTTGCCGGGCTGCGCACGGTGACGCCCTTGCCGGGCTGCGCACGGTGACGCCCTTGCCGGGCTGCGCACGGTGACGCCCTTGCCGGGCTGCGCACGGTGACGCCCTTGCCGGGCTGTGCATGGTGACCCCCTTGCCGGGCTGTGGCTGTGACGCCCTTGCCGGGCTGCGCATGGTGACGCCCTTGCCGGGCTGTGGCTGTGACGCCCTTGCCGGGCTGCGCATGGTGACGCCCTTGCCGGGCTGTGGCTGTGACCCCCTTGCCGGGCTGCGCATTGTGACGCCCTTGCCGGGCTGCGCATGGTGACGCCCTTGCCGGGCTGCGCATGGTGACGCCCTTGCCGGGCTGCGCATGGTGACGCCCTTGCCGGGCTGCGCATGGTGACGCCCTTGCTGGGCTGCGCATTGTGACCCCCTTGCCGGGCTGTGGCTGTGACCCCCTTGCCGGGCTGTGGCTGTGACGCCCTTGCCGGGCTGCGCACGGTGACGCCCTTGCCGGGCTGCGCACGGTGACGCCCTTGCCGGGCTGTGCATGGTGACCCCCTTGCCGGGCTGTGGCTGTGACCCCCTTGCCGGGCTGCGCATGGTGACGCCCTTGCCGGGCTGCGCATGGTGACGCCCTTGCCGGGCTGCGCATGGTGACGCCCTTGCCGGGCTGCGCATGGTGACGCCCTTGCCGGGCTGTGGCTGTGACCCCCTTGCCGGGCTGTGGCTGTGACGCCCTTGCCGGGCTGCGCATGGTGACGCCCTTGCCGGGCTGTGGCTGTGACCCCCTTGCCGGGCTGCGCATTGTGACGCCCTTGCCGGGCTGCGCATGGTGACGCCCTTGCCGGGCTGCGCATGGTGACGCCCTTGCTGGGCTGCGCATTGTGACCCCCTTGCCGGGCTGTGGCTGTGACCCCCTTGCCGGGCTGTGGCTGTGACGCCCTTGCCGGGCTGCGCACGGTGACGCCCTTGCCGGGCTGCGCACGGTGACGCCCTTGCCGGGCTGTGCATGGTGACCCCCTTGCCGGGCTGTGGCTGTGACCCCCTTGCCGGGCTGCGCATGGTGACGCCCTTGCCGGGCTGCGCATGGTGACGCCCTTGCCGGGCTGCGCATGGTGACGCCCTTGCCGGGCTGCGCATGGTGACGCCCTTGCCGGGCTGTGGCTGTGACCCCCTTGCCGGGCTGTGGCTGTGACGCCCTTGCCGGGCTGCGCATGGTGACGCCCTTGCCGGGCTGTGGCTGTGACCCCCTTGCCGGGCTGCGCATTGTGACGCCCTTGCCGGGCTGCGCATGGTGACGCCCTTGCCGGGCTGCGCATGGTGACGCCCTTGCCGGGCTGCGCATGGTGACGCCCTTGCTGGGCTGCGCATTGTGACCCCCTTGCCGGGCTGTGGCTGTGACCCCCTTGCCAGGCTGTGCTACAAGCAGTCAGAATGCCCGCACTGTACAGCTAGAGAAATGCCTTAGATGCCACACAGCTAGATGTGGAAGCTTTAGGATGCTGCCTGGATCAGTGAGTATGAGCTGCAAAGAAAGGTTGCACAAACCCGAGTTGTCTCCTTGGAGTGTAAGAGGCTGAGGGAAGACCTGACAGAGCTTTTTGTTTAATAATGAGAGGCATAGATTGACAGTAAGTATCTTTTCCCCAGGCTAAAAGTGTCAAATACCAGAGGTCATATTTTTAAGGTTAGAGTGGGGAAGTTTAAAGGTGGCGTGAGAAGCAAGTTTTTTTACACGAAGTGGTAGGCGACTGAAATAGGTTACCAGGAGTAGCAGTGGAAGCAGGCCATTATTGCAGAGTTTGAGGCTTTAGAGGCATATAAAATGGATGATGCACAGGAGGAGGACACTTAGTGTAAATTGGCATCGAGATCAGTGCGACATTGTGGGCCAAATGGCTGTGCCGCCCTGTGGTCAAAACAGAGTGCCAGGGGCCTGGCCAGTAAAGAGGGAACTTGGTAGGTCAGAAGGAGAGAGAAAATATGGGGAGATTTACCTGAAATTGATGAATTCAGTATTCCTTCTGTGGGGTTGGAGTGAGCCCAGGCAGCGTATGAGGTGTCGTTCATCAGCACGTCGCCTGAGGTTCAGCTAGGAGAGGAGAGTGGGCTTGTTTTCTTTGGAGTGGGGGAGATAAATACACCATTATGTGGGGCATGGGGGTGGCGGATAGAAAGAAGTTTACCCCTGAGTGGGGCTTCCTACAACAGGTTAGTGCGGTTTTAAGCTCAGGTGGGAGGTTTGGAGCAAATCTGAGGGAAACCTGTTGTACCCAGGAGCGCAGAATTCCAAATGCACTGCTTGAGAGGGTGGTAGAGGCAGAGACTCCCGTAACTTTTCACAGGCATCTCAAAGCTCAACGTTCAAAGTAAATTTATTTGCAAAGTACATAGATGTCACCATATCCTACTCTGAGATTTATTTTCTTGTAGGCATTTACAGGGAACGAGAAATACAATAGAATTTTACTAAAAAAACTATAGATGTGGACAAAGACTGATAAACAGCCAATGTGAAAAAGAAGACAAATTGTGCAAATCAAAATAAATAATACTGGGATCATGAGTTGTAGAGTCCTTGAAAATGAGTCTTGGGTTGTGGAGTCAGTTCAGAGTTGAGGCGAGTGAAGTTATCCACACTGGTTGAGGAGCCTGGTTGTAGGGTAATAACTGTTCCTGAACCTGGTGGTGTGTGACCCTGCCCAATGATAATGGTGTGAAGAGAGCATGGTCTGGATGGTGCGGAAGCTTCTAGTAAGACGGCAGTGTGATTGGTCACAGCAGCCACTCTGGCCCCAACAAATGGTCTTACTGCTTTTTCTTGTGATTGCAAGACCCTGTTGGACATTGGCAATGTGAAATACTGCGAGTCCGGTTCAGCGGTTCATTGGCAAGGCCAGTGGTGGGGGAGCTGCACGGCCTCAGTTGTTGCACAGACCAGGCCCGCGTGCCACCCAGGGGAGCAGACAGCGGGGGAGAGAATAAAGGTGCAGCAGGCACCCAGGAATCCGTGCTGGGTTGAGGGTTGACCCTGCAGGCTGGCACTCCAGTCGGTGCTGCCCTCGACGTCTCGCTCCCTAGAAGGCCAGCTGGATTGCCTTCATCTGTGACTGACCCAGTGCGAGATGAGGACTGCTGTGGGCTTGTCCTTGCAGAAATGTGGCTCCAGGCCAACATCCCATGCACCCTCCATGTTCAGGCCATGCCACTCTGGGACTTACCGATGTTATTTTGTGACTATTGTAACTATGCGCTGTGTGTTTGCACCTTGGCTTCAGAGGTACACTTGTTTCATTTAGCTGTATACACGTGTATAGTTGAAAGAAGATCTTGAACTTGAACCTGAGTACTTGAATCACCAAGGCAGAGAGGGCTCTGGACCAACTGCTGGTCAATGGGATTGGCGTAGATGGTCAGCGTGGACACTTTGGGTCAAAGGGCATGCTTCCACACTGTGTGACACAGACTCCAGGACAATCAGGTTGCATTTCATTAGGTGAGTCTGTAGCTGGCATTGTTTCATATCACACACTGTATCAGGATGGTACTTAGTTGTGGTACTGTTCAGTCCCCTGTCGTGGGCACGAAAAAATAGCTGGAGGACCAGAACGAGGACGGTGTTGACTGTAGTGGTAGGAGAGGAGGCTTCAGCTGGTAGATGTATCAGGCTTCATGTAAAAGGTGAATCTGAGACAAACCAGGGTCGGATTTACACGGTGAGTCGTGGGGCACTGAGTAGTAGAACAGAAGCATCTGGAATACAGGTCCATAATTACTTGAAAATGGTGTCACAGGTAGATAGGGCCATAAGGGAAGCTTTTTGGCACATTGCTCTTCATAAGTCAGAGTACTGAATACAGGAGTTGGGATGTTATGTTGAAGTTGTTTAAGACATTGATGAGGCATAATTTGGAGTATTGTGTGCAGTTTTGGTCACTTACCTGCAGGAAAGATTAAAGGTTCACTATCAAGGTCTGTATGCAGTATACAACTCTGAGATTCATCTTCTTCAAAAAGCCATGAAACAAAGAAAAACCATGAGTCACTCAAAGAAAAGCACAAAACACAAACCTTGCAAATGGCAACATGATCATCAAACCCCCACTCCACGCAGAAAAACTAACAGTTCGCATCAAATGGCAACAAGAATGTCAAACCCCATACCCCCTCCCTTGCAAAAAAACTTACAAATCACACCCAACGGCAGCAAGAACATCAAAGCCCAAACCCCAAACCCTTCCCTCACACAAAAACCTAACAGATTGCACCCAGTGGCAACAAAGAATATCAATCCCTAAACCCCCAACCCCCCTCGCACAAATAAAACTTACAAATTGCGACAGACAGCAACAAGAAAGAACGGGCAAAACACAGAATCCAAAACAAAATGAAGGTGACAACTTTGAACTGCCATTAGTTTGAACTGTATTCCACAGTCCAATCCATAGATCACAGAACTTTGCTAATAATCTCCGACAGCATCGAGGGAGATAGACCTTCTGAGATCCAGCAGCAGTGAAAGATCCATCACAGTAGTGAGCCCGAGGCAGGTAGTCAGTGCTGAACACTTGCTCATCTCCGCATTTGCCTTGAGGTTTCAATCTTCCTTGTAAATAGGGCAGAAAGAGTGCAGAGAAAATTTACAAGGGTGTTGCTGGGACTTGTGGACCTGAGTTATGGGGAAGGGTTGAACAGGTTTGGACTTCATTCCCTGGAGTGTAGGAGAATGAAGGGAGATTTGATGGAGGTACACAAAATTTTGAGGGGTGTAGATAGGGTAAATGCAAGCAGGCTCTTTCCACTGAGGTTGGGTGAGACGACAACCAGAGGTCATCGGTTGTGAAAGGTGAAATGTTTCAGGGAAACCTGAGGGGGAACTTTTTCACTCAGAGGGTGGTGAGAGTGTGGAATGAGCTGCCAGTGGAAGTGGTGCATGCAGGTTTGATTTCAACATTTAAGAGAAGTTTGGATAAGTGCATGGACAGGAGGTGTATGGAGAGCTGTGGCCCAGGTGTGGGTTGATGGACTAGACAGAATAACAGTTCAACACGGAAGGGCCTGATTTTGTGCTGTAGTACTCTATGATTCTAAGTAAGTGCGCGGACGGGAGAGTTTTAAAGGATATGGGCCAAATGCAAGCAAATGAGTCTAACTTGCTGGTTAACATAGAGGAGTTGGGCTGAGGGATGTTGTTCCATGCCGTTTGTCTCTGTGATCCTATGGCCCTATAAAATCGACCTCTCCTGGGCCCTGCACATTGATGCAATCACAAGGGAGATGCACCAGCATCTTTACTTATAAGGTTAAGGAGATTCGTCATGTCAGTAAAGACTCTGATCAGCTTCTACAGATGTACTGTTCAAAGTATCGTGACTGCATCATGGTCTGGTACGGGAATTCAAATGCACAGGAATATAAGAAGCTGGAGAGAGTAGTGGACTCAGCCTAATATATTATGGACACATCCCACCCCACCTCAAGAAGGCAACATACATCAATCAGCGTGCCATCTTCTCACAGATACCATCGGGCAGGAGGTACAGAAGCCTGAAGTCCCACACCACCAGGTTCAGAAACAGCTACTTCCCCATTTAACTCTTCGGTTCTTGAGCCGACCTGTACGATCACTACTGTGTAACAACACTGTGACCACTTCAAACACTTGGCACTAACAAGGACTTTGTTTCTATTTTGTTTTAATTGTGTCTTTACTTGTAAAAATTCATGTTTTTTGCTATTCTTGTGAATGGTGCTCATATAACATTGTACCTGCAGCACCTGTGAATACACTTACATATAGACTCACTTTCAAGGACTCTTCACGACTTATGTTTTCACTATTTTTTATTCGCTAAGTTTGTCATCTTTTGCACATTGCTTTGCACATAGAAATTCTATGGCATTTGTTTATTTTCCCGTACATGCCTGCAAGAAAATGAATCTTGAGGTACCATATAGTAGGTACTTTGATAATAAATTTACTTTGAACTTTGTAGTAATCCTGACTTTGACATTAAGGGAATCATGGATACTGGGATAATGCTGGGAAATGATGCTGTGTCGAAAGTCAGCCATGATGCGATATGGTAGCGTTGGGTCAGCAGGGTCCTGAAGTGGTTAGCACAGCGCTTTACAGTGCCAACAATCAGCAATCAGGGTTCACTTCCCACCACTGTCTGTAAGGAGTCTGTACGTTCTTTCTGTGACTGCGCAAGTTTTTCCTGTTGTGCTTCAATTTCCTCTCACATTCCAAACATATATGGGTTAGGGTTAGTAAGTTGTGAGCATGCTGTGTTGGCCCCCTCCTCCAGCACAATCTTCACTGATTTGATTTGACCCAAATGATGCACTTCCCCATACATTTTGATGTATATGTGACAAATAAAGCTAATCTTCAACTTCAAACCTTTATGTTCTTTGACCATAAGTATGTGCTCTGAGGATTTGGTTTTCATGGTTGTTGGTAGGATGTGGGAGAATTAGTGTTGCGTACACCAGGGAGAAGCCTCGTGCATGGGGAGGCACAGGTACAATGAAAATCTTGCTCTTGCTTGCAGCAGCTTCACAGGCATGTAAGTACAGTCAGCACACAGAATATAAATTAAACATAAATTGTACAAAACCGTGAAGAGAAAATAAAAAGACCATGCAAAATCAAGGCCTTAAAAAAAACGTAACCTTAAGGGGGAAAAGATGAAAGAGTAGGTTTGAGAGTGAAAATAAATAAGCCATAATTGAATGGCGGACCAGACTTGAAGGCCAAATAGCCTAATTCCACTCCTATGTCCATGAGACCATAAGATATAAGAGCAGAATTAGGCCATTCAGACCATCGAGTCTGCTCTGTCATTCCATTGTGGCTGATCCCAGATCCCAATCAACCCCACACACCTGCCTTCTCACCATATCCTTTGATGCCCTAACCAATTAGGAAGCTATCAACTTCTGCATTAAATATACCCATGGACTTGGCCTCCACTGCTGTCTGTGGCAGAGCATTTCACAGATTCACTATACTTTAGTTAAAACATTTCAGCTTACGTCTGTTCTTAAAGGCTGCCACTCAATTTTGAGGCTGTGCTCTCTAATTCTGGAAACCTCCACCATAGGAAACATCCTCTCCACATCCACCTTATCTAGTCCTTTCAACATTTGGTAGATTTCAATGAGATCCCCCGCATTCTTCTGAATTCCAGTGAGTACAGGCCCAAAGCTGCCAAATACTCCTTATATGTTAACCCCTTCGTTCCCGGAATCATTCTCATGAACCTCTTCTGAACTCTCTCCAATGACAGCACATTCTTTCTGCGATATGGGGCCCAAAACTGTTGTCAGTACTCCAAGTGCGGCCTGATTAGTGTTTTATAAAGCCTCCACATAATCCCCTCACTTGTGTATTCTACTCCCCTTGAAATAAATGCCAATTTGCATATGCCTTCTTTACCACAGGCTCAATCTGTAAATTAACCTTTTGGGAGTCTTACACGGGGATTCCTCTGCACGGCTGATGTTTGAACCTTCTCCCCAATAGTCCTGCACTATTGCCCCTTTTACCAAAATGCACTATTGTACGTTTCCCAACGCTGTATTCCATCTGCCACGTTTTTGCCCTTTCATCCAATTTGTCTAAGTTGTGCTGCAATTGCATTGTTTCCTCAGCACTACGTACTCCTCCACCTATTTTCGTATCATCTGCAAACTTTGCCACAAATCCATCAATTCCATTATCTAAATCATTGACAAACAGTGTGAAAAGAAGCGGTCCCAATACTGACCCCTGAGGAACACCACTAGTCACTGGCAGCCAATCAGAGAAGGCCCCCTTTATTCTCATTTGTTGCCTCCTGCCTGTCAACCATTCCTCTAGCTATGCCTGTATCTTTCCTGTAACACCACAGGATTTTATCTTGTTAAGCAGCCTCATGTGTGGCACTTTATCAAAGGCCTTCTGAAAATCCAAGTAAATGACACCCACTCATACCGTCTTAGTGCAAGAAAGCAAAGGGCATGGAGGTGCAAGAGGAGATTTGCCCTGTTTTGTTGTTAGGGTCGGGAGAGGGTTGTGCAGGTTGTTCCTGAACCCGTTGTTGTGGGACTTGCATTCTGGGATTTTAAGAAATGGAACAAAAGGGTTTGGGTCACAGGTCAACATGGTGGCACTGTACATTGTGGCGGGATATTGATTTTAATCTGTGAGACGTGTACACTGTAAAGAAGGGCATACAATCAGCCAGGTGTGATGCAGGTAGTGGTAAGAAACTGTGGCCTACTTTCACTCTCTTTATCTCACTCTGTCTGTCTTTGTCCTTCTGTCTCTGTGTGTGTCTCTCTATCTAGCTCTTTTTCTATCTTAGTGTGCGTGTCTCCCCCCTTTCTCTCCTTCACCGTCTGTCTCTTCCTCCCCCATGTCTCCCCGCTCTACCACCCTCCCTTCTACCGCATCCACTCCACCCCAACCCCACATCCGCGCACCCCCCACATCCGCTCACCCCCACATGCGCTTCACCCCGCATCTGCTCCACACTGCCCCCACATCCGCTCCACCCCGCCCCACATCCGCTCACCCCCACATCCGCTCACCCCCACATCCGCTCACCCCCCACATCCGCTCACACCCCACATCCGCTCACACCCCCACATCAGCTCCATCCCCGCATCTGCTCACCCCCACATCCGCTCCACCCCGCCCATCCACTCCACCCTGCCCCCACCAACTCCACCCTGCCCCCACATCCGCTCACCCCCACATCCGCTCACACCCCACATACGCTCACACCCCCATCCGCTCACCCCCCGCATCCACTCACCCCCCGCATCTGCTCACCCCCACATGCGCTTCACCCCGCATCCGCTCCACCCCACCCCACATCCGCTCACCCCCACATCCACTCCACCCCACATCCGCTCACCCCCCACATCCGCTCACCCCCCCATCCGCTCACCCCCACATCCGCTCACCCCCCGCATCAGCTCCATCCCCCGCATCCGCTCCACCCCCCGCATCCGCTCCACCCCGCCCATCAACTCCACCCTGCCCCCACCAACTCCACCCTGCCCCCACATCCGCTCACCCCCACATCCGCTCCACCCCGCCCATCCACTTCACCCTGCCCCCACCATCCGCTCACCCCCCACATCTGCTCCACCCGCCCCACATCCGCTCACCCCCACATCCGCTCCGCCCCGCCCATCCACTCCACCCCGCCCCACATCCGCCCACCCCCACATTCACACCACCCCGCATCCGCTCACCCCCGCATCCGCTCACCCCCGCATCTGCTCACCCCCCGCATCCGCTCCATCCCCCGCATCCGCTCACCCCCGCATCCGCTCACCCCCGCATCCGCTCACCCCCGCATCCCCTCCATCCCCCGCATCCACTCACCCCTGCATCCGCTCCATCCCCTGCATCCGCTCCATCCCCGGCATCCGCTCCACCCCGCCCATCCGCTCCACCCCGCCCATCCGCTCCACCCTGCCCCCACATCCGCTCACCCCCACATCCGCTCCACCCCGCCCCACATCCGCTCACCCCCACATCCGCTCACCCCCCGCATCCGCTCCATCCCCCGCATCCGCTGCACCCCGCTCATCCACTCCACCCTGCCCCCACATCCGCTCACCCCCACATCCGCTCCATCCCCCGCATCCACTCCACCCCGCCCGTCCACTCCACCCCGCCCCACATCTGCTCACCCCCACATCTGCTCCATCCCTTGCATCCGCTCCATCCCCCGCCCCCACATCCGCTCACCCCCCACATCCGCTCCACCCTGGCCATCCACTCCACCCCACCCCACATCCGCTTACCCCCATATCTGCTCACCCCCACATCCACTCCACCTCGCATCCGCTCACCCCCACATCCACTCCACCCCGCCCCCGCATCCGCTCCATCCCCCGCATCCGCTCCATCCCCCCCGCATCCGCTCCACCCCGCCCCTACAACCGCTCCACCCCGCCTCTACATCCACTCACCCCCACATCTGCTCCACTCCGCCCATCCGCTCCACCCCGCCCCACATCCGCTCACCCCCACATCCACTCCACCCCGCCCATCCACTCCACCCTGCCCCACATCAGCTCACTCCACCCATCCACTCCACCCCGCCCCACATCCACTCCATCCCCCGCATCCGCTACACCCCGCCCCCACATCCGCTCACCCCCACATCCGCTCCACCCTGGCCATCCACTCCACACCGCCCCATATCTGCTCACCCCCATATCTGCTCAACCCCACATCGGCTCACCCCCACATCCACTCCATCCCCCGCATCCGCTCCATCCCCCCCCGCATCCGCTCCACCCCGCCCCTACATCTGCTCCACCCCGCCCCTACATCCGCTCCACCCCGCCTCTACATCCACTCACCCCCACATCTGCTTCCACCCCCGCCCATCCGCTCCACCCCGCCCCACATCCACTCCACCCCGCCCCACATCCGCTCACCCCCCAGCATCCGCTCACCTCCACATCTGCTCCACCCCGCCCATCCACTCCACCCTGCCCCCACCATCAACTCACTCCGCCCATCCACTCCACCCCACCCCGCATCCGCTCCATCCCCCGCATCCAATCACCCCCGCATCCGCTCCATCCCCCGCATCCGCTCCACCCCGCCCATCCGCTCCACACTGCCTCCACATCCGCTCAACCCCGCCCCACATCCGCTCACCCCCACATCCAGTCCACCACGCATCCGCTCACCCCCCGCATCCGCTCACTCCCCGGATCCGCTCCATCCCCCGCATCTGCTGCACCCCGCCCATCCATTCCACCCTGCCCCCACATCCGCTCACCCCCCACATCCGCTCCATCCCCCGCATCCGCTGCACCCCGCCCATCCACTCCAACCCGCCCCCACATCCGCTCACCCCCATATCTGCTCACCACCACATCCGCTCACCCCCACATACACTCCACCTCGCATCCGCTCACCCCTACATCCGCTCCATCCCCCGCATCCGCTCACCCCCACATCCACTCCACCCTGCCCCCGCAAACCGCTCCATCCCCCGCAACCCGCTCCATCCCCCGCATCCGCTCAGCCCGCATCAACTCACCCCGCGCATCAACTCACCCCCCGCATCCGCTCCACCCCGCCCCTGCGTCCGCTCCACCCCCCACATCCGCTCCACCCCCACATCCCCCGCATCCGCTCCACCCCGCCCATCCGCTCTACATCTGCCCCCGCATCCGCTCACACCCCACATCTGCTCCACCCCGCCCCCACATCTGCTCACCCCCACATCTGCTCACCCCCCACATCCGCGCACCCCGCCTATCCACTCCACCCCGCCCCACATCCGCTCACCCCCCACATCCGCTCCATCCCCCGCATCCACTCCATCCCCGCATCCGCTCACCCCGCATACACTCACCCCCACATCCGCTCCATCCCCCGCATCTGCTCACCCCCACATCCACTCTAACCCGCCCACACTCCACCCCACCCCACATCCGCTCACCCCCGCATCCGCTCCATCCCCCGCATCCGCTCCATCCCCCACGTCCACTCACCCCGCATCCGCTCCACCCCCCGCATCCGCTCCACCCCGCCCATCCGCTCTACACTGTCCCCACATCCGCTCACCCCCCACATCCGCTCACCCCCACATCCACTCCACCCCGCCCCACATCTGCTCACCCCCCGCATCCGCTCCATCCCCCGCATCCGCTGCACCCCGCCCGTCCACTCCACCCCGCCCCACATCTGCTCACCCCCACATCCGCTCCATCCCTCGCATCCGCTCCATCCCCCGCATCCGCTCCACCCCGCCCCCACATCCGCTCACCCCCACATCCGCTCCACCCTGACCATTCCACTCCACCCCGCCCCACATCCGCTCACCCCCATATCTGCTCACCACCACATCCGCTCACCCCCACATACACTCCACCTCGCATCCGCTCACCCCTACATCCGCTCCATCCCCCGCATCCGCTCACCCCCACATCCACTCCACCCTGCCCCCGCATCCGCTCCATCCCCCGCATCCACTCACCCCGCATCCGCTCTATCCGCCCCACATCCGCTCCATCCCCCCCGCATCCACTCCACCCCGCCCCTACATCCGCTCACCCTCACATCCGCTCCACCCCGCCCATCCACTCCACCCTGCCCCACATCAGCTCACTCCGCCCATCCACTCCACCCCGCCCCGCAACCACTCCATCCCCCGCAACCGCTCCATCCCCCGCATCCGCTCAGCCCGCATCAACTGACCCCCCCGCATCAACTGACCCCCCGCATCAACTCACCCCCCGCATCAATTCACCCCCCGCATCTGCTCCACCCCGCCCCCGCATCCGCTCCACCCCCACATCCGCTCCACCCCCACATCCGCTCACCCCCACATCCGCTCCACCCCGCCCATCCACTCCACCCCGCCCCACATCCGCTCACCCCCGCATCCGCTCCATCCCGCGTATCCGCTCCATTCCTGCATCCGCTCACCCCCACATCCGCTCATCCCGCATCCGCTTACCCCTCCACCTCCCCTCCCTTCCCCGCATCCGCTCACTCCCACATCCGCTCCATCCCACGCATCCGCGCACATCCGCTCGCCCCCCGCATCCGCTCCAGCTCACCCCACATCCGCTCACCCTCCGCATCCGCTCACCCCCACATCGGCTCATCCCCAGTATCCGCTCACCCCCCGCATCCGCTCACCCCCCCGCATCCGCTCCATCCCCCGCATCCGCTCCATCCCCCGCATCTGCTCAACCCCGTCCCCACATCCGCTCACCCCCACATCCGCTCACCCCCGCATCCACTCCACCCCACCCCCACATCCGCGCACCCCTGCATCCGCTCCATCCCCCGCATCCACTCACCCCCACATCCGCTCCATCCCCCGCATCTGCTCACACCCACTCCACCCCGCCCCCACTCCACCCCACCCCGCATCCGCTCACCCCCCGCATCCGCTCCATCCCCCGCGTCCACTAACCCCCGCATCCGCTCCACCCCGCCCATCCGCTCTACACTGCCCCCGCATCCGCTCACCCCCACATCCGCTCCACCCCGCCCCCACATCTGCTCACCCCCACATCCGCGCACACCCGCCTATCCACTCCACCCCGCCCCACCGATCCGCTCACCCCCACATCCGCTCCATCCCCCGCATCCACTCACCCCCACATCCGCTCCATCCCCCGCATCTGCTCACACCCACTCCACCCCGCCCCCACTCCACCCCACCCCGCATCCGCTCACCCCCCGCATCCGCTCCATCCCCCGCGTCCACTAACCCCCGCATCCGCTCCACCCCGCCCATCCGCTCTACACTGCCCCCGCATCCGCTCACTCCCCACTCATCTCCGCATCGCTCCCCCCGCCCCCCATCTGCTCACCCCCACATTCCGCGCACCCGCCTATCCACTCCACCCCGCCCCACATCCGCTCACCCCACATCCGCTCCATCCCCCGCATCCACTCCATCCCCCGCATCCGCTCACCTCGCATACACTCCCGCCCCACATCCGCTCCATCCCCCGCATCTGCTCACCCCCACATCCACTCTAACCCGCCCCCACTCCACCCCACCCCACATCTGCTCACCCCCCCGCATCCGCTCCATCCCCCGCATCCGCTCCATCCCCCACGTCCACTCACCCCCGCATCCGCTCCACCCCCGCATCCGCTCCACCCCGCCCATCCGTTCTACACTGTCCCCACATCCACTCACCCCCACATCCGCTGACCCCCACATCCACTCCACCCCCACCCCCACATCCGCGCACCCACCCCGCATCCACTCCATCCCCCGCATCCACTCACCCCCACATCCGCTCCATCCCCCGCATCTGCTCACACCCACTCCACCCCCGCCCCCACTCCACCCCACCCCGCATCCGCTCAACCCCCGCATCCGCTCCATCCCCCGCGTCCACTAACCCCCGCATCCGCTCCACCCCCGCCCATCCGCTCTACACTGCCCCCGCATCCGCTCACCCCCCACATCTGCTCCACCCCGCCCCCACATCTGCTCGCCCCCACATCCGCGCGACCCCGCCTATCCACTCCACCCCGCCTATCCACTCCACCCCGCCCCACATCCGCTCACCCCCACATCCGCTCCATCCCCCGCATCCACTCCATCCCCCGCATCCGCTCACCCCACATACACTCACCCCCACATCCGCTCCATCCCCCGCATCTGCTCACCCCCACATCCACTCTAACCCGCCCACACTCCACCCCACCCCACATCCGCTCACCCCCCGCATCCGCTCCATCCCCCACGTCCACTCACCCCCGCATCCGCTCCACCCCGCCCATCCGCTCTACACTGTCCCCCACATCCGCTCACCCCCACATCCGCTCACCCCCACATCCGCTCACCCCCACATCCGCTCCACCCCGCCCCACATCTGCTCACCCCCCCACATCCGCTCCATCCCCCGCATCCGCTCCATCCCCCGCATCCGCTGCACCCCGCCCGTCCACTCCACCCCGCCCCACATCTGCTCACCCCCACATCCGCTCCATCCCTCGCATCCGCTCCATCCCCCGCATCCGCTCCACCCCACCCCCACATCCGCTCACCCCCACATCCGCTCCACCCTGACCATCCACTCCACCCCGCCCCACATCCGCTCACCCCCCACATCCGCTCACCCCCACATCCGCTCACCCCCATATCTGCTCACCCCATATCTGCTCACCCCCCACATCCACTGCACCTCGCATCCGCTCACCCCCACATCTGCTCCACCCCCACATCCGTTCAACCCCACATCTGCTCCACCCCGCCCATCTGCTCCACCCCGCCCCACATCCGCTCACCCCCACATCCACTCCACCCCGTCCCACATCCGCTCCATCCCCCGCACCCGCTCCATCCCCGCATCCAATAACAGCCCCGCATCCGCTCCACCCCGCCATCCGCTCCACACTGCCTCCACATCCGCTCCACCCCGCCCCACATCCGCTCACCCCCACATCCACTCCACCACGCATCCGCTCACCCCCCGTATCCGCTCACCCCCAGCATCCGCTCCATCCCCCGCATCCGCTCCACCCCGCCCATCCGCTCCACACTGCCTCTTCATCCGCTCCACCCCGCCCCTCATCCGCTCACCCACCCCACATCCGCTCCATCCCCCGCATCCGCTGCTCCCCGCCCATCCACTCCACCGTGCCCCCACATCAGCTCACTCCGCCCATCCACTTCACCCTGCCCCCACATCAGCTCACTCCGCCCATCCACTCCACCCCGCCCCGCATCCGCTCCATCCCCCGCATCTGCTCACCCGCATCCACTCACCCCCGCATCCGCACCACCCCCCGCATCCACTCACCCCCACATCCGCTCCACCCGCATCCGCTTACCCCCCACCTCCCCTCATCCCCCGCATCCGCTCACTCCCACATCCGCTCTATCCCCTGCATCCGCGCACATCGCTCACCCCCCGCATCCGCTCCACCCCGCCCATCCACTCCACCCTGCCACCACATCCACTCACCCCCGCCCATCTGCTCAAACCCGCCCCCACATCCGCTCACCCCCCGCATCCGCACCACCCCCGCATCCGCTGCACCCCGCCCCCACATCTGCTCACCCCCCACATCCGCTCACCCCCACATCCACGCACCCCCACATCCGCGCACCCCGCCTATCCACTCCAATCTGCCCCCACATTCGCTCACCCCGCCCATCCACTCCACCCCACCCAACATCCGCTCACCCCCACATCCACTCCACCCCTGCATCCGCTCACCCCCACATCCGCTCCACCCCGCCCCCACATACGCTCACCCCCCTCGCATCCGCTCCACCCTGACCCACATCCGCTCCACCCTGACCCACATCCGCTCCACCCTGCCCCACATCCACTCACCCCCACATCCGCTCACCCCCACATCCGCTCCACCCCGCCCATCCGCTCAACCCCGCCCCACATCCGCACACCCCCACATCCGCTCCACCACGCCCCCACATCCGCTCACACCGCCCATCCACTCCACCCCGCCCCACATCCGCTCACCCCCACATCCACGCACCCCCGCATCCGCTCCATCCCCCGCATCCGCTCCATCCCCCCGCATCCGCTCCATCCCCCGCACCTGCTCACCCCTGCATCTGCTCCATTTTCCCCACATCCGCTCACCCCCACATCCGCTCCATCCCCCGCATCCGCGCACATCCACTCATCCGCCGCATACGTTCACCCCCCCACATCCGCTCATCCCCCGCATCGGCCATCCCCCGCATCCGCTCACCCCCACATCCGCTCACCCCCCGCATCCTCTCCACCCCGCCCCCACATCCGCACACCCCTACATCCACTCCACCCCCGCATCCACTCCACCCCACCCCCACATCTGCTCACCCCCCCCGCATCCGCTCATCCCCCGCATCCGCTCACCCCCCGCATCCGCTCCCGCCTCCGCATCCGCTCACCTCCCGCATCCGCTCCACCCCCACATCCGCTCCACCCCGCCCCCACATCTGCTCACCCCCACATCCGCTCACCCCCACATCCACTCCACCTTGCGTCTACTCCACCCCACTCCCGCATCCGCTCACCCCCGCATCCGCTCACCCCCGAATCGGCTCACTCCCCGCATCCGCTCCATCCCCCACATCCGCTCACCCCCACATCCACACTACCCAACCCCTCTCCCCTTCTGTCTTTCCCCCCATCTGTCCCCCCTTTCTACCCCCTCTCCTCTCTGTCTCTTGCTCCTCTCCCCCTCTCTCACCACCCTGCCTCTCTCACCCTGCCTCCCTCACCTCTCCCTCTCTTCCCCTTGCCTCTCTTCCCTTTCCCTCCTTCCCCCCTTCCTTTCCCCCTCTTCCCTCTTTCTCCTCTCTCCCTCTCTTCTCTTCCCTTCTCTTCAACACACACCTCTCTCTTCCCCCTTCCCACTCTCTTCCCCTTCCCTCTCTTCCACCCCTCTCTCTTCACCCTTCCTCCTCCCCGCACCTCATTCCATGCCCCTTTCCCCCCATTAGGCTCTATAATGAGTCAACCTAGGGCTCGGGAAGTGATAACCCAGTCCTGTTAGACAGTTAAGAAAAAATTTAAAAAATACTACCTCAAACATTGTCACAGTAGCATTACAAGAGCACAGATTTACAAATATTAGAAGAGAAGTAAGAAAGAATAAAAAGTAAGTTACTTCAACTTCTCTTCTGATTGTATATCTGTGCACTAGTAATGCTACTGTGGCACTGTAATTTCCTTTGGAATCAATATCTATCTATCAACCTAAAGTGGACATGGAGAGGGTGTTTCTAATAATGGGGTAGTCTCGGACCGAAGGACACAAACACAGAACAGGACAGAGATGAGAAGAAATTTCTTTAGCCTGAGTCTTGCGGAATCATTGCCACAGGTGGCTGTGGAGGCAAAGATATTGGGTATATTTGAAATGGAGGTTGATAGGTTGTTGATTAGTGAGGGTATCGAAGATTAGGGGAGAAGACAGGAAGATGGGGTTAAGAGTCAGCCGTAATGGAATGGTGGAGCAGAATAAATGGGTTGCGTGGCCCAATCCTGCTCCTATATTTAATGGCATTATGGATCTCGACCTGAAACATCAGCTGTCTGTTCCCCCTCCACCCCACTTCCTAATAGATGCTGCCTGACTCGCCGAGTTCCTTATATACTACAACTCTGGGGACGCTCCAAAGTATGTCATAGCCTTAGAAGAGCCTGCTAGTTACAAAAGGCACTGCAGAGACTCCCAGCCACCCCTCTCTCTCTCCCCTCCCCTTCTCTCTCTCCCCCTCTCCCCCCTCCCCCCTCTTTCCCCCCTCGCTCTCCCCACTCTCTCCCCCACTCTCTCTCCCCCCTCTCTCCCCCAGCCGCTCCCCTCTCTCTCTCCCCCAGCCACTCCTCTCTCTCTCCCCAGTCACCACTCTCTCTCTCTCTCCCAGCCACCACCCTCTCTTTTCTCCCAGACACTCCCCCCTCTCTCTCCCCAGACACTCCCCCCTCTCTCCCCCAGCCACTCCCCCTCTCTCTCCCCAGCCACTCCCTCCTCTCTCCCCCCAGCCACCCCCTCTCTCTCTCCTCCAGCCACCCCCTCTCTCTCTCCCCCCGACACACCCCCCTCTCTCTCCCAGACGCTCTCCCCTCTCTCTCCCCAGATACTCCCCCCTCTCTCTCTCCCCCCAGCCACCACACTTTCTCTCTTCCCTGCCACCCCCCTCTCTCTCTCCCCCAGCCACTCCCCTCTCTCTCTCCCCCAGCCACTCCCCTCTCTCTCCCCCAGCCACTCCCCACTCTCTCCCCCAGCCACTCCCCTCTCTCTCCCCCCTCTCTCTCCCCAGACACTCAACCTTTCTCTCCCCCAGCCACTCCCCTCTCTCTCCCCCAGCCACTCCCCTCTCTCTCCCCAGACACTCAACCTTTCTCTCCCCCAGCCACTCCCCTCTCTCTCCCCCAGCCACTCCCCTCTCTCTCCCCAGCCACTCCCCTCTCTCTCCCCCAGCCACTCCCCTCCCTCTCCCCCAGCCACTCCCCCGTCTCTCCCTCAGCCACCCCCCTCTCTCCCAAGGCACCCCCTCTCTCCCTCTCTCTCCCCCAGCCACTCCCCTCTCTCTCCCCCAGCCACTCCCCTCTCTCTCCCCAGCCACTCCCCCTCTCTCTCCCCCAGCCACGCCTCCCTCTCTCCCCGACAGCCACCCCCTCGCTCTCCCCCCCAGCCACCCTCTCTCTCCCTCTCTCCTCCCCCAGCCACCCCCCTCCCTCTCTCTCCCCCAGCCACCCCCCTCCCTCTCTCTCCCCCCAGCCACTCCCTCTCTCTCCCCCCAGCCACTCCCCCCTCTCTCTCCCCCAGCCACTCCCCCCTCTCTCTCCCCCAGCCACTCCTCCCTCTCTCCCCCAGCCACCCACTCTCTCCCCCCCAGCCACCCACTCTCTCCCCCCAGCCACCCACTCTCTCCGCCCCCCCAGCCACCCACTCTCTCCCCACCAGCCACTCCACTCTCTCCCCCCCAGCCACTCCTTCTCTCTCCCCCAGCCACCCCCCCTCTCTCTCTCCCCCCAGACACCCCCTCTCTCTCTCCCCAGACACCCCCTCTCTCTCTCCCCAGACACCCCCTCTCTCTCTCCCCAGACACTCCCCCCTCTCTCTCACCAGCCACTCCCTCCTCCCTCTCCCCAGCCACTCCCTCCTCCCTCTCCCCAGCCACTCCCTTCTCTCTCCCCAGCCACTCCTCTCTCTCTCCCCCAGCCACTCCTCTCTCTCTCCCCCAGCCACTCCTCTCTCTCTCCCCCAGCCACTCCCCCCCTCTCTCCCCCAGCCACCCCCCTCTTTCTCCCAGCCACCCCCCTCTTTCTCCCAGCCACCCCCTCTTTCTCCCAGCCACCCTCCTCTTTCTCCCCAGCCACTCTTCTCTCTCTCTCTCCCCCAGCCACTCCTCTCTCTCTCCCCCCAGCCACTCCTCTATCTCTCTCCCCAGCCACCACCCTCTCTCTCTCCCCCAGCACCACCCTCTCTCTCTCCCCAGACACTCCTCCCTCTCTCTCCCCAGACACAGCTCCCTCTCTCTCTCCCCCCAGCCACTCCTCTCTCTCCCCCCAGCCACTCCTCTCTCTCTCCCTCAGCCACCCCCTCTCTCTCTCCTGAGCCACACCCCTCTCTATCCCCCAGCCACCTCCCCTCCTCTCTCTCCCCCAGGCACCCCGCTCCCTCTCTCTCCCCAGCCACCCCCCCTCCCTCTCTCCCCCAGCCCACTCCCCTCTCTCTCCCCAGCCACTCCCCTCTCTCTCCCCAGCCACTCCCCTCTCTCTCCCCAGACACTCCACCTCTCTCTCCCCCAGCCACTCCCCTCTTTCCCCAGCCATTCCCCTCTCTCTCCCCCCCACCAGTCCCCCTCCCTCTCCCCAGCCACTCCCCCCTCCCTCTCCCCAGCCACTCCCCTCTCTCTCCCCCAGCCACTCCCCTCTCTCTCCCCAGACACTCAACCTTTCTCTCCCCCAGCCACTCCCCTCTCTCTCCCCCAGCCACTCCCCTCTCTCTCCCCAGCCACTCCCCTCCCTCTCCCCCAGCCACTCCCCCGTCTCTCCCTCAGCCACCCCCCTCTCTCCCCAAGGCACCCCCTCTCTCCCTCTCTCTCCCCCAGCCACTCCCCTCTCTCTCCCCCAGCCACTCCCCTCTCTCTCCCCAGCCACTCCCCCTCTCTCTCCCCCAGCCACGCCTCCCTCTCTCCCCGACAGCCACCCCCTCGCTCTCCCCCCCCAGCCACCCTCTCTCTCCCTCTCTCTCCCCCAGCCACCCCCCTCCCTCTCTCTCCCCCAGCCACCCCCCCTCCCTCTCTCTCCCCAGCCACCCCCCCTCCCTCTCTCTCCCCCAGCCACTCCCCTCTCTCTCCCCCCAGCCACTCCCCTCTCTCTCCCCCAGCCACTCCTCCCTCTCCCCCCCAGCCACTCCTCCCTCTCCCCCCAGCCACTCCTCCCTCTCCCCCCCAGCCACCCTCTCTCTCCACCCCAGCCATCCTCTCTCTCCACCCCAGCCGCCCCCCTCTCTCTCTCCCCCAGCCACCCCCTCTCTTTCCCCCAGCCACCCCCTCTCTCTCCCCCCCAGCCACCCCCTCTTTCTCCCTCCAGACACCCCCTCTCTCTCTCCCCAGACACTCCCCCCTCTCTCTCCCCAGACACTCTCCCTCTCTCTCCACAGCCACTGTCCCTTCTCTGTCTCCCCCAGCCACTCCCCCTTCTCTGTCTCCCCCAGCCACCACCCTTTCTCTCTCCCCCAGCCACCCCCCTCTCTCTCTCTCCCCCAGACACCCCCCTCTCTCCTCAGACACTCCCCCCCTCTCTCCCCCAGCCACCCGCTCTCTCTCTCTCTCCCCAGCCACTCCCCTCTCCCCCAGCCACTCCCTCCTCCCTCTCCCCAGCCACTCCCTCCTCCCTCTCCCAGGCACTCCCCTCTCTCTCCCCCAGCCACTACTCTCTCTCTCCCCCAGCCACTCCCCCCTCTCTCTCCCCCAGCCACCCCCCTCTTTCCTCCCAGCCACCCCCCTCTTTCTCCCAGCCACCCCCCTCTTTCTTCCCAGCCACCCTCCTCTTTCTCCCCAGCCACTCTTCTCTCTCTCTCTCCCCAGCCACTCCTCTCTCTCTCCCCCCAGCCACTCCTCTATCTCTCTCCCCAGCCACCACCCTCTCTCTCCCCAGACACTCCTCCCTCTCTCTCCCCAGACACACCTCCCTCTCTCTCTCCCCCAGCCACTCCTCTCTCTCCCCCCAGCCACTCCTCTCTCTCTCCCTCAGCCACCCCCTCTCTCTCTCCCTGAGCCACACCCCTCTCTCTTCCCCAGCCACCCCCTCTCTCCCTCTCTATCCCCCAGCCACCTCCCCTCCCTCTCTCTCCCCCAGCCACCCCCGCTCCCTCTCTCTCCCCCAGCCACCCCCTCTCCCTCTCTCTCCCCAGCCACTCCCCTCTCTCTCCCCCCAGCCACTCCCCTCTCTCTCCCCCCAGCCACTCCTCCCTCTCTCCCCCCCAGCCACCCTCTCTCTCCACCCCAGCCACCCTCTCTCTCCACCCCAGCCACCCCTCTCTCTCTCCCCCAGCCACCCCCTCTCTCTCTCCCCAGCCACCCCCCTCTCTCCTTCCCTTTCCCCAGCCACTCCCCCCTCCCTCTCCCCCAGCCACTCTCCCTCCCTCTCCCCCAGCCACTCTCCCCTCCCTCTCCCCAGCCACTCCCCCTCCCTCTCCCCCAGCCACTCCCTCCTCTCTCTAACCCCAGCCACTCCCCTCTCTCTCCCCAGCCACTCCCCTCTCTCTCCCCAGCCACTCCCCTCTCTCTCCCCAGACACTCCACCTCTCTCTCCCCGAGCCACTCCCTCCTCTCTCTCTCCCCAGCCACTCCCCTCTCTGTCCCCAGCCACTCCCCTCTCTGTCCCCAGCCAATCCCCTCTCTCTCCCCAGACACTCCACCTCTCTCTCCCCCAGCCACTCCCCTCTCTTTCCCCCAGCCATTCCCCTCTCTCTCCCCCCCACCAGTCCCCCTCCCTCTCCCCAGCCACTCCCCCCTCCCTCTCCCCCAGCCACTCCCCCCTCCCTCTCCCCCAGCCACTCCCCCCTCCCTCTCCCCCAGCCACTCCCCCTCTCTCTCCCCAGCCACTCCTCCCTCTCTCTCCCCAGACACACCTCCCTCTCTCTCTCCCCCCAGCCACTCCTCTCTCTCCCCCCAGCCACTCCTCTCTCTCTCCCTCAGCCACCCCCTCTCTCTCTCCCTGAGCCACACCCCTCTCTCTCCCCCAGCCACCCCCTCTCTCCCTCTCTATCCCCCAGCCACCTCCCCTCCCTCTCTCTCCCCCAGCCACCCCCGCTCCCTCTCTCTCCCCCAGCCACCCCCCTCTCCCTCTCTCCCCCAGCCACTCCCTCTCTCTCCCCAGCCACTCCCCTCTCTCTCCCCCAGCCACTCCCCTCTCTCTCCCCCACAGCCACTCCTCCCTCTCTCTCCACCCCAGCCACCCTCTCTCTCCACCCCAGCCACCCCCTCTCTCTCTCCCCCCAGCCACTCCCCCCTCCCTCTCCCCCAGCCACTCTCCCCTCCCTCTCCCCAGCCACTCTCCCCTCCCTCTCCCCCAGCCACTCTCCCCTCCCTGTCCCCCAGCCACTCCCCCTCCCTCTCACCCAGCCACTCCCCCTCCCTCTCCCCCAGCCACTCCCTCCTCTCTCTACCCCAGCCACTCCCTCTCTCTCCCCAGCCACTCCCCTCTCTCTCCCCAGACACTCCCCTCTCTCTCCCAGACACTCCCCTCTCTCTCCCCCAGCCACTCCTCCCTCTCTCTCCACCCCAGCCACCCTCTCTCTCCACCCCAGCCACCCTCTCTCTCCACCCCAGCCACCCCCTCTCTCTCTCCCCAGCCACCCCCTCTCTCTCTCCCCAGCCACCCCCTCTCTCCTTCCCTCTCCCCAGCCACTCTCCCCTCCCTCTCCCCAGCCACTCCCCCTCCCTCTCCCCCAGCCACTCCCTCCTCTCTCTACCCCAGCCACTCCCCTCTCTCTCCCAGCCACTCCCTCTCTCTCCCCAGTCACTCCCCTCTCTCTCCCCAGACACTCCCCTCTCTCTCCCCAGACACTCCACCTCTCTCTCCCCGAGCCACTCCCACCTCTCTCTCCCCCAGCCACTCCCCTCTCTGTCCCCAGCCACTCCCCTCTCTCTCCCCAGCCACTCCCCTCTCTCTCCCCAGACACTCCACCTCTTCTCCCCAGCCACTCCCCTCTCTTTCCCCCAGCCATTCCCCTTTCTCTCCCCCCACCAGTCCCCTCCTCTCCCCAGCCACTCCCCCCTCTCTCTCCCCCAGCCACTCCCCCCTCTCTCTCCCCAGCCACTCCCCCCCTCTCTCTCCCCCAGCCACTCCTCCCTCTCTCCCCCAGCCACTCCTCCCTCTCTCCCCCCAGCCACCCACTCTCTCCCCCCCAGCCACCCACTCTCTCCCCCCCAGCCACCCACTCTCTCCCCCCCCAGCCACCCACTCTCTCCCCACCAGCCACCCCCTCTCGATCCCCCCAGCCACCCCCTCTCGATCCCGGCCAGCCACCCCCCTCTCTCTCCCCCCCAGCCACTCCCTCTCTCTCCCCCCCAGCCACCCCCTCTCTCTCCCTCCAGCCACCCCCTCTCTCTCCCCCCCAGCCACCCCCTCTCTCTCTCCCCCCCAGCCACCCCCTCTCTCTATCCCCCCCAGCCACTCCGTCTCTCTCCCCCCCCAGCCACCCCCTCTCTCCCCCCCAGCCACCCACTCTCTCTCCCCCAGCCACTCCTTCTCTCTCCCCCCCAGACACCCCCTCTCTCTCTCCCCCCCAGACACCCCCTCTCTCTCTCCCCAGACACCCCCTCTCTCTCTCCCCAGACACCCCCTCTCTCTCTCCCCAGACACTCCCCCCTCTCTCTCACCAGCCACTCCCTCCTCCCTCTCCCCAGCCACTCCCTCCTCCCTCTCCCCAGCCACTCCCTTCTCTCTCCCCAGCCACTCCTCTCTCTCTCCCCCAGCCACTCCTCTCTCTCTCCCCCAGCCACTCCCCCCCTCTCTCCCCCAGCCACCCCCCTCTTTCTCCCAGCCACCCCCTCTTTCTCCCAGCCACCCCCTCTTTCTCCCAGCCACCCTCCTCTTTCTCCCCAGCCACTCTTCTCTCTCTCTCTCCCCCAGCCACTCCTCTCTCTCTCCCCCCAGCCACTCCTCTATCTCTCTCCCCCAGCCACCACCCTCTCTCTCTCCCCCAGCCACCACCCTCTCTCTCTCCCCAGACACTCCTCCCTCTCTCTCCCCAGACACAGCTCCCTCTCTCTCTCCCCCCAGCCACTCCTCTCTCTCCCCCCAGCCACTCCTCTATCTCTCTCCCCCAGCCACCACCCTCTCTCTCTCCCCCAGCCACCACCCTCTCTCTCTCCCCAGACACTCCTCCCTCTCTCTCCCCAGACACAGCTCCCTCTCTCTCTCCCCCCAGCCACTCCTCTCTCTCCCCCCAGCCACTCCTCTCTCTCTCCCTCAGCCACCCCCTCTCTCTCTCCCTGAGCCACACCCCTCTCTATCCCCCAGCCACCTCCCCTCCCTCTCTCTCCCCCAGGCACCCCCGCTCCCTCTCTCTCCCCCAGCCACCCCCCCTCCCTCTCTCCCCCAGCCACTCCCCTCTCTCTCCCCAGCCACTCCCCTCTCTCTCCCCCAGCCACTCCCCTCTCTCTCCCCCAGCCACTCCCCTCTCTCTCCCCAGACACTCCACCTCTCTCTCCCCCAGCCACTCCCCTCTTTCCCCAGCCATTCCCCTCTCTCTCCCCCCCACCAGTCCCCCTCCCTCTCCCCAGCCACTCCCCCCTCCCTCTCCCCCAGCCACTCCCCTCTCTCTCCCCCAGCCACTCCCCTCTCTCTCCCCAGACACTCAACCTTTCTCTCCCCCAGCCACTCCCCTCTCTCTCCCCCAGCCACTCCCCTCTCTCTCCCCAGCCACTCCCCTCCCTCTCCCCCAGCCACTCCCCCGTCTCTCCCTCAGCCACCCCCCTCTCTCCCCAAGGCACCCCCTCTCTCCCTCTCTCTCCCCCAGCCACTCCCCTCTCTCTCCCCCAGCCACTCCCCTCTCTCTCCCCAGCCACTCCCCCTCTCTCTCCCCCAGCCACGCCTCCCTCTCTCCCCGACAGCCACCCCCTCGCTCTCCCCCCCAGCCACCCTCTCTCTCCCTCTCTCTCCCCCAGCCACCCCCCTCCCTCTCTCTCCCCCAGCCACCCCCCCTCCCTCTCTCTCCCCAGCCACCCCCCCTCCCTCTCTCTCCCCCAGCCACTCCCCTCTCTCTCCCCCCAGCCACTCCCCTCTCTCTCCCCCCAGCCACTCCTCCCTCTCCCCCCCAGCCACTCCTCCCTCTCCCCCCCAGCCACCCTCTCTCTCCACCCCAGCCATCCTCTCTCTCCACCCCAGCCGCCCCCTCTCTCTCTCCCCCAGCCACCCCCTCTCTTTCCCCCAGCCACCCCCTCTCTCTCCCACCCAGCCACCCCCTCTTTCTCCCTCCAGACACCCCCTCTCTCTCTCCCCAGACACTCCCCCCTCTCTCTCTCCCCAGACACTCCCCCCTCTCTCTCCCCAGACACTCTCCCTCTCTCTCCACAGCCACTGTCCCTTCTCTGTCTCCCCCAGCCACTCCCCCTTCTCTGTCTCCCCCAGCCACCACCCTTTCTCTCTCCCCCAGCCACCCCCTCTCTCTCTCTCCCCCAGACACCCCCCTCTCTCCTCAGACACTCCCCCCCTCACACCCCCCTCTCTCCTCAGACACTCCCCCCCTCTCTCCCCAGACACTCCGCCCTCTCTATCTTCCCAGGCACTCCCCCCTCTCTCTCCCCCAGCCACCCGCTCTCTCTCTCTCTCCCCAGCCACTCCCCTCTCTCCCCAGACACTTCCCCTCTCTCTCCCCAGACACTCCCCCTCTCTCTCTCTCTCCAGACACTCTCCCTCTCTCTCTCTCCAGACACTCTCCCTCTCTCTCCCCAGACACTCCCCCCTCTCTCTCCCCCAGCCACCACGCTTTCTCTCTCCCCCAGCCACCCCCCTTTCTTCCCCAGCCACCCCTCTCTCACTCTTCCCCTGCCACCCTCTCTCTCCCCCCCAGCCACACCCCTCTCTCTCCCCCCCAGCCACCCCCCTCTCTCTCCCCCCCAGCCACCCCCCCTCTCTCCCCAGCCACCCCCCCTCTCTCTCTCTCCCCCAGCCACCCCCCTCTCTCTCTCTCCCCCAGCCACCCCCTCTCTCTCTCCCCCAGCCACTCCCCCCTCTCCCCAGCCACTCCCCCCTCCCACTCCCCCAGCCACTCCCTCCTCCCACTCCCCCAGCCACTCCCTCCTCCCACTCCCCCAGCCACTCCCTCCTCCATCTACCCCAGCCACTCCCCTCTCTCTCCCTCAGCCACCCCCCCCTCTCGCTCCCTCAGCCACCCCCCTCTCTCCCCAGCCACCCCTCTCTCTCTCTCCCCTAGCCACCCCCCCTCTCTCTCTCCCCCAACAACCCCCCCCTCTCTCCCCCAGCCACTCCCCCCTCCCTCTCCCCAGCCACTCCCCCCTCCCTCTCCCCAGCCACTCCCCCCTCCCTCTCCCCAGCCACTTCCTCCTCCCTCTCCCCAGCCACTCCCCTCTCTCTCCCTCTGCCACCCCCTCTCTCTCTCCCTCAGCCACCCCCCTCTCTCTCCCCAAGCCACCCCCCCTCTCTCTCCCCCAGCCACCTCCCCTCCCTCTCTCTCCCCCAGCCACCCCCCCTCTCTTCCCCAGCCACTCCCCTCTCTCCCCCCCAGCCACTCCCCTCTATCCCCCCCAGCCACTCCTCCCTCTCTCCCCCTCAGCCAGCCCTCTCTCTCTCCCCCAGCCACCCCCCTCTCTCCCTCCCTCTCCCCAGCCACTCCCTCCTCCCTCTCCCCCAGCCACTCCCTCCTCCCTCTCCCCCAGCCACTCCCTCCTCCCTCTCCCCAGCCACTCCCTCCTCCCTCTCCCCAGGCACTCCCCTCTCTCTCCCCCAGCCACTACTCTCTCTCTCCCCCAGCCACTCCCCCCTCTCTCTCCCCCAGCCACCCCCCTCTTTCTCCCAGCCACCCCCCTCTTTCTCCCAGCCACCCCCCTCTTTCTCCCAGCCACCCTCCTCTTTCTCCCCAGCCACTCTTCTCTCTCTCTCTCCCCCAGCCACTCCTCTCTCTCTCCCCCCAGCCACTCCTCTATCTCTCTCCCCCAGCCACCACCCTCTCTCTCTCCCCAGACACTCCTCCCTCTCTCTCCCCAGACACACCTCCCTCTCTCTCTCCCCCCAGCCACTCCTCTCTCTCCCCCCAGCCACTCCTCTCTCTCTCCCTCAGCCACCCCCTCTCTCTCTCCCTGAGCCACACCCCTCTCTCTTCCCCAGCCACCCCCTCTCTCCCTCTCTATCCCCCAGCCACCTCCCCTCCCTCTCTCTCCCCCAGCCACCCCCGCTCCCTCTCTCTCCCCCAGCCACCCCCTCTCCCTCTCTCTCCCCAGCCACTCCCCTCTCTCTCCCCCCAGCCACTCCCCTCTCTCTCCCCCCAGCCACTCCTCCCTCTCTCCCCCCCAGCCACCCTCTCTCTCCACCCCAGCCACCCTCTCTCTCCACCCCAGCCACCCTCTCTCTCTCCCCCAGCCACCACCCTCTCTCTCTCCCCAGACACTCCTCCCTCTCTCTCCCCAGACACAGCTCCCTCTCTCTCTCCCCCCAGCCACTCCTCTCTCTCCCCCCAGCCACTCCTCTCTCTCTCCCTCAGCCACCCCCTCTCTCTCTCCCTGAGCCACACCCCTCTCTATCCCCCAGCCACCTCCCCTCCCTCTCTCTCCCCCAGGCACCCCCGCTCCCTCTCTCTCCCCCAGCCACCCCCCCTCCCTCTCTCCCCCAGCCACTCCCCTCTCTCTCCCCAGCCACTCCCCTCTCTCTCCCCCAGCCACTCCCCTCTCTCTCCCCAGACACTCCACCTCTCTCTCCCCAGCCACTCCCCTCTTTCCCCAGCCATTCCCCTCTCTCTCCCCCCACCACTCCCCCTCCCTCTCCCCAGCCACTCCCCCCTCCCTCTCCCCCAGCCACTCCCCCCTCTCTCTCCCCCAGCCACTCCTCCCTCTCTCTCCCCAGACACACCTCCCTCTCTCTCTCCCCCCAGCCACTCCTCTCTCTCCCCCCAGCCACTCCTCTCTCTCTCCCTCAGCCACCCCCTCTCTCTCTCCCGGAGCCACACCCCTCTCTCTCCCCCAGCCACCCCCTCTCTCCCTCTCTATCCCCCAGCCACATCCCCTCCCTCTCTCTCTCCCAGCCACCCCCGCTCCCTCTCTCTCCCCCAGCCACCCCCTCTCCCTCTCTCCCCCAGCCACCCCCTCTCCCTCTCTCCCCCCCCAACCACCCTCTCTCTCCACCCCAGCCACCCCCTCTCTCTCTCCCCCAGCCACCCCCCTCTCTCCTTCCCACTCCCCAGCCACTCCCCCCTCCCTCTCCCCCAGCCACTCTCGCCTCCCTCTCCCCCAGCCTCTCCCCTCCCTCTCCCCAGCCACTCCCCCTCCCTCTCCCCAGCCACTCCCTCCTCTCTCTACCCCAGCCACTCCCCTCTCTCTCCCCAGCCACTCCCCTCTCTCTCCCCAGCCACTCCCCTCTCTCTCCCCAGACACTCACCTCTCTCTCCCCGAGCCACTCCCTCCGCTCTCTCCCCCAGCCACTCCCCTCTCTGTCCCCAGCCACTCCCCTCTCTGTCCCCAGCCACTCCCCTCTCTCTCCCCAGACACTCCCCTCTCTCTCCCCAGACACTCCCCTCTCTCTCCCCAGACACTCCCCTCTCTCTCCCAGACACTCCCCTCTCTCTCCCCAGACACTCCACCTCTCTCTCCCCGAGCCACTCCCTCCTCTCTCTCCCCCAGCCACTCCCCTCTCTGTCCCCAGCCACTCCCCTCTCTCTCCCCAGCCACTCCCCTCTCTCTCCCCAGACACTCCCCTCTCTCTCCCCAGACACTCCCCTCTCTCTCCCCAGACACTCCCCTCTCTCTCCCCAGACACTCCACCTCTCTCTCCCCCAGCCACTCCCCTCTCTTTCCCCCAGCCATTCCCCTCTCTCTCCCCCCCACCAGTCCCCCTCCCTCTCCCAGCCACTCCCCACTCCCTCTCCCCCAGCCACTCCCCCCTCTCTCTCCCCCAGCCACTCCCCCTCTCTCTCCCCCAGCCACTCCCCCCTCTCTCCCCCCAGCCACCCACTCTCTCCCCCCCAGCCACCCACTCTCTCCCCCCAGCCACCCCCTCTCGATCCCCCCCAGCCACCCCTCTCGATCCCCCCCAGCCACCCCCTCTCGATCCCCCCCAGCCACTCCCTCTCTCTCCCCCCAGCCACCCCCTCTCTCTCCCCCCCAGCCACCCCCTCTCTCTCCCCCCCCAGCCACCCCCTCTCTCTCTCCCCCCAGCCACCCCCTCTCTCTCTCCCCCCAGCCACCCCCTCTCTCTCTCCCCCCAGCCACCCCCTCTCTCTCGCCCCCCAGCCACCCCCTCTCTCTCCCCCCCCAGCCACCCCCTCTCTCCCCCCCAGCCACCCCCTCTCTCCCCCCCAGCCACTCCTTCTCTCTCCCCCCAGCCACCCCCTCTCTCTCTCCCCCCCAAACACCCACTCTCTCTCTCCCCAGACACCCACTCTCTCTCTCCCCAGACACCCCCTCTATCTCTCCCCAGACACCCCCGCTCTCTCTCCCCAGACACTCCCCCCTCTCTCTCACCAGACACTCCCCCTCTCTCTCCCCAGCCACTCCCCTTCTCTGTCTCCCACAGCCACCACCCTTTCTCTCTCCCCCAGCCACCCCCTCTCTCTCTCCCCCCAGACACCCCCCTCTCTCCTCAGACACTCATCCTCTCTCTCCCCAGACACTCTCCCGCTCTCTCTCTCCAGACACTCTCCCTCTCTCTCCCCAGACACTCCCCCTCTCCCCAGACACTCCCCCTCTCTCCCAGACACTCCCCCCTCTCTCCCCAGACACTCCCCCCTCTCTCTCCAACAGCCACCACCCTTTCTCTCTCCCCCAGACACCACCCTTTCTCTCTCACCCAGCCACCCCCCTTTCTCCCCAGCCATCCCTCTCTCACTCTTCCCCTGCCACCCCCTGTCTCCCCCCCAGCCACCCCCCTCTCTCCCCCCAGCCACCCCCTCTCTTTCCCCCCCAGCCACCCCTCTCTCTCTCTCCCCCAGCCACCCCCCCTCACCCCAGCCACCCCCTCTCTCTCTCTCCCCCAGCCACCCCCCCTCTCTCTCTCTCCCCAGCCACCCCCTCTCTCTCTCCCCCAGACACTCCCCCCTCTCCCCAGCCACTCCCCCCTCCCACTCCCCCAGCCACTCCCTCCTCCCACTCCCCCAGCCACTCCCTTCTCCCTCTCCCCCAGCCACTCCCCTCTCTCTCCCTCAGCCACCCCCTCTCTCGCTCCCTCAGCCACCCCCCTCTCTCCCCAGCTACCCCTCTCTCTCTCTCCCTCAGCCACCCCCTCTCTCTCTCCCTCAGCCACCCCCTCTCCCTCAGCCACCCCCCTCTCTCTCCCCCAGCCACCTCCCCTCCCTCTCTCTCCCCCAGCCACCCCCACTCTCCCTCTCTCTTCTCCAGCCACTCCCCTCTCTCCCCCCCCAGCCACTCCTCCCTCTCTCCCCCCCAGCCACCCCCTCTCTCCCCCTCAGCCCCCCCTCTCTCTCCCCCTCAGCCACCCCCTCTCCCTCTCCCCCAGCCACCCCCCTCTCTCCCTCCCTCTCCCCAGCCACTCCCCCCTCCCTCTCCCCCAGCCACTCCCTCCTCCCTCTCCCCAGCCACTCCCTTCTCTCCCCCAGCCACTCCCCTCTTTCTCCCAGCCACTCACCCCTCTTTCTCCCAGCCACTCCCCCCTCTCTCTCCCCAGCCACCCCCCCTCTTTCTCCCCAGCCACCCCCCTCTTTCTCCCCAGCCACCCCCCTCTTTCTCCCAAGCCACCCCCCTCTTTCTCCCCCAGCCACTCTTCTCTCTCTCTCTCTCCCCCAGCCACTCTCCCCTCTCTCTCCCCCAGCCACTCTCCCCTCTCTCTCCCCCAGCCACCCCCCCTTTCTCCCCAGCCACCCCCCTCTTTCTCCCCAGCCACCCCCCTCTTTCTCCCCAGCCACCCCCCTCTTTCTCTCTCCCCCAGCCACTCTTCTCTCTCTCTCTCCCCCCAGCCACTCCTCTATCTCTCTCCCCCAGCCACCACCCTCTCTCTCTCCCCAGACACTCCCCCCTCTCTCACCCCAGCCACTCCTCTCTCTCTCTCTCTCTCCCCAGCCACTCCTCTCTCTCTCCCCCCAGCCACTCCTCTCTCTCTCCCCCCCAGCCACTCCTCTATCTCTCTCCCCAGCCACCACCCTCTCTCTCTTCACCAGACACTCCCCCTCTCTCTCCCCAGACACTCCCCCCTCTCTCTCCCAGACACTCCCCCCTATCTTTCCCCAGACACTCCCCTCTCTCTCCCCCAGCCACCACCCTCTCTCTCTGCCCAGACACTCCCCCCCTCTCATACCAGCCACTCCTCTCTCTCTCTCCCCCAGCCACTCCTCTCTCTCTCCCCCCAGACACTCCTCTCTCTGTCCCCCAGCCACCACCCTCTCTCTCTCCCCAGACACTCCCCCTCTCTCACCCCAGCCACTCCTCTCTCTCTCTCTCTCTCTCTCCCCCAGCCACTCCTCTCTCTCTCCCCCCAGCCACTCCTCTATCTCTCTCCCAGACACTCCCCCCTCTCTCTCCCCAGACACTCCCCCCTCTCTCTCCCCAGACACTCCCCTCTCTCTCCCCCAGCCACTCCCCTCCCTCTCCCCCAGCCACCCCCTCTCTCCCTCTCTATCCCCCAGCCACCTCCCCTCCCTCTCTCTCCCCCAGCCACCCCTGCTCCCTCTCTCTCCCCCAGCCACCCCCCCTCTCCCTCTCTCACCCAGCCACTCCCCTCTCTCTCCCCAGCCACTCCCCTCTCTCTCCCCAGCCATTCCCCTCTCCCCCTCTCTCTCCCCAGCCACCCCCCCCCTCCCTCTCTCTCCCCCAGCCACCCCCTCCCTCTCTCTCCCCCCAGCCACTCCTCCCTCTCTCCCCCCAGCCACTCCTCCCTCTCTCCCCCCCAGCCACCCTCTCTCTCCACCCCAGCCAACCCCCTCTCTTCTTCCTCTCCCCAGCCACTCCCCCTGCCTCTCCCCAGCCACTCCCCCCTCCCTCTCCCCCGCGACTCCCCCCTCCCTCTCCCCCAGCCACTCCCCCCTCCCTCTCCCCCAGCCACTCCCTCCTCTCTCCCCCAGCCACCTCCCCTCCCTCTCTCTCCCCAGCCACCTTCCCTCCCTCTCTCTCCCCAGCCACCCCCCTCTCCCTCACTCTTCTCCAGCCACTCCCCTCTCTCCCCCCCAGCCACTCCTCCCTCTCTCCCCCCGAGCCACTCCTCCCTCTCTCCCCCCCAGCCACCCCCTCTCTCCCACCCCAGCCACCCCCTCTCTCCCCCTCAGCCACCCCCTCTCTCTCTCCCCCAGCCACCCCCCTCTCTCCCTCCCTCTCCCCAGCCACTCCCTCCTCCCTTTCCCCCAGCCACTCCCTCCTCCCTTTCCCCCAGCCACTCCCTTCTCTCTCCCCAGCCACTCCCCTCTTTCTCCCCAGCCACCCCCCTCTTTCTCCCAGCCACTCCCGCCTCTCTCTCCCCCAGCCACCCCCTCTTTCTCCCCAGCCACCCCACTCTTTCTCCCCAGCCACTCTTCTCTCTCTCTCTCCCCAGCCACTCTCCCCTCTCTCTCCCCCAGCCACTCTCCCCTCTCTCTCCCCCAGCCACTCTCCCCTCTCTCTCCCCCAGCCACCCCCCCTTCTCCCAGCCACCCCCCTCTTTCTCCCCAGCCACCCCCCTCTTTCTCCCCCAGCCACTCTTCTCTCTCTCTCCCCCCAGCCACTCCTCTATCTCTCTCCCCCAGCCACCACCCTCTCTCTCTCCCCAGCCACTCCCCCCCTCTCTCCCCCCAGCCACCCACTCTCTCCCCCCCAGCCACCCACTCTCTCCCCCAGCCACCCCTCTCGATCCCCCCCAGCCACCCCCTCTCGATCCCCCCCAGCCACCCCCTCTCGATCCCCCCCAGCCACTCCCTCTCTCTCCCCCCCAGCCACCCCCTCTCTCTCCCCCCCCAGCCACCCCCTCTCTCTCCCCCCCCAGCCACCCCCTCTCTCTCTCCCCCAGCCACCCCCTCTCTCTCTCCCCCCAGCCACCCCCTCTCTCTCGCCCCCCAGCCACCCCCTCTCTCTCCCCCCCCCAGCCACCCCCTCTCTCCCCCCCAGCCACCCCCTCTCTCCCCCCCAGCCACTCCTTCTCTCTCCCCCCAGCCACCCCCTCTCTCTCTCCCCCCCAAACACCCACTCTCTCTCTCCCCAGACACCCACTCTCTCTCTCCCCAGACACCCCCTCTATCTCTCCCCAGACACCCCCTCTCTCTCTCCCCAGACACTCCCCCTCTCTCTCCCCAGCCACTCCCCCTTCTCTGTCTCCCACAGCCACCACCCTTTCTCTCTCCCCCAGCCACCCCCTCTCTCTCTCCCCCCCAGACACCCCCCTCTCTCCTCAGACACTCATCCTCTCTCTCCCAGACACTCTCCCGCTCTCTCTCTCCAGACACTCTCCCTCTCTCTCCCCAGACACTCCCCCTCTCCCCAGACACTCCCCCTCTCTCCCCAGACACTCCCCCCTCTCTCCCCAGACACTCCCCCCTCTCTCTCCAACAGCCACCACCCTTTCTCTCTCCCCCAGACACCACCCTTTCTCTCTCACCCAGCCACCCCCCTTTCTCCCCCAGCCATCCCTCTCTCACTCTTCCCCTGCCACCCCTGTCTCCCCCCCAGCCACCCCCCTCTCTCCCCCCAGCCACCCCCTCTCTTTCCCCCCCAGCCACCCCTCTCTCTCTCTCCCCCAGCCACCCCCCCTCACCCCAGCCACCCCCTCTCTCTCTCTCCCCCAGCCACCCCCCCTCTCTCTCTCTCCCCCAGCCACCCCCTCTCTCTCTCCCCCAGACACTCCCCCTCTCCCAGCCACTCCCCCCTCCCACTCCCCCAGCCACTCCCTCCTCCCACTCCCCAGCCACTCCCTTCTCCCTCTCCCCCAGCCACTCCCCTCTCTCTCCCTCAGCCACCCCCTCTCTCGCTCCCTCAGCCACCCCCCTCTCTCCCCAGCTACCCCTCTCTCTCTCTCCCTCAGCCACCCCCTCTCTCTCTCCCTCAGCCACCCCCTCTCCCTCAGCCACCCCCCTCTCTCTCCCCCAGCCACCTCCCCTCCCTCTCTCTCCCCCAGCCACCCCCACTCTCCCTCTCTCTTCTCAGCCACTCCCCTCTCTCCCCCCAGCCACTCCTCCCTCTCTCCCCCCCAGCCACCCCCTCTCTCCCCCTCAGCCACCCCCTCTCTCTCCCCTCAGCCACCCCTCTCCCTCTCCCCCAGCCACCCCCCTCTCTCCCTCCCTCTCCCCAGCCACTCCCCCCTCCCTCTCCCCCAGCCACTCCCTCCTCCTCTCCCCAGCCACTCCCTTCTCTCCCCCCAGCACTCCCCTCTTTCTCCCAGCCACTCACCCCTCTTTCTCCCAGCCACTCCCCCCTCTCTCTCCCCCAGCCACCCCCCTCTTTCTCCTCAGCCACCCCCCTCTTTCCAGCCACCCCCCTCTTTCTCCCAAGCCACCCCCCTCTTTCTCCCCCAGCCACTCTTCTCTCTCTCTCTCTCCCCCAGCCACTCTCCCCTCTCTCTCCCCCAGCCACTCTCCCCTCTCTCTCCCCAGCCACCCCCCCTTTCTCCCAGCCACCCCCCTCTTTCTCCCCAGCCACCCCCCTCTTTCTCCCAGCCACCCCCCTCTTTCTCTCTCCCCCAGCCACTCTTCTCTCTCTCTCTCCCCCAGCCACTCCTCTATCTCTCTCCCCCAGCCACCACCCTCTCTCTCTCCCCAGACACTCCCCCCTCTCTCACCCCAGCCACTCCTCTCTCTCTCTCTCTCTCCCCCAGCCACTCCTCTCTCTCTCCCCCCAGCCACTCCTCTCTCTCTCCCCCCCAGCCACTCCTCTATCTCTCTCCCCAGCCACCACCCTCTCTCTCTTCACCAGACACTCCCCCCTCTCTCTCCCCAGACACTCCCCCCTCTCTCTCCCCAGACACTCCCCCCTATCTTTCCCCAGACACTCCCCTCTCTCTCCCCAGCCACCACCCTCTCTCTCTGCCCAGACACTCCCCCCCTCTCATACCAGCCACTCCTCTCTCTCTCTCCCCAGCCACTCCTCTCTCTCTCCCCCCAGACACTCCTCTCTCTGTCCCCCAGCCACCACCCTCTCTCTCTCCCCAGACACTCCCCCCTCTCTCACCCCAGCCACTCCTCTCTCTCTCTCTCTCTCTCTCCCCAGCCACTCCTCTCTCTCTCCCCCCAGCCACTCCTCTATCTCTCTCCCCAGACACTCCCCCCTCTCTCTCCCCAGACACTCCCCCCTCTCTCTCCCCCAGACACTCCCCTCTCTCTCCCCCAGCCACTCCCCTCCTCTCCCCCAGCCACCCCCTCTCTCCCTCTCTATCCCCCAGCCACCTCCCCTCCCTCTCTCTCCCCAGCCACCCCTGCTCCCTCTCTCTCCCCCAGCCACCCCCCCTCTCCCTCTCTCACCCAGCCACTCCCCTCTCTCTCCCCAGCCACTCCCCTCTCTCTCCCCAGCCATTCCCCTCTCCCCCTCTCTCTCCCCAGCCACCCCCCCTCCCTCTCTCTCCCCCAGCCACCCCCTCCCTCTCTCTCCCCCCAGCCACTCCTCCCTCTCTCCCCCCAGCCACTCCTCCCTCTCTCCCCCCCAGCCACCCTCTCTCTCCACCCCAGCCAACCCCCTCTCTTCTTCCCTCTCCCCAGCCACTCCCCCTGCCTCTCCCCAGCCACTCCCCCTCCCTCTCCCCCGCCACTCCCCCCTCCCTCTCCCCCAGCCACTCCCCCCTCCCTCTCCCCAGCCACTCCCTCCTCTCTCCCCCAGCCACCTCCCCTCCCTCTCTCTCCCAGCCACCTTCCCTCCCTCTCTCTCCCCAGCCACCCCCCCTCTCCCTCACTCTTCTCCAGCCACTCCCCTCTCTCCCCCCCAGCCACTCCTCCCTCTCTCCCCCCCAGCCACTCCTCCCTCTCTCCCCCCCAGCCACCCCCTCTCTCCCCCCCAGCCACCCCCTCTCTCCCCCTCAGCCACCCCCTCTCTCTCTCCCCCAGCCACCCCCCTCTCTCCCTCCCTCTCCCCAGCCACTCCCTCCTCCCTTTCCCCCAGCCACTCCCTCCTCCCTTTCCCCCAGCCACTCCCTTCTCTCTCCCCAGCCACTCCCCTCTTTCTCCCCAGCCACCCCCCTCTTTCTCCCAGCCACTCCCGCCTCTCTCTCCCCCAGCCACCCCCCTCTTTCTCCCCAGCCACCCCACTCTTTCTCCCCCAGCCACTCTTCTCTCTCTCTCTCCCCAGCCACTCTCCCCTCTCTCTCCCCCAGCCACTCTCCCCTCTCTCTCCCCCAGCCACTCTCCCTCTCTCTCCCCCAGCCACTCTCCCCTCTCTCTCCCCCAGCCACCCCCCCTTCTCCCCAGCCACCCCCCTCTTTCTCCCCAGCCACCCCCCTCTTTCTCCCCCAGCCACTCTTCTCTCTCTCTCCCCCCAGCCACTCCTCTATCTCTCTCCCCCAGCCACCACCCTCTCTCTCTCCCCAGACACTCCCCCCTCTCTCACCCCAGCCACTCCTCTCTCTCTCTCTCTCTCTCCCCCAGCCACTCCTCTCTCTCTCCCCCCAGCCACTCCTCTCTCTCTCCCCCAGCCACTCCTCTCTCTCTCCCCCAGCCACTCCTCTATCTCTCTCCCTAGCCACCACCCTCTCTCTCCGCCAGACACTCCCCCCTCTCTCTCCCCAGACACTCCCCCCTATCTCTCCCAGACACTCCCCTCTCTCTCCCCCAGCCACCACCCTCTCTCTGCCCAGACACTCCCCCCCTCTCATACCAGCCACTCCTCTCTCTCTCCCCCAGCCACTCCTCTCTCTCTCCCCAGCCACTCCTCTCTCTCTCCCCCAGCCACCACCCTCTCTCTCTCCCCAGACACTCCCCCCTCTCTCACCCCAGCCACTCCTCTCTCTCTCTCCCCCCCAGCCACTCCTCTCTCTCTCCCCCCAGCCACTCCTCTCTCTCTCCCCCCAGCCACTCCTCTATCTCTCTCCCCAGCCACCACTCTCTCTCTCTCTTCCAGACACTCCCCCCTCTCTCTCCCAGACACTCCCCCCTCTCTCTCTCTCCCCCAGCCACTCCTCTCTCTCTCCCCCAGCCACTCCTCTCTCTCTCCCCCTAGCCACTCCTCTATGTCTCTCCCTAGCCACCACCCTCTCTCTCTTCGCCAGACACTCCCCCCTCTCTCTCCCCCCAGACACTCCCCCCTATCTCTCCCCAGACACTCCCCTCTCTCTCCCCCAGCCACCACCCTCTCTCTCTGCCCAGACACTCCCCCCCTCTCATACCAGCCACTCCTCTCTCTCTCCCCAGCCACTCCTCTCTCTCTCCCCCCAGCCACTCCTCTATCTCTCTCCCCAGCCACCACCCTCTCTCTCTCCCAGACACTCCCCCCTCTCTCTCCCAGACACTCCCCCCTCTCTCTCCCCAGACACTCCCCGTCTCTCTCCCCAGACACTCCCCTCTCTCTCCCCCAGCCACTCCCCTCCCTCTCCCCCAGCCACTCCCCTCCCTCTCCCCAGCCACTCCCCTCTCTCTCCCTCAGCCACCCCCTCTCTCTCTCCCTGAGCCACCCCCTCTCTCTCCCCCAGCCACCCCCTCTCTCCCTCTCTATCCCCCAGCCAACTCCCCTCCCTCTCTCTCCCCAGCCACCCCCCCTCCCTCTCTCTCCCCCCAGCCACTCCTCCCTCTCTCCACCCCAGCCACCCCCCTCTCTTCTTCCCTCTCCCCAGCCACTCCCCCTGCCTCTCCCCAGCCACTCCCCCCTCCCTCTCCCCAGCCACACCCTCCTCTCTCCCCAGCAACCTCCCCTCCCTCTCTCTCCCCCAGCCACCCACCTCTCCCTCTCTCTTCCCCAGCCACTCCCCTCTCTCTCCCAGCCACTCCCCTCTCTCTCCCCAGCCACTCCCCTCTCTCTCCCCCAGCCATTCCCCTCTCTCTCCCCCCGCCACTCCCCCTCCCTCTCCCCAGCCACCCCCCTCCCTCTCCCCAGCCACTCCCCCCTCTCTCTCCCCCAGCCACTCCTCCCTCTCTCCCCCCCAGCCAACCCCTCTCTCTCCCCCCCAGCCAACCCCTCTCTCTCCCCCTCAGCCACCCCCTCTCTCTCTCCCCCAGCACCCCCCTCTCTCCCTCCCTCTCCCCAGCCACTCCCCCCTCCCTCTCCCCAGCCACTCCCCCCTCCCTCTCCCCCAGCCACTCCCTCCTCCCTCTCTCCCCAGCCACTCCCTCCTCCCTCTCTCCCCAGCCACTCCCCTCTCTCTCCCCAGCCATCCCCTCTCTCTCCCCAAACACTCCCCTCTCTCTCCCCAAACACTCCACCTCTCTCTCCCCCAGCCACTCCCCTCTCTCTTCCCCAGCCACTCCCCCCTCTCTCTCCCCCAGCCACCCCTCTTTATCCCCAGCCACCCCCCTCTTTCTCCCCAGCCACTCTTCTCTTTCTCTCTTTCCCCCAGCCACTCTCCCCTCTCTCTCCCCCAGCCACCCCCCTCTTTCTCCCCAGCCACCCCCCTCTTTCTCCTCCAGCCACTCTTCTCTCTCTCTCCCCCAGCCAATCCTCTCTCTCTCATCCCAGCCACTCCTCTCTCTCTCTCCCCAGCCACCCCTCTCTCTCTCCCCCCTGCCACTCCTCTATCTCTCTCCCCCAGCCACCACCCTCTCTCTCTCCTCAGCCACTCCTCTATCTCTCTCCCCAGCCACCACCCTCTCTCTCTTCGGCAGACACTCCCCCCTCTCATACCAGCCACTCCTCTCTCTCTCCCCCAGCCACTCCTCTCTCTCTCCCCCAGCCACTCCTCTATCTCTCTCCCTAGCCACCACCCTCTCTCTCTCCCCAGACACTCCCCCCTCTCTCTCCCCAGACACTCCCCCTCTCTCTCCCAGACACTCCCCTCCCTCTCCCCCAGCCACTCCCCTCCCTCTCCCCAGCCACTCCCCTCTCTCTCCCTCAGCCACCCCCTCTCTCTCTCCCTGAGCCACCTCCCTCTCTCTCCCCCAGCCACCCCCTCTCCCTCTCTATCCCCCAGCCACCTCCCCTCCCTCTCTCTCCCCCAGCCACCCCGCTCCCTCTCTCTCCCCCAGCCACCCCCCCTCTCCCTCTCTCTCCCCAGCCACTCCCCTCTCTCTCCCCAGCCACTCCCTCTCTCTCCCCAGCCATTCCCCTCTCTCTCCCCCCCACCACTCCCCTCTCTCTCCCCCCACCACTCCCCTCTCCTCTCCCCCAGCCACCCCCTCTCCCCTCTGTCTCCCCCAGCCACTCCCCTCTCTCTCCCCCCCCAGCCACTCCTCCCGCTCTCCCCGCAGCCACCCTCTCTCCCCGCAGCCACCCTCTCTCCCCTGCAGCCACCCTCTCTCTCCACCCCAGCCACCCCCTCTCTCTCTCCCCCAGCCACCCCCCTCTCTCCTTCCCTCTCCCCAGCCACTCCCCCCTCCCTCTCCCGAGCCACTCCCCCCTCCCTCTCCCCAGCCACTCCCCCCTCCCTCTCCCCCAGCCACTCTCCCCTCCCTCTCCCCCAGCCACTCCCTCCTCTCTCTCCCCAGCCACTCCCCTCTCTCTCCCCAAACACTCCACCTCTCTCTCCCCCAGCCACTCCCCTCTCTCTTCCCCAGCCACTCCCCTCTCTCTACCCCAGCCACCCCCCCTCTCTCCCCCAGCCACCCCATCTCTCTCTCCCCCAGCCACCCCCTCTCTCTCTCTCCCAGCCACCCCCCCTCTCTCTCTCCCCCAGCCACCCCCTCTCTCTCTCCCCCAGCCACCCCCTCTCTCTCTCCCTCAGCTACCCCCTCTCTCTCTCCCTCAGCCACCCCCCTCTCCCTCAGCCACCCCCCTCTCTCTCCCTGTAGCCACCCCCTCTCTCCCTCTCTCTCCCCAAGCCACCCCCCCTCTCTCCCCCAGCCACCTTCCCTCCCTCTCTCTCCCCCAGCCACCCCCCCTCTCCCTCTCTCTTCTCCAGCCACTCCCCTCTCTCTCCCCCAGCCACTCCCCTCTCTCCCCCCCAGCCACTCCTCCCTCTCTCCCCCCCAGCCACCCCCTCTCTCCCCCCAGCCACCCCCTCTCTCCCCCTCAGCCACCCCTTCTCTCTCCCCCTCAGCTACCCCCTCTCTCTCTCCCCCAGCCACCCCTCCTCTCTCCCTCCTCTCCCCAGCCACTCCCCCCTCCCTCTCCCCCAGCCACTCCCTCCTCCCTTTCCCCCAGCCACTCCCTCCTCCCTCTCCACAGCCACTCCCTTCTCTCTCCCCAGCCACTCCCCTCTTTCTCCCCAGCCACCCCCCTCTTTCTCCCAGCCACTCCCGCCTCTCTCTCCCCCAGCCACCCCCTCTTTCTCCCCAGCCACCCCCCTCTTTCTCCCCCAGCCACTCTCCCCTCTCTCTCCCCCAGCCACTCTCCCCTCTCTCTCCCCCAGCCACTCTCCCCTCTCTCTCCCCCAGCCACTCTCCCCCTCTCTCTCCCCCAGCCACCCCCCCTTCTCCCAGCCACCCCCCTCTTTCTCCCCAGCCACCCCCCTCTTTCTCCCCCAGCCACTCTTCTCTCTCTCTCTCCCCCAGCCACTCTTCTCTCTCTCTCCCCCCAGCCACTCCTCTCTCTCTCCCCCCAGCCACTCCTCTATCTCTCTCCCTAGCCACCACCCTCTCTCTCCGCCAGACACTCCCCCCTCTCTCTCCCAGACACTCCCCCCTCTCTCTCCCCAGACACTCCCCCTATCTCTCCCCAGACACTCCCCTCTCTCTCCCTAGCCACCACCCTCTCTCTGCCAGACACTCCCCCCTCTCTCTCCCCAGACACTCCCCCCTATCTCTCCCCAGACACTCCCCTCTCTCTCCCCCAGCCACCACCCTCTCTCTGCCAGACACTCCCCCCCTCTCATACCAGCCACTCCTCTCTCTCTCCCCCAGCCACTCCTCTCTCTCTCCCCCAGCCACCACCCTCTCTCTCTCCCCAGACACTCCCCCCTCTCTCACCCCAGCCACTCCTCTCTCTCTCTCCCCCCCAGCCACTCCTCTCTCTCTCCCCCCAGCCACTCCTCTCTCTCTCCCCCCAGCCACTCCTCTCTCTCTCTCCCCCCCAGCCACTCCTCTCTCTCTCCCCCCAGCCACTCCTCTCTCTCTCCCCCCAGCCACTCCTCTCTCTCTCCCCCCAGCCACTCCTCTATCTCTCTCCCCAGCCACCACCCTCTCTCTCTCTTCCAGACACTCCCCCTCTCTCTCCCCAGACACTCCCCCCTCTCTCTCTCTCCCCCAGCCACTCCTCTCTCTCTCCCCCCAGCCACTCCTCTCTCTCTCCCCCTAGCCACTCCTCTATCTCTCTCCCTAGCCACCACCCTCTCTCTCTTCGCCAGACACTCCCCCCTCTCTCTCCCCAGACACTCCCCCCTATCTCTCCCCAGACACTCCCCTCTCTCTCCCCCAGCCACCACCCTCTCTCTCTGCCCAGACACTCCCCCCCTCTCATACCAGCCACTCCTCTCTCTCTCCCCCAGCCACTCCTCTCTCTCTCCCCCCAGCCACTCCTCTATCTCTCTCCCCAGCCACCACCCTCTCTCTCTCCCCAGACACTCCCCCCTCTCTCTCCCCAGACACTCCCCCTCTCTCTCCCCAGAC